>NW_022631074.1:1377113-1572971 GCF_010015895.1 Lontra canadensis | reverse complement strand
AGGCTCCCAGCTGAGCAGAGAGCCTGATGCAGGGCTCAATCCCAGGACCCTGAGATCATGACCTGAGCCAAAGGCAGAGAGGCAGAGGCAGAGGCTTTAACCCACTGAGCCACCCAGGTGTCCCACAATTTTTTTTTTTTTACATGTGTTCATGTACACAGTACAAAGAAAACTTATAAACCAATGAGAAAAGGATATTTTTTAGTAAGATAGTTTCACTTGAAAAATCAAATGAGATCCTTACTTTATATTCATCAAAATGAATTCCAGATGGATTAAAGAGTTCAATGAGAAAATTAGAACCACAGAAAGGGAACTGTAAGGAAAAGATGTAACTGACTAATTTTAAGATTAGGAAGAAGTTTTATAGATATAAGAGCAAAGGAGAAATTCCCACATTGATTTATTTGAGAACAACATAATTAAAGGTTGGGATTATAGGAATGCCTAACTTATTGTGCTTTGCTTTATTTGTATTTTGCAGATACCATGTTATTTACAAATTGAATATTAGTGGCAACCCCACACTGAGCAAATCTCTCAGTGCCATTTTAGCAAGAGTATTTGCTCATTCTTTGTCTCTGCATTATATTTTGGTAATTCTCATAATATTTCACACTTTTTCATTATTATTATACTTGTTATGGTGATCTGTGGTGAGTATAACTTGCTGGAAGTTCTGATGATGGTTAGCATTTTTTAGCAATAAATTATTTTTGTATAATTTCAAACTCATTTATCACCAACCAACCTCTTTTTTGTTATTCTTATTTCATTCAATTATAATTAGCATAGAGTGTTATATTAGTTTCAGGTGTACGGTATAATGATTCAATAAAGCATTTTTAATTAGGGTATGTCCATTTTTTAGACATAATATTATTGCATACTTACTAGTTGTAATAAGATGTTAACATAACTTTTATATGCACTGGGAAACCCAAAAATTCATTTGACTCACTTCATTGTGATACTTGCTTTATTATTGTGGTCTGGAGCCCAACCCACAATATATCTGACATGTGTCTGTACTGAACATTCTTATTTTAAAAAGGGTGGAAAAACAGAGGTAATGTTCCATCCTAATAATAACAATAAATAAAACAATATTTTGATGTAATTTTGAGCCACCAAACTGCTCATATGTATATGTGCATAACTATGTACATCTTCATCCATCTATATTTAATCATATTAACAATTATTTAAAAAGAGTTAAATTTCTGAAAGGAATTTCAAATTATATTATGAAAAGCAATTTGTTCAAATTATGAAAAGTGGTTTATATTGATGGTTAAACTTTTTGACCCAGCAATTCTACTTCTAGTGTGAAACTCGGGATTCTGTTTAAATATTTATAGAAAAAAATAACAAAACTTTAAATAGGATGAATTTTAGACCAACACTAGAATAATTAATAATTTATGTCCTATTACTATGATAAGCTATGATACAATCACTACAAAATTATTTTTGAAGTCTATAGATATGGGGAGATGAAAACAATACAAACGGTTTAATGAAAAAAGTATAAACTATTTTTACGGTAATTTGATTATATGTATACACATAAGTTTAGCCATTTGAATGTCAACTATTTTGTATAAATAGCTCTTGTGCTGTCTCTTCACACATATCTCTCTCTCACATACACTCATACACGGACACAACAAAACACTATATATATAATCAGTGTTAATCTCCAATACAGGTAATTTTAATTCCCATCTTCATAATTTTTGTCTTCAAATCGCTAATTAAAAGATATAAAATATTACTCCTTTTTTAATGCAATCACATTTGAAAAATGTATTACAGAAGGCTATCTATGTAGTCATGTGAGGGAATTTGGTGGGATAAGAGGTGTGACTCCAAAATTGCATAGTCATTCTGTATTCTAAAGAACAGGATGAAACATTGTAAACAAATGCAGCATTGAAGAATCAAATTGCCTCAGTTACCACAGATACCATTAAAAAGTAGGGAAATGTCGTAGCACAATAGATGCATGGAGGTTACCATAACTGTACCTTCCTGGAGGCATATAGATGCAAGGATGACCTAACATACTCATACTGTGCATAGGCACAGCCTATAGTAAGGAACAATTAAGGAAATGAAAAATATATGTGACAGGAAACTAGTATTAAGTAATAGTATATAGACTAATATGAAATAGGTTTAGACTATAATAGTATTAAAAAGCTGAAAGGTTAATTAATAACATAGAAAACTACTAGGTTTCTGATCTTAGGGAAAAAGAAATGAGAGAAATAACTGAGATTTACAATATATACAGATTTCAATTTTAAGAAGTTTGTTAAATACTGAAACTGTCATCAACAGACATTTGAACTCAAAAATTAACCTTTTCTTAAAGCATGTAATATTTAATAAACTAAAAACTCTAATATATTCAACTCATTGTTCTTAATATTAGTAAATATTGTTTTAAATCAAATTTAAGTTCTATAACAACTGGCTCAAATAAAACTGCCCTGAGGTATAAACCTGTCACAAGGCAGGTCAATCTATTGGCTCCCCTCATCTTAGGTTCACTAGAGTGTACTATGCATAAAATACAGAAGATTGGTTGATGAAGGGCAAGTAATTGTTAAGTTTATGAAAAAAAAGTATCTGCATCTTTCAAATAAAAATTATCTACTTTCCCAGTGATTTTTTTTTTATAAGCTAGTTATCCAGAACCAGGAGCACATCTTTCCAAAGAAGAAATATGCATGATAAAATGTTCTTAATTTTCTAGGATATCCTTGCAAAACTCTACAAAACACTAAGAACCATCAAAACACTAAGTCTAGTACTAATAATAATGAGTACTGTTTCAATCAGCTTAACTTTTACATGATTAAAATAGCACAAGATAAAGCATTGAACATTCCTTCAATGACCATTAGGATTACTCATTGAGTTTTAAAAAAATATTAAAAAATATTAAATGTTGGGATTTCAACTACAGAAATTCTGATTTCATTGGTCAAAAGGAGCAAGTTGTTATTTTAGTGGGATGTACGCAGGCAAAATCTGTGGATTTCTCAAATCTTTTGGACTTGATTCTGATCCTCATATTGGGTCAAGATCCATTGGCTTTGGACTCTATTAGTCACTTTCTGATTATTTGGATACATTTTTTAATCTCTCTCGGGATCAGTCAGGTGTCCTGCTACAAAAGAGGGATTTTAGTAGAATCTTATAGAACTAGTATGGGGAAGAAATAAAATCCTGTTTATAAAGAGACTATCACAGTGTCTGGCAGAGAAACCAGGTAGTCTGTAATATTAAGTATGCATTTTCATACCACATCATATATAATCAAATAATGATAAAGAACTAACCAGTGTCAGAAGTTACTTCTACACGGACTTCACTCTGAGTTTCAATTATTAGCCATGATAGCTATCTGCGTCAGTAACAGCAATGAGAAACTGAGGACTTCTAACTTCCACAAAAGGAGAGGTCCACTAGGTGTGCATTCTACAAGGAGGCTGTCCAGGATGAATAAAGAGGCTTGACAATGAAGGCAGAGAGAAACATCATGGCTTCGTTTTTGGACTAGAGCTAAGGAGTTGATTTGCGATAGCTTTCTAATTAATGATCAGTTGCTCTTGAGCAATGTGCTGAGAAAATCAATGCCTTTTTGGGGTAGCATAACCTATAAGGTTTTTAACATTTGAGAGAAACCATGTTCATCTTCTATTCTGGACTGAATAACAAATGGCTCCTAAGTGGATGAAGGTCTTTAAGTTTTCAGTTACAATAATAGTGGGAGGAGATAAAAAGGCAAAACCAGCTGGGAGAACTCCAGATGGGTAGGTACAAACAGGAGTGAAAAGACAGTTCCATAATTATCTACAACGGCACTTTTGTAATAGAGGAGCAAGGCAGGAGATATAGCAATAAATGAGTAAAGAGAAGTCCAAAATTAAACAAGTGAGGGAGGATATCTGTACTGGGTTAACCGAGCAGCCTCTAGAGCGCCCCCCCCCCCCCCCGCCCCCAGTCCAGGAACAGTATCAATCTGGAAACTAAATTTGGGACTAGGAGTGGATTTTCATACTCATGCTAGTTTCTTCTCTGATAGAGAAGTTTGTGTTTCAACCTATTATTGCTGTGCTTGTTGAACTTGTAGGCAAATTCCAAGATGTGAGCCTCCATAAACAAAGGAGAGCTTTGCCTTTTCCTGTAATTAATGGGTATACACATATACAATCTATGAGGGTTACTTGCCCTCTGATTTACTTTCTTAATGAACTGAATTTCAGCTAATAAACTTGTTTAAAATCCTAGTTCAGGAAATTGGTAAAGGCAGTTATTACTCCTATCTGATAACTTATTAAGGAAAATATTTGGTCTTCAAAGGAAAAATCTCTGCCCAAGAAAAACTATCAAATAAATTTGTCATTATTTTATTACTAATACCTACATTTTAAATCCCTAGAAGTACATTATTTCTACCTGTGTGAGTGTAGTAATGTCTTTTTTTTGGTACCATTTCCCAGAATCGGAAAGACCCTATATTCCTACTTTCCTCCCCGGCTGCCCTTTATTCTTAGCAAACGCCCCTTATGAAAACCCTTTAGTACTCCAGGGTTACAACTTATTACAGTAAATACAGACAAAAAAGGTCCTGTCATCCTATAAAATATTTCAGTTTCTGAAAGCTAAAATTTAATTCCCTGTGCAAATTCAAATATAACTCAAGAATAGAACAGCTTCTCTATGTAGTTGATAGGATTATGACAAAAGGGTAGAAGAATTGATTTTCAACTGAAGTGAGAAATTAAGTTAACCTTAACCTTCACTCGGATATACATGCTGGTATATCAGAAAAGATCATGTAGCTTCTTTCTAGTTATCAAAAAATTCAACCTACCAATATCCATTGTTAAGACACAGTGAAAATGATGGGGAAAATAGTTTGTGCTTGAGAGAATTGTGATTGGAAGATTCTGTGATTATAAGAGTTGATTTGCTATTTAATAGACTCAGACTATCACTAGAAATAATCCAATGCAGATGATTTATACTAAGTGGACTAATGGAGGCTTTTTAAAAAAATTAAAGGTAAACCTACAGTTGACCATTAAGCAACACTGGTTTGAACTGTGCAAGCCCACTTATAGGAAGTTTTGTTTTGTTTTTTTCATAAATACAGTACAAGACTGAAAATGAATTTACTTTCTTGTGTTTTTTCTTTATAAGTATTTTTTCTAGCTTAATTTATTATAAATACAGTATATAATACATATAATATACAAAATATATGTTAATAACAACTGTGTTATTGTTAAGGCTTCCAATCGTTAGGCAATTAATGGCTAAGTTTTGAAGGAATCAAAATTTTTATGCTGATTTTTGATAGCAGGAAGGGCAAGAGCCCCTAGCCCTTGAGTTGTTCTTCAATGGTCAGCTGTATTTATAATGCCACTCTTTATTAATTCTTTATATGTCTTATTTTAAAAGACAATGTTAAAAGTTATACTATTTGAAATGCAGACATCTATTTTTAGCCTTATGGTTTACTATGTGCTCCAAGGGACTACCCAAGTACAGAACAATTACATGGAACACTATTTGAGGTATTGCTGGCCTCCCAAAGGGTAGGGGAAGTCTCCAAGGATGCAATCATCCCCTCTCTACCTCCACTTTAATACACAGCAGAGATGGAGCAGAGTGGCTGAGAAATAGAGCACAGGTTTTTCAAATAATGCCTAAGACAATCCTGAAGAAATGGTCTTTAACCTGCAAGGGGATTATTCTTATTCTTGCAAGGATATTTCTTTGCCAGTTATCAAGACTTCCTATGAAGGCACGGTGATTAAGCTTGTGGTATTCACAAAGGGACATCTATGCTCACCAACAGAACAGAATAGAGCCCAGAGATTACCATGGATGCACCCATGGATGCACCTAGAATATATGACAGAATTTGCACTGCGGTGGTATGGGAAGAGGGGAAATATTTAAAACTTGAGTCCAGGAGAAGAGGTTACTCATGAATTAAAGACAAACGTACAATCTTACCTCCTACCATACGCAAACTATCAATTAGAGGAGGATTAAAGTCTTAATTGTAAAAAGCAAACTATCAGAACTAGGGAAAGTACCTTTATGATTACTGAAATTCCTTAAACAAGACACAGCATAGCTCTATTAAAAAATGAAGTTGATTATGTTAAAATTAAGCACTTATTATGCTCATCACAGGGAACCATAAAGAAATTGTCTCCCACAAATTGGGATTGCACAATCGTTTGATGAGAGTTCTTTAACATCCAGGATAAGAAAAATTATTGTTATATGTGCTGTCAGAAAACTAAAACACAATCCTGTATCCTTTTAAACATTATGCATTTGTGTCTGATAATTATTATTTCTGCATGTCACATGGAACACAAAGTATTATACCCCAAATTACACGTATGTCCAAAAGTTAAAAATTTTAAAGTTATTTCTGTAAATTTATTTAGCCCCATTCTTCAGAACTCTTGGATAAACAACATGCTGTCCCTCTTTTCAAGTAGTGCCGAAGGGGGAAATTGCCCCGTTATTGCTGCAGCTGTTCCTTTTTGAGCAGCCTGTGCAGCTCTGCTATCTGTCCGACTTAGCTTTGGAATTTGAAGAGGGCTCAGCTGCCCATACGGCTGAGAGAATCAACCTATGTTGACCTGATTTGGGGCTAATGCTTCTCTGAACATGACATGTCTATTTACATGCTATACAATCAATATTCATTAAATGACCCGTCTAGATGAGGTTGCGTCAATATTATGTCTAACAATAAAATTATGAGTCCTGTAACATCTGATGTACAAAGTTTATACCTTTAGTGTGATCATTTCTCAAACCACAGCAACCTGGGGTGATTACATATTTCTAAAATCATTTCCATGTGAATTAATAACACTACCATTATATGCATTTTCTCATTTATATTTAGTGGCCAGTAACTGATATTAAAAATGTTAACAGAGGCTTTCTTTTTTTTTTTTAAAGATTTTATTTATTTATTTGACAGACAGAGATCACAAGCAGGCAGAGAGGCAGGCAGAGAGAGAGAGGGAAGCAAGCTCCCCGCTGAGCAGAGAGCCCAATGTGGGGCTCAATCCCAGGACCCCAAGACCATGACCCGAACCAAAGGCAGAGGCTTAACCCACTGAGCCACCCAGGTGCCCCAACAGAGGCTTTCTATTTCTACATTTCGTATCTTTAGGTCTTCACTTCCATATACATATACATTTACAGCTTGTTAAGTACCTGAATGGAAATAGCATATATTGATCAATATCAATGAAATTCATCATCATTTAACATCCTGAACAAATGTATAGATAAGTATGTGTCGCTATTATACCGATGTTATATTAATTGATTAATATTGTTTTTGCATCTTGGTAAATGAATAAATATCTTTCAAGGTCATAAACAGTTCAGAAACTGCAGGATTAAGAAAACTGTGAGCATAAAGGAAAGAAAAATAAATATGGATAAGTAAGTAGTATTAAGGAGAAATTTAGTGTTAGTAATTATTATGCTAATATTCATGGTGCTTAGCTCTCTGAAGTTTACAAAGGGTATCCAAGTATTATGATTAGCAAAAAAGTTTAAATCCCATGATATATCCCCAGAAAGTTCTCAAAAGGATGCCTCATTTCCTTCGTTCCAATCCTGACCATTTTTATCACTGTCTAAACAATCTGGCCACTGTCTAATGAAATTTCGTACTCCCTTTTAATGTGGAATTTCCCCTAGTTCTTAAGCTTTTTTCCCCCTAAATTCATTATTTCAGTCAGGCCCAATCCATCCCTTTTTCAAAGTCTTATGTACTCCTTGCTTTCAGGTGGTGTATAAGGAATAACAAATTAAACCCTGGTGAAAGTAAACAGTGAAGTGTCACATAATATAATCATTCTCCAACCTCTGTGAAATAATGCCTTAAATCTACCTACTTATATTGTAAGTCTTTCACATAGAAAATCCCACGCCAGCTGTCTATACAAACGTCCATCTACAAAAGTAATATTTGGAAATTTAACAATTTATGCCTGAATTTTATTTAGATATTTTACCTGAAATAAATGAAATTCCAAATACAGTCATACAGAATGAGAAAATGCAGTAATGAACTGTTCAATGATTATACTGATGAATAATATTTAAAGTAAATTATTCTTAAAATAACTTTAAAAATTTAATTATCAGGGTATGTGAATAAAGTCAAAAGAAAGTTAATAAATTTAAAATACTTAATAAAGAATAACTTGCCTGTGTGTGTAGATTCTACTTGCTTTCATTTACCAACACATAAAACAAAGGGCTATTTAAAAATCAGAGAAAGAATGATACTTTGAAGAGACATTCATCAACAAAGTCACCACAAAAATGTGTTAATTGATACCCTAATATAAAGCACAGAGATACTGCAGTAAAATTACTGTTAATATTACAAGAACCTTATCTGTTTTTTTGTTTATTACTTAAGAAACCATGGATGCCAAGTCTAATTATTAACATAGTACATGCCAGCCACCGTTCTAAAGTAAACACATATCAACTTAGAGTAATCCTAAGAAGTATAAATATCAATCTCATTTGTTAGATGAGGAAACCAAATCAGAGAGGTTTAAAAATTTTCCCAAAGCCATACAGCTGTTAAGCAACAAAGCTGAATTCAAACCCAAATAATCCATCTTCATTGTCTATACTTAACATTTTACAACAAACTGAAGTAACTTTTCTTAGTGTAATATTTGTCCAGATAACTGCCTTAACACAAAGTTTCTTCTACTGTCCTGTTAACATCAGGTATTCAGTAGATTAGGGAGACAATGGGTAAAAGTTTAAATGTTCCATGTAAATTAAATTTATACAGAAGGTCATATAATGTGAAGCACCCTATGTTTCTTTATTTTCATGAATGTGCACATAAGCAAAAGATGCTAATCACCATAAGTGGATTTAATTGCCCACAAATCAATTTAAATTACATCACTCCATTATTTCTACTCTCCTACATTATTGAGCATGACAGGAATAATTCTTTGCCTATCAAACCAAAGGAAAATATACTACACTAATGTAAAATATTTATAGTCTTTAATTTTTATTTCATTTTCTCCTTCTGCCTTATAGTTTTCAAATGTTATGGTAATTCTGAAAACTAGTGCATTTAACGAAGTCCCTATTCTTCACTATATAAAATTGCAAATGATAAAATAAAATTGTTATTTAGTTCTATACATGGAAAATGGGGGACATAGAATACCAAGAAAGGGAAATCTTTATTTGAAACACAGTAAACCTGATATAGATATGGATGAGACATATAGTGGTTAATATGTACATGACATTGTTTTAAGAGCTTGACAAAAATCAACCCAAATAATAAAAAAAAAAAGCTATACAAGAAAGTGAAGTAATAAGAGAAATCTGGTAATTGTAGTAATTATTTTCTTGCTTACAGTAGGTGACCAAATAAACATTCATTATATAAACAATTCAAACTTGAAGGACATGGTGTGTTAGAACAATGCTTCTCAAAAATTTTCACAAAATTTTGTCCTTAACATAGAATAGAAGCGTTGTATATGAATTGATCTTGGCTTCAAATGGCCCATTTTATGTAAGAACTCATATCTTTGGGTAAATCTATTTCTATAGAAATATATGCATGGTTTATCCTAAAATTTGGCATACACTTGACACATGATCATAATATACTTCAGATTATATGTACCTCATATCGAGAAATTCTGTTATGGGTGGTGAAAATGCTCTCCATTCATGGTCCACATCTTATATCTTTTAGCAGTGCTATGTCTATTGGCAACTATCTTGAAATTTTGAGCAATACTTTCGATGTTTGAAATTGATGGTTCAAATTACTTTAAATAAAACTTCTTGAATCAAATAAAAAAAAACTTTGACTCCTTGATCTTCAAGCAGAAATATTTACTCACAAATAAATAATAACATTTATCAAGTTCTATTCCACACATTAGAGTTACCACACTGAACAAAAGTTAATAAATCTTGTTCTCATGAGCTGTTATTTCAGAGACGTGAGAAAGACTGTGTGTGTGTGTGTATATATGCATATGCAAGTGTATGTGTGTAAAACCCAGAATATGTTAGATGGGAATAAATGCAATAGAACACAAAGCTGGACACCTGGGTGGCTCAATTGGTTAAGAGGCTGACTCTTGGTTTTCAGCTCAGGTCATGGTCAGGGGGTCTGGAATCAAGCCCCCTAGGTTGGGCTTTGTGCTCAGCATGGAGTCAGCCCAAGGATTCTCTCCTTCTTCCTCTGCCCCACCCTCCACTCCCAAGCACGTACACACTCTCTCTCTCTGAAATAAATATTAAAAAAAAAAAAAAAAGGAAAAGAGAAGAAAGCTCGTAAGAAGGACAGGTAACATTGAAGTGTGTCAGGAGGGTTCTCTGACAAAGCTAACAGCATGTACTTTTGAACAGCCCCGGCATATTTTTGATGTAGTAGAAACCCAACAAAGTATTGAAGGAACAAGCAGCAATACAAAGTGCCTAACAAAGAGATATCTGGGTTATGTTCTTGGCACAGCAAAGAGACCAGTGTGTCCTGGACAGGGAGATTTGGTAGGAGGTAAAACTAGAGACAAGGCCAGAAATACTCAGATTGTATATGGTCTTATCATTGGGAGGACTTCAGTTTTCTTTGATTGAAATGGGAACCACTGGAAAGCCATGAAATTTGAACCATGAAATTACATTTTATGAAGGGGGCACCTGGGTGGCTCAGTTGGTTAAGTAACTGCTTTTGGCTTGGGTCATGATCCTGCAGTCCTGGGATCAAGTCCTACATCAGGCTGCCCCTGCTCTGCGGGTAGCCTGCTTATCCCTCTCTCTCTGACTGTCACTACGCCCATTTGTGGGTTCTCTATCTGTGTCAAGTGAATAAATAAAATCTTAAAAAAAAAGAAAGAAATTACATGTTATGACTTAACATTTTATCAGAAAGTTACTGGCTGCAATGTTGAAAATAAACCAAAGGGAGGAAAGGGTGGAAACAGGGAGACCATTTAGGGAGTTAGACAATATTCCAGTATAGAGATGATAAAGATTTACATTTTAGACCATATTGCTAGAAGTTAGAAGATGGCCCTTGGGTTTTTCTTGAAACTGAAATGATAGTTTGGGAAAATTTTTTTCCCCCAAAATGCGAGGTTCTCATCACACACAAGTATTTGTGACATATTAGAAATTTACCATAATCAATGCTTTATAGTAATTAGATGAAAAAAAATTAAAAATGTTCTCAAATACATAAACATTGTTAAAATGTAATTTTTCTTAGTTTTTAAAAATCCTAAGATTATTTAATAATAGTAAAAATTAAAACTAAAATGTTTACTTAGTTTTTAAGTTGTCAAGTTTTTAAGTTTGCCTGTTTTTGTACTTTTGCTTTGCTCATCATTAGCTAGAAGTTCTTGGCTTATAATTTTCATCTCCTCTCTAAGAGAATTTACAATATGTCTTTAAATACATTATCAAATGAGATAATGAGATAAATTAGAAAAATAATTATCTTCTAAACACACAAAGCACAATCTTTGCCTTTACACTTCAGCAAACCCCACTAACTGGTGGACAATCTGTTCATTAAGGTCATCGTCCTGATTTATATTGACTCTGAGAGGCTGTGCAGGAATTCTCATGGCTGGTTAATACAGCTGAAATTAACAGATTGACTCTGCCATGCCCTATTCATTTTCCATGAAGAGATTCAGTTAAAAGGTGCATAGCTTATGATTCTTCATTTTACAGGGATGAAAGGTAGATCATCACCTAAATTTGATGCAATTTATCCTCACTTTAACTCATTGAGAATAATTAGTTCATTTTCTTCATCATAATAACTGTAAGTCTATAACCATTTAAACTATTTCAATAAAAATAATCCAAAAATATCCATGGCAATTATACACATATTGTAAGCAATGATGGTAGGGGGAAAGTTTCCCGTATGCATTCACAGTGCTAAGAGGCTTTCTGCCAGCACCAAATCCTTTTGGATAATTTCCATACTTCATTCATATTTTTATGTCCCTGAGCATAAAGCTTGCTTAGTAAAGCAATTGAATGTTGAGAAAAAATTCCATATTCAAATCAAGAGTTGATATATTTTAAATGGTTCATGGTATATATTAATTTGATCAGAAGCTATATTTAAAGGCTAGAGTATATGCAGCTAAGACTACAGTGCAAGAGGGAAGGTAATCTTGCCTCCATGTGAAGGTCATGAGGGTTATTTCCAAATCTTCTGATAATTTGAAGTGAGATGTAACTATGTGATTCACTTTGGCTGAAGAAACATGGGTAGAAGTGATGTGAGTTTCTTATTGTAAGTAGCTTTATAATCTGTTCTATTTCACCTCCTTGCTCCCTCCACTGGGATCACAGTGGGAGCATGGAAACACATGGAAACAAGTGGGGTCTCAGGAGCCTGGATCCCTGAACAGCTAAAATGAACAGATTCTTCCTCCAGCCCACATTGGGCAATCTAGTTTGAGCAACAAATAAACCTCCATTGAGTTAAGCCACTGAGATTTGGGGGTTATTAGTAGATTTGGGTGTTACATAATTGTAACTCTACAGACAGAGCAAGTAATATTATAATCCACTAAAGAAGCAGGTGGGTAAAGGCTAAATAAATAGCTAGATTGAGATGTGAAAATGTGCTAAATTGCCCAAAACACAAGAGACTATGAGGACAAGGGGAATTCCAGATAATTTGGATTTTACCTGGTGAAAATCTACACTATTTTTATTAGTATACCTCTTATCCATATTTCTAGAGAACATTCTGGAATAAAAAAGGTTTGGAAGTCAATTATAGCTGTCATTAAAATCCTGTAGATAAAAGCATATCATTATGTTTGAAATATGATATTTGATAGGGACAAGTAAGAGGTGTTGGCCAAGGTATATCAGTAGTTACCAGAAAGCATTTTTTTCCCAATAAGAAACTACCACTACTACCCAAATAGTAGAAATGGAACAAATATTATTACAGTGCTTCCTATATGCTATATCCTGTTCTAAGCAATTTACATGTGTTAAATATTTAATCCTCATGAATGGTATCCCAGGAGTAGGGTACTGTTGTTATCCCCGTTAAAGAGATTTTAGGAAACTGAGGCATAAACCATTCTTTTCTAAGTAGTTGGTCTAATATTATGCAGGTCATAAATGGCAGAAATGAGATTTAAATCCAAGAATTCTCGCTTCAGAGTCTGTGCTTTGAAAACTGCAATCTACTGTGGCTAAGTCAGGATTAGCAGTTAATTTCTTCCCAGTATTAAATAAAATAACTAGTTCTTACAGGAAATCCCAGGTTTTGCAGAAGATGAAGCTGGATAGAGGAAAATGATGGACCAAATGCTATGTAATCCGTGAATCTAGTCATTGTCAAGAAATCATGGATGAAGGACATGGATTAGACATGGGTTTTACATAAGTTGGTTTCAGCAGGGACCAGGGTGCTCTCAAGAGCAGAGGCAAAGATAAGTCTCTGGGTTCCACACCCCTAAGGAGTGAGAATAACTTATTTAAATAACCAAATCTATAATTAGCTAATTAAAAGCAAGACTGTGAATCCTGCCAGGTTAAAGACAAGCTGTGATATTCTGTCAAGCAGCTGGAGAGGCAGCAGCAATTTTAAAAGGACATACGACCCAGAGAAACAGGTTCTAAGTCCAAACTGTCTAAATAACTTTCTATTCACTAGGTACGTGGATTTTAGCAAGTTACTTAACCTCTTTAAATCAGCAAAGCCTCAAGATAATAATGCTACCTCAGGATCAATGTAGAATTTAGTGAGATAATGTTTGCAAAGCACTTGGAACATTTCCAGGCATGTTTTTAGCTATGACAAGGTTTATAAGAACAGTGTTATAAAGTGGCTCAAGAATACATCTGTGTTTTAAATACTTACTTAATATATATTACCAATTTATATATTTAGGTTGAGTTATGCATGTTATTTTCCCTGTAACTTCTATTTCCCCCATATTTTTTTCTTTTACTTTTTTCTTGATTCAACAAATGCATGTTAAAGAAGCTGCATTTGTCTTGTACTTAGAACCTTCTTAGAGAAAGTTATTTGCTATTAAGAATTGAATTTGTGTTAACTTGTATTACCATTACTAACTATAAATTTTCTAGCTTTTACATCTCAAAGAAGATTAGTGAATCCCAGTTGCACTGGATAATTGTACTGAAAACGCTGTACAAAAATACATAACAGTAATTTATATATAATTTTATGCATGTAAGTTATATAATTATTATAGAATTTTATGCATGACCCAACAAAACCTGGTAGAGTGGGAGCCTTTTAAGAGTATGTGCATAGATTTCTGAAAACTGACTTCACCTTTTTAACCTGATGGTTTTCTGCTTTCTGAACCTTAGCTATAACCTTGGTTTATGGCATCTCATGATTAGGCAATTACATATTTGTAATTGACCATCTGCTAATAGACCTCCCTATCCACTGTTCTTAAACTCCAACCTGGAGCTAAACCTGTTTCATCTTTCTTTCTTTCTACTTTCTTTCTACTTTCTACATCTTTCTACTTTCATCTCCAGATATCTCCCCACCCCTGTCTTGTCCTCCTACACTGGTCCCTCACTCCACAAGTAAGGTATTTCTCCTTTCTCACAAGGCGACTTATCTTTGGAAAAACCCTTATATATAGTAAATGTAATTACTTCTCATTTCAGAGGGAAAATTGAGCCCTCAAATTATCTCTATGTTTGCTAAAATTGCCAAATACCATTAAAATAGACACAATTACTCATTGTTAACCTTAACTATAGTAGCACAACTTACATTTTTACTTTTTTTCACTATTCTATAATGTGGCCTTTTTGTGCTCTCCATAGGCTTTTTTGTAGTTTTTTTTTGCATGGTAACCTATAGATCTTACAAATAAATATATATATAATAAATACATATATAATTTCATCTACAGAGAAAATCCCACCAGCATTAAAGACAAAATAAATCAATTAAAGACTATCAATTGTATAAAATACAAGCTGGTAAAATAAAGTACTCTGACATAAGAAGTTAGCATGTGCTAACTATATAATGATGAAAAAACACTAAGCAATGCAAAGAAATAAAAGCCAAAATACAACATTTAGATGAAAATATTCATCAACTTGAATTATCTTGTGTCAAGTGGTATATTTGATGATAGACTTTTGATAATGCAAAAAAATACCAAAGATCTTATTCCATTGACTCAGAAAATATAGATGTTAAGTGTGTGTGTTGTCATCATTCAAATGTCTATACAGAGACAGTAACTTCCTGCATTACTCCTCCTCAAAGATGTCTTAAATGTTTAAAGAACTCTTAAAGGAGTAAAAAATTTGAAAGGCCAATGGGAACACTAATATTATTTCAGAAGGATTAGGAGCAGCACTGGTGCTATGTCTGGTGTGTCCCTCATATTCCAACCACACAGATAAATGCCCAACTTGCAAAACTGGATGCAACATATAAGATCTGGTACTTTTGCTTGTCTTGATTTCAATATGCAGAACTCAAATTTGCCCTTTTACTTCCACTTTTCCTACCATTTTTCGACTTTCCTCATAACTTCCTAAATGCAGATTAAAGAAAGTACACCTACCCTGCCTTTAAAAATCATTAAGTACTGTAGCTTACTACTTGTTTTTTTCCTCTTAGGCAAAGCAATTAAAGCCAAGGGAATATGACTGCATTGCTCAAAATGACACCACTAGAATAAATTCTGGAACTCAAGTATTCCATCACGTTGGGCTGTCTCCTCCAGAATGGTGAGATTAATGTGAAGAATATAATATCTGTACCAATACAAAACAGTTTTTGCATTTTTTATTTTATTTATTTATTTGAGAGAGAGAATGAGAGAGAGAGAGTGGGAGAGCAGGTAAAGTCAGAGTGAGAAACAGACTCTCCAATGAAGCAGGGAGCCCGATGCAGGACTCGATCTCGGGACTCCAGGATCATGACCTGAGCCGAACGCAGTCGCTTAACCAACTGATCCACAGTTGCATTTATTTTCCACAAATTATATACACCCTAAATTTTTGTCCTTATGATTGAAATTATTAGTAGAGAAAATATGGAATAATTGCAATCATAAATTACATTCTACATTAAAAAATAAGCACTGAAAAATTAGGAAGAAAAACATCTTACTAGATACTAAAATTTAGTTTAAATTGATTTTTCTGCCCAGTAACATGTGGATTATAATCTGTGGATTAAAAAAATCCCTGAACTCAAAAGCCCAAATTGTTTTTAAAAAAAATGAAATATGAAAAATTCACTATTCTCATAAACAAAACAGCCCTAAAAGAAACCTCTAGAGAATCATTTTCTTATGAACCTGAGTGTTCCATGTCATTTCCAAAAGTATAACTTTCCCTACTCTTGAGAAAAGTCTCCTTAACCCATTACTAGGAATATATAATAAATCAGGTATAAGTATGATTTCCATGACACTGCAGATAAAGTATGTTTGTGTACTTTTCCCTGCTGGGGACAGAATGCAACAAAGGAAAGAATGGCTGCAAACACTGGCATGACTTACTAAGGAATTCTGACTCTACTCACTGAATTTCCACTAGCCAAAATTTATTCCATCCTGCAAATTATGAAAATAAATTCAACCCGTACTTTCTGAGAAGGTAGAAAGATGTCAATATAGAAAACATCCTTTTGTTTCAATCTATTTATATGAAGGTATATTCATACAAAAGAAAGAAAAACGTTGGGACACCGGGTGGATCAGTTGATTAAGTGTCTGCCCTTGGCTCAGGTCATGATCCCAGGCTCCTGGTATCTAGTCCTACATTGGACTCCATGCTCAGTGGAGAGCCTGCTTCTCCCTCTCCCTCTGTAGGCTCTCTCTCTCGTCAAATAAATAAAATTTTTAAAAATGTTATTAGACATGTAAGCTGTTCTCAGTTAAAAAAAAGAAAGAAAAAAAAACTTTTAGATGTACACCTCAGGATTAAGGACACTAATAATTCTCTTTTGAATATTCTATAATATATATTAAAAGTTTTAAATATTATTCAATGTATTATTGAACATGTTATATTTACAATTATACAATGAAGATTCAGCCAAATTTTCTTAATATTCTAAAACCATACCAAATATTTTCCAATGGTAAGTTAGGATAAGCTTTAATATAAATGTCTCAAAATCACTCAGCAAAAAGCACTTCTATAATTATGTGACTGTTGTGCATTTAAATTATGGCAACTTAAACTTAGAAATACTAAATTATTTTAAAGTTCTTTGGCAAAGATGCTGGAAACTCAGAAAGTTGTGTTAATTAGTATTTATATTTAAATATCAAGGTTGATAATGAATATCAGATGAAGAATAAATATTTGTAAAAGTATTCAAACACCAGAAAAACACTAAGTCAAAATTTGCTTTACATTATAAAACTGTAAGAACCACCTGAATATTAAGTGAAAACATATTATATTTGAAAATAAAAATTAAATGTATAAATATTTGTGCTTTATTTTTGTCCAGTAAATGTATTCTTCTAAACCACTGTGGATCTGGAAAAATACAATTTTTGAGGACCAGAAAAATAGCCCTGAGAGTCAAGTGAAAGGAAACACATTCTCATAAAATAAAATTCATTCATAATTGTTCAATTTAAATATAATTACATTTTCCCAGTTTTAAAGATTAAGAATTCCCAATCATTCATTTTTTTACATATATAGGTTAAAAGTAATCCACTTCATTGATTTAATTGGTATGTTAATGGTGTATCATATCCTCAGGAAATAGAATCAAAACAATTCCAAAGACATCCTAAGTAGATATCTATTGCATGATACCTCAATATAATCCACTGTTGGGTTATGAAGAAAAGAGGTACTTATATTTTCTCAATTGGTGTTGTTATTTAATTTTAATAAGTGTGTTAGTTGCCTATTTTTTAAGTATAAAAGATGCAGCCTATTACAATAGTGACATGCTAATGTTGATACAATATAACCTGAACCCCATAATTCATATGATACAAAATGACACAAGATATGTGTGTTATGTATTTTTATGGGTCTATGAAGTTACACCTGAAAGTAAAAATGGGTTCAGAATGTATGGACTACTTAACTATAAAACTGCACTTTTTGTGGTAATTATTCATCTAAATGCATGTTGAAAATTAGTTGGATTTATTTTCTTACAGCTAGCTGCATTCGTAAGTACTATGTTCTATACTTTTCTTAACTTAGAGAAACATTATAAATATGCTAAATTTAAAGCATTAGGTCCAGCTATTAATTTTTAAAGAGTAATACATACACTACCATAGATGTAATAGTCTAAAAAAAAAAAGGGAAAATGGTGTATTTACTGCTTTCAGAAGCGTTGTTTTAAATTTAGAAATATTTTACCCAGAAAGGTATCTGTTGAAGAAAAACATATTAAGCCTATTATTTTAGAAAACAACTAACCTTCCTTTAAAATACAATCCTCTATTTCCAGACTTTTTGAAAATTATGTATGTATTTATGTATATATTGAGAGAAAGAAAGCATGTGCAAGGGAGGGGAGGGGCAAACAGAGAGCCAGAGAAAAAAATCCTAAACAGCCTCTATGCTCCTTGTGGAGTGGGGGCTTGATCTCACAATGCTGTGATCGTGACCTGAGCAGAAATCAAGAGTCAGAAGCTTAACTGACTGAGCCACCCAGGAGGCCCTGTTTCCAAACTTTTGCAACATCATGCAGCTTACAAAGAATAGACGGAGAAAAAGTCAAGTTCTTTTCATTGTACTAACAAGAGAAATGCATAATCCTGTTCAAACACATGCCTGTGCACACACATTTACACGCATGCATAGATGCAGGCATACAATATTTAGCATGTAATTGCCACTAGATTATCAGGAAACATGAAAGCTATTTTTTTTGTAGTGTATTCTATTACTAGCTTGTTACTACCATTTTCAGCATTTCTTTTTAGTTACTTTATTCTTTCACCTTTGGATAATCAGTCACTCATAATTAACCTACATATTTTTAACTAGATATGAAAAGTGATTATAAAGGTAATCAGAATGGCATAAAACCAGTATCTCAATTATTGTTAATCATTTCCCTATTCCATCTATTATCCAAATACACAAATAACCATACTTGAAACCATTTTCACAATAAAATATACTAATGATTGGTTCCAACTGAAATTTGTCGGTTGCTATAAATCTCTAGAGGAGTTATTCTTTATGAATAAATGAATACTAATATGAAAGTACATATTATTTGTTATTGTTGTTAACTTTCCTGTGTGGTGGTACATAAAACAGAAATGAGCACTTAAAATTAGAGAGTTAAACTCAATATTACAGTTTCTTAATAGATATTTGTTTCTTATTGATAAAAATATGAGAGAAAAAAAAACCATATTTAAATGAAACGTTTCATGAAGTACTTCTAAAGAATGCTTCTCCAGCAAGATTTAGATGCTATAATTCTTATAGCTGATTATTTCCTAGTCATATTCTCTGCTTTTAGGAGGCAACTACTAGCAGAAAGAGTTCTGGTAAACTCATATCCTACTCCTAGTCACTTAAAATTACTGAGGCTTAGTTTTCATCACTTCTAACACTGTGATGGTATTCATCAATTTCCTATCATAATGATGAATATATATGTGCTCTTGATTGTGAAAGGATTGTAAAATTTACACATTTGTAAAATAGCAATATGTTTTTAATGTCTAAATTTATGCTTACATTATAGAATTATATCATGACAAAAGAAAAGCAACTCTAAGTATCCCTCAGTACATAACAACACAATTAGCATTTATTATGATAAATCTTCCAAAAGGAATCAATTTTAGAGAATTCTAAAATTATGAATATCCTTGGTTCCAGAGTTTTTTGTTATCAATGATAGATGAAGGATAGTTATTGGCCCTTTAGTTTGAAGTTTATTTTTAATAAAAATGGCTTATAGGATGGAAATTTTATGACACTATAATCTATATAAATTATTACTGTTATTTTTTGCCTTTTAAAATGGTTATAAATTTTATGAATAAATATTTTTGGTTTGTTTGTTTCATAGGAATATAGCTAAAATATTTAATCATATGAAATTTTCATAACCATGTTATTTTTCTCTATGTGTGCATATTTATATTTACTTAAGAATAAAAATATCTTCCTCAATCATTGCTTATTTTGAAAAAAAATTTTAAAATTATTAATAATATTTATTATGAATGAAATTAATCATAGTAAGAATCATTTATTCTACAATATTCAAAATAAAATTTCTTAAATTATAAGATAGCAGCATAATGAATAATGCTAAGGTACCAGAAAGTCATAGGTGTTTTGTTTTGTTTTGTTTTTAAATTACATTCCTATTACAGAAATCAGGAAAATACTTAGTTTCATTGAAATTAAGTGAAATCTTTCAATAGCTCAATTAAAAAAAAAGTTATAGAATTATGATCAAAATTGTATTTTGTTATTTTATGTTTAAATTTACTTTAAAATTCTATGTCTGTGAAATTCTAGGTTGTGTTTTGGTGACAATTTATTAGCTTTAATTAATAAAAATTGAAGAAGTTCATCTACCACATTTTCACCAAGTAAGAGATATCTTAATAAGATTTTAAGTTTGACTGAAGTTGGGGTATCTTGGTCACTTAGTCAGTTAGGCATCTGCCTTTGGCTCAGGTCGTGATCACAGGGTTTCTGGTTGGAGCTCTGCTTTGGGCTCCCTGCTCAGCAAGGAGACTGCTCCCTCTGCCTCTTCCCCTGGCTCATGTTTCGCTTTCTCTTCTCTCCCTCTCTGTCAAGTAAATAAATAAAATCTAAAAAAAAAAAAAAAAAGAAAAAAAAAGTTTGACTTGAGGGTTTTTTTTAACAACACAAAAAGATAATACTAATCAAATGTAATTAACTCTGCTAAATTCACTACAAAAATTGTGAAATAAGTATAAGCAGCTCATAGAATAGCTACTTATCAGTTGATCTTGAGGATATTACATATGGAAAACATTCTTATATACTATACTATTTAGACCACATGGAAAAAATCCAAAAATATCTCCTGGTCTAATTTCTTATTTTGTGTGGTTACAGATGAACATTCTCAATTTATTGATAAAGGTTATCTAAATGGTATCTCTTTAATTAAGATATAATTTATTATTGAATTTTTAAAATTAATGAGGGAGTCTAAATACTAAATGCTAATATGTACTATTTGTTTATGTACATTATTTTTTAAATTTCTCAATTCTTAAACTATGTTTCAAACAAAATTAATGTAATGGATTAATTTGTATCTCATTACCTCACAAATGAGCAGAAAATAAAATAAGGCAAAAGCACTTAACAGGTAAGTTGTAGAGCTCAATTTGCCCAAGGAACACCCTCTCAGGGTTAATTTTGTAAATTGAATCTGTTATCTCAAATCCAGACCAGCTCTTGCCTGCCAGGTGCCACTTAATTAAACTGCTACTTATAAAAGTAAACATTCATCAAATTCCTCAATACTTCTGAGAAACTAGCTCTCTTTAAACCAGTCCATTGTGGATTATGACAGATTTTGCAACTTGAGTTAAAGGTTTTCCTTAGATGGTCATGGAAGCACTTTGTTCTTACTGTCAGTGACAGGGTGCTCTCATAGCCCAAAGTCAAACTACAAGGAAAAATTAAGTTGCTAGAATTTCAAGTTGCTAGAAACTGGAGATCAACTTTTTTGACGAAAAGGACAAATGCATGGGGGTGCCTGGGTGGCTCAGTCGTTAAGCAGCTGCCTTTGGCTCTGGTCATGATCCCTGGGATCAAGCCCTGCATCTGTCTCCCTGCTAGGCAGGAAGCCTGCTTCTCCCTCTCCCACTCCCCCTGCTTATGTTCCCTTTCTCGCTCGCTGTGTCTCTCTCTGTCAAATAAATAAAAATCTTTAAAAAAAAAATAAATTAATTAAAAGACAAAAGCATCTTGATTGTGATTTAGAATTATGACCTTGAACATCTGCTTATGAAATAAGGTTTTAAAAAATTGCATATATTGATTCTCATTTTGGAAAAGAAATGTTATCATAAATAATGTTTCTAAAATAATAAAATAATATTTCAAGAATTCTTTTCTTATATATATGACATATCATCTCCCAACTTTGTTCTAAAGTAACTACTTATTTGCACCATAATTCCAATTTATCTGATTATTCTATGTGTCTCTACTGCCCAGGATTTTTTAATCAGCCTCACTGTTAATACAAATATCTAGTTACTTAGTAGAATTCTAAAGAATGGAACTGTCTTTGGATATTTTCTTCAGTGTTAATACCTCAATTCAGAAGAAACATACTATTTGCCAAATAACAGATTAAAAGGGAACATTTCACTAAATCACTTAAATGAATCATTGCTTTTCAAAAGGGCTTGTATGGTATAATGCAAAGAGGCATGCTTAGGTAAGTTATATATATATATTCTTTGAAGCACTAAGAATATAAATGATAATGTAAGGGATTAACATGGAGCCTGGTATGTAGAAGACAATCCATTTCTTTTTCGGTAAACAATGTATGAAAACATCTGTTCCTCTCATAAGGATGTGCATCCTTGCAAAGATGGTATTGGAACTAGAAAATACAGTACAAATTAATAAGATTTATTATCTTTTTAAGTACTTTAAATATAGGTAAGTGGATGATGAGGATGCAGAGAGCAAATATTTTGAATTTAAAAAGGGTTATTTAGACATAAGAGTTTTAGCATATAGATATTTATATGTTCTCACATTCTTTCCATCTTTCTACCTATCTATCTTCCTTAAAAACAATAATTCTGAAAGTCAAGGGCATTTTCCACTTCTCTTAAAATGTTCATTGAATTAATTATTACTCTTTGCTATAATTTTAATGTCATAAAATTCCTTATAATATATCTAAAGTAAATTCTTACCACTGCTTATGAAAATTATGATAAAATTTTATACATTAATTATGTTACATCTATGAGCTCATACAAATTGACAAAAACACAAAAACTGCTTAAAGATTTTAGGTTTCTATTGGTAACTTAAGGTGAATGAGAAGATAAAAGTCTGTTTATGAAAACAATGAATTTCAAGAGTCTATAACTAATTTAAAACACCCTGTGATATTGGGACTAAAATAAATTAGTTTTCATCCATATACTCTATATGACCAATTATTTTATACAGGAGCACTTAATCTCTTTATCTTGAAAACCTTATAGAACTACTGCATAATAAATCACTGTGTTGAATCTAACTTCATCAATATTAGATTGAATAAATTTGCATGTTACTTAGGAACTGACCTTAATTAAAAACTTTGGACATTCTGCTGAAAACATTGGTTGAAGACTTCATTGGTTCTATATTTGAAAAAATATCCTGGACTTAGGTAATTCATCTTTGTGACAATCAGATTTTTTTTAAAACAATTGTTAAAAGTGTGAACTAAAAGTGCGGAGAAAACAGTGCTATTTAGCAATTTAAAATAAACTACATTTTATACATAAATCTTGGTTAGGAAAAACAAATCAACTGTTTTTCTAGCAGTGTTGTATTGTAAATGGGGGAATAAATCCTTCTTGTTGGGTTTTTAAGGCTCACTCTTGAACACAACTGCAGAAATTAAACTTAGAGAGGCATATAAAATTAAAGGATTTATTTTACTCCCAAATCCTAAAAGAGGGAAGTGTGGGTTACCACATAGAGAACCACATAGGAATAGCTCCAAGTATCTTTGCCAGCGGTCAGGGTAGACAACAGAAGCAATAGGTGTGCTCAGAAGTCCATAGTATACTGTCAAGAGAAGTCAAGAGGGGAACACGTGGAAGCGACAAGCCTTATCATTGTGGTCTATTTGGTCACGTGGGTGGGGTACTCACAAACTCCGTACGAATGTTGAAGCATCAGGAAGATATGAAGTTTCAAAATTTTACAAGTGCCAACTTTGTTTATATTCAATAAATGTCAAGAAAACACAGTTCTAGGGAAATAACTGTGACAAAGAGAAACCTAAAAGCACAAGTAGAATAAAGATGTCAAAAATCAGACTCGTTTTCAGATGGGGGTGTGGATAAGTTCAATATAGGTTTGTACATTCTTTCACCTTTTTTGTTCAAATTGCTTTTATTGGAAAAAATCAAAATCAGAGAAACAAGAACAAAGTTCATAGGTTGTGTTCTTATGGAGAAACTATGTGTTCAAAGCTTATAATAAGCAAGCAGTTATGCTCACCATATTTTTTCAAAGTAAAATATCTGACAGTAAATTTGGGAAGTTAAAACAAATAGTAGAAAACTCAGGTGACCCGGAAAACTGGACTTTGCTAAGCACAAGGATAATTGAAAAATCAATAGACCACATACCAGGAGCCTTGCATATGTAGCCTAAACCATCAAATGAAGAGGCAAAAATGCAGTTGTCAACATAGGTTGGCAATTCCACTGTATCTCAGAAATTCTCAAATTTATTAGAAAATAGTGACTGAACAAAATGCAAGTTGAACTGTATTCATTTACTTTGATATTTTTAGTATTTCTTTAAATTACTTCACTTATTATTTGTATATTTAGTATTCTATTCCTCTCTGGTATAGCACCTGAAGAGTAATAATTGCCCTGTAAATGATTTTTAAAGAATGAGTGAATGATTACTTCTGTATAAGTCACTATGTTACCTTATTGCCTTAAAAGTATCATTTGCTTACAAGGGTTTTGTTGTTGTTGTTGTTGTTGTTATTTTTGCCTTTCTGAATTAGTTAACTGAAATAGGTGACTGGCTAACTAAAAACATAAACATTGATTAATTCAATTTGTGGACATACAGATGCTAGGATTTAGGTGGAAAAAATTTTTCCTTCTCCAAATTACATTACAGTGGAAAATAATGTCATGGTGAAGGTCATGATTACTCACAATTTAATTATTAAGGTATTTAGATGGAACAACCTAATAATTTTTAAATAATAAATTTAATTATATTTATAAACAATAAAAGCTATTAAAAGCTCATGATAATTGCCTTAAAATCTCTAAACTTTCAAGAAATCAATACACCATTAAGGTATTAATCTAAAACATATGATTTTAATGTATCTTCATTCATACATTCAATCTGTATCCAATATGGATGACATAGTGAAGGTCTTATACTTGCTACTGGAAGCTTCAAAGGCTAGCAAAACGTGTAAGAAAGTGGCAAGGCTATCCATAAATAACGTACTGAAATATTAATAATCTTGTTTACAATGCTAATTTGATTTGATGTAAATGGGTATTGTGTTGAAATGATATCTTTACCTTTTTTAATCTCTATAGAGACATCCCCTGATTGATTTCCTCTTCAGATGGGAAGGATCATGAGTAAAAATATCTATACTTATAAAACTGTTAGTGTAAAACACCAACCTCAACTCAGCTGGTGTCTGTTTAATTCACATAGTCTGAGAGAGGAGAATAAATGAATTAAATTTAAAGGTATTTAAATTGAATTTAAAGGTATTTCCCAATGACTTACTTAAGCTGGCATTTCAATTGTCATTCCTTTCCCATTTCAAGCTAGACCATATGCTGGTCAAAAATCACTTGTATGATTGCATGGAGCACTGGGTGTGGTACAAAAAAATAAATAATGTTATGCTGAAAATAAATTAAAAAAAGATTAAAAAAATCACTTGTATAAAGAAGTCATATGAATTGAATATTGGTATACAAAATGGATGATTTCTGGTGTGGGCTCGGTCTGATTCCAACTATTACTCTAGTCTGACATGAGAGTTTTAATTTTTTTATGAATTTAATAAATTGTGGGGAAAAAAGGGAAAATTAAAGTGATATTGTCTTTTTTCCTTAAATGAATAACTGCCTAAATATAGGAAATGAAATGGAGAAAATAAATGAAATACAAATGTTATGCAGTTAAGGGGCAATGCAAAAAAATCAGCATTTAAATGGCCAACCCAAAAATGAATGAAAAAAATTATTGTGTTAGCAAGTTTCATGGTTTATCTCTCACTTTGGCTATACTGAAGAGGACCATCATTTCCAGGAAAAATAAAGTAAAAAGCCCCATTTCCCAGATGCTCTGTTAAGTTATTCTAATCTTCTTGGACCCCAGCATTGAAATGGTGTTCTGGCAAAAGGCCAGGTCCAAGTATCAGCGTTACACTACAAATCACTTGAGGAAATATACATTTTATGATGTCAGTTAGAAAGGAGCATATATTCCAAAAAGAAAAGAATAATTTAAAGGTTGAATAACATATAAATGAGGGAGATTGTATCTGCTGGTAGGTAAATTCATTTTTAACCCTCAATAGCTGATTTGTATGTACAGATAAATCATAATTGACTTTTGGTGAGGCATTGCATAGAAAGTAACCTAGATGAAATGATAATTTCTGTCCCATTCATAAAAAAAAATAATAGATATAAAGTGGTTTTCTCTCAAGTTCTGCTTTTATTTCTTATAACAATAAGAAGTTATATCTGGGGCACCTGATTGGCCTAGTTCGTTAAGCATCTGACTTCGACTCAGATCATGATCTTGGCATCCTGGGATTGAGCTCCTCATTGGGCTCCCTGATCAGTGGGGAGTCTGCTTGTCCTGCTCCCTCTGCTCCTCTCCCCTGCTTGTGCACTCTCTTTCTCTCAAATAAATAAATAAATAAAATCTTAAAAAAATAAAACTTTTTACTGTGCCATCATGATGAAGTTCTGGATTAGCTTTAAATGTCCATTTATTTGACCTATTTTATTTTAATTAATTAATTAATTTATTTATGCATGCCTGTCTATAGGTATTTAAATCTTTTGATGGTCTAACCCTAAGCCTGACTCACAAGAAGGTTGGAAGAGGAATTCACTAGTATGTGTATGTGTGTGTGTGTGTGTGTGTGTGTATATATACAGGTTATCTAATATATAACCTGTAAGTGATATATCTTAACAATACCATTCAACTTCTGACTGGTCATGAGGCTTATCAGACTAACCTAAGGACTTTGAGACACAAATTATATTTAGCCTGCTTGCATACCCTACTATATCTCTCACACTGAGATTGTTAGAGACATTAAACTATGTGGATATTTTAAGGAACACCATTAAATATTTAGGTCACATTGAAGACTCTAGATACATCTATGCATTTTTAAAATGAAGAATTAAATATAATTTCTGGAGCTCCTAATAATTATTTTCTTTGCATTAATGAACCTGAGTATAAACTTTCCATGTTGTAGGGTCAACAAAGGAAAATAGAAAATAAAAAAAAAAATGTGACATTATAAATGGCCCATGCTCTTAGGGCACCTGAACTCTTCAAAAAGTATCTTATTTGGTGCCAAAAGACCAGGAGTCTATAGTTTTGGCTTTGTTAGTTATAGACCTGTGAAGAACTTAGGTATTTTTTTTTAATGTCAAATTCAATTTTATTATTAATTAAAAACATGAATTACCAGTACTCTATAGAACTTTCTACAATGATGGAAACCTTCTGTATCTTTACCGTACCACTGTAACCACTACCATATGTAGTTCTTGAGGACCTGAAATAAGGTTAGTATGATTGAGGAACTAAATTTTTAATGCAACTAATTATAAGTAATAAGATATAAATTTAAATAGTCATAGGCAGCTAGTGGATTCCATATCAGTGCAAATATAAATAGTATTTGACCACATTTATTGTGAAGAACAAAAATAAAAAATCATGCATAATTATGATAAATTTATCAGCCATGAATGAGTCTCTCAAAACAAACATGTTTAATAGATAGGGATGTCCCTAGAGAAATGTGTGGCCTAAATAGTTCCTTAAAAGTATAGGGAGCCCAGGCTGATGTCTGACCTAAATAAAAAGTCAGAATAGAATTAATGAGAAGGGTCAATTTTCAGCAGAAAATAGAAGCCATGGTATGGCAGTATTGAATCTAAGGAATTTCAAAAGAAAGAAGTGTGGTCTAATTTCCTCCAGGTAGAATCATACATAAATTATGAAATGTATATGGAATTCAGGACTTTCAAAAACTGAGCTGTCTCATAAGCCTCCTTCTCCCCAGGCTGTGCCCCTGTCAGAAATGAATAATGTATGACAGGGAGCTAATCACATGATATTATTCTTCAATGGGGTTGAAATTTGGCCAATGGACCATTTATAAGAGCTTATTTTGCAAGAACTCCATGTATTTTATAACTGATTTTACTAAAAATATGCAGTTTTATAATTCAAAATGGTATTATTAATTCCACAACTCTAACAAAATTAGCCTACATTCTAGTTTTTTTTTTTTCCCTACTTTCTAGTTTTTATAAAAATCCCCTAGTAGGTCTATGCCAGAGCTTGTTATTCAAGGAAGTCTCAATAAAGGTAAATATATTTTAGGACATGTGTTTTCTACACATTAGAAGAATAAAGGCTGTTTTTTTTTTCTTACATTAAGAAAATGGATTTCCCATGTTTGATGCCAATATTAACTTTTTTTAATAGTTAAAGATTAACAATTTATGTCATTTAGAGTTCATCATGGTTCTACTTAAATTCATCCTTAAAAATAATGTTCTCCAAATCTCCCTATTTATTGCATAATGAAATCATATATTCTCGACAGATACTTACTATCCAAATAACATGCAATGCATGCACATACTATATAGCTATTTGCATAATGAAATTAGTTTTTAAACTCTTGATCCAGGTGCTTTTCCTCTACACTAGAAAAAATAAATTAACAAAATAACTGACAGCAATAAAATCCTCCATCTAAAAATACCAACAAACAGGAAAGA
The DNA here is from genome assembly GCF_010015895.1 of Lontra canadensis. Classification (NCBI taxonomy): domain Eukaryota; kingdom Metazoa; phylum Chordata; class Mammalia; order Carnivora; family Mustelidae; genus Lontra; species Lontra canadensis. The sequence goes on along the minus strand of NW_022631074.1, from coordinate 1,544,079 downwards.
TAGAGCAACATATAGAATAAACAAAAATGTTATAACGTCTACTCATTTTTGTGTTCATTGGATTTCTCTTAGAAATGATGCAAATTTGTACTATTTTGCCACAGTTTCATCATATTTGTTATAAAATTAAGGATAGGATACAGACTATAAAAAACATTCATAGTAATTTTCTTAGTTTTAACTGCATATGCCAGATACAGTTAATCTTAGTTTTAAATATATATGCCAGATATAATTAATACAGTTAATAATACAGTTAATAAAAATATATGCTTTAATAGAAATGAAAATAGCATATTTTATAACATAACATTAAAGATCTAAGCTAAAAAATTTTAAAGTAGTGCATTTAAAAAATACATATGCAACTTGGCAAAATAAAATGTTTTCTTATGTGAAAAATTTCAAATTTCAACCCCTTATCTAACTAATTTCTGATTTTTTTTTCCATGGCACTTATATCCTTCAAACATATTGTTTCTGTATTTTCCCCCACTAAGAATGTAGATAAATTTGTCCCTGTTCAGTTTACATCTGTATCCCCAGCATCTAAAGCAGAACCTCACACATAGAAAGAGGATAATAAATACTCTTTGAATTAAAAATAATTGCTACCCAGAATAATTCTACCTATTATAATGTCAAAGAAAAACATTGCCCATACATAAATTCTTGAGATTTTTATCAATTGTGGAGCTATCCAAATGCAATGACTATACATATAAAATTCACAGTACTAAATGTTACTCAAAAACTAATTCACATTATTCTTATTTGTGCTTGTATGATAGCCTATGGTTATGTATATATATTATTGTAGACTCTGAAATTAATTACTTTTCCTCTGTAGGTGTCTAGAAAATAGGGAAATATAGATAGAAAGATACGGCAAATATTATTCAATTCTCTTAAAATGAAAAGAATAAAATTTTTATTTATGGGTTAGTTTTGGATTTAGCCAAAAAGAGTTTTGGGCAACATAAAATAATATTATTCCAAATTCATCATCATTTATTACAATTAGAGCTAAATAAGTATACACTAAAGCTGCATGTGCCAAGATTTTGATCCAAGATGCACACACAATGCATAGGGTAATATCTTTCAATCATGTAAATGATCTTATTTATTTTCTTTATATCCCAAATCATTATGAAACAAATCAGCTTCAAAAACTAAAAGAATTCATTAATTGTCTTCCCATCTCATATAAAATAAATATTTTTATATGTATTTGTTATATAATTTTCATTACTATAAGAAAAGAATCAAACTAATGAAGTTAGGATATACATAAATAAAATAAACAAATGAACACATATGCAGAATAGAGTGATTTTTTTGTTTGTTTGTTTTTAGGGTTTAAAAAAAAAATCCTGCCCAAGCTGTGATGTAATTGAATAAGAACAATGCATTATCTCACCAAGAGAAAGGGGGTAAAGGAAAGATGAAAATATTAGCCCCCTGACTAATCTTTTTTTTAAGATTTTATTTATTTATTTGACAGAGAGAGACACTGCGAGAGAGGGAACACAAGCAAGGTGAGAGAGGGAGAAGCAGGCTTCTTACTGAGCAGGGTTAGGGGCTCAATCCCAGGACCCTGGGATCATGACCTGAGCCAAAGACAGATGCTTTAAACACTAAGCCATCCAGGCACCTCTCAAGTAATTATTTTAGTTCAGCTAAGGTATCTTTCCCTTCAAAATTTTTATAGTTTTTTAGAGAAATTTTCTTGAGAAATTTCAGAATTGCAAACTACCTTTTTTTCAATGATATAGTTTCTTTATATAGCCATGCAGTCTTTCATTTATACTAAGTCTCCTAAGTAAGTTATGTCATATTGGTAGACAATAGATAAACCACAGAAGCAGATGTCTAGGTAAAGTGACTTAAGAGTTCCCTCACATGTAAGATTATGCATGTCTTCCCATTCCTCTGAAATTACTTTTTTTTTTTTTTTAACATTGTCACATCCATTATGGGATCACCTACATGAACTACATGAACTTTTTTAAATATGCAAACTTATATGAAATGTTACACTGCCATTTCTTCATTAATGTAAATTGGTTCATCATGTGGCTTTCCTCCTAACTGGTGTGTTATGCTCTGTTACTCTGATGCAGATTTCATTACAAAATGAAACTGCAGCCATAGTCCTCTACTTAACTTAATGTATCTATAAAATTTGGATATTCTCAAAGTGCTCATTAACCAAGACCACCTAAATGTTTTCCTCAGATTGACTAGACTTTGGATTTGACCTCCTTAAAAAAAAAAAACAAATAAGATTTTCTTTAGAAATCTTGTAATTTAAAATTATTTTTCTGTCCCTTTGAGATTTACAAACCTTTTAAAAGCCTCTTATCTGCACGGCAAAGGAAACAGTCAACAAAGAGGCAATCCACGGAATAGGAGAAGATATTTGCAAATGACACTACAGACAAAGGACTGATATCCAAGAACTATAAAGAATTTCTCAGACTCAACACCCAAAAAACAAGTAATAAAGTCAAAAAACGGGTAGAAGACATGAACAGACACTTCTCCAAGGAAGACATACAAATGGCTAACAGACACATGAAAAAGTGTTCAATATCATTAGCCATCAGGGAAATACAAATCAAAACCACAGTGAGATACCAACTTACACCAATTAGAATGGCAAAAATTGACAAGGCAAGAAACAACTGTTGAAGTTATGAAGAAAGGAGAACCCTCTTACACTGTTAGTAGAAATGTAAGTTGGTGAAGTCACTTTGGAAAATAGCATGGAGGTTCCTTGAAAATTAAAAATAGAGCTACCCTATGACCCTGCAATTGCACTACTGGGTATTTACCCCCAAAGATACAGAGGTGGTGAAAAGAAGGGCCATATGCACCCCATGTGCACAGAAGCAATGTACACAATAGCCAACTGTGGAAAGAGCCAAGATGCCCTTTAATAGACGAGTGGATAAAGAAGATGTAGTCAAAGAAGAAGAAGAAGCAGCAGCAGCAGTCCATATACACAATGGAATATTACTCAGTCATCAGAAAGGATGAATACCTAATTTTTGCATCAGCATGGATGTGACTGGAGGAGATTATGCTGAGTGAAATAAGTCAAGCAGAGAAAGTCAGTTTTCATATGGTTTCACTTATTTGTGAAACATAAGGACTTAAGGAGAAGGAAGGGAAAAATGAAGGGGGGAGATCAGAGTGGGAGATGAACCATGAGAGACTGTGCACTCTGGGAAATAAACTGAGGGTTTTAGAAGGGAGGGCAAGTCTGGTGATGGGTATTAAGGAAGACACTGATTGCACTGAGCACCAGGTGTTATACGCAAACAATGAATCATGGAACACTACATCAAAAACTAATGATGTACTTTATGATAACTAACATTACATAATTTTTTTAAAAAATGAAAAATAAAAAGAAGAAAAAGGTGAAATTTTAAAATACATACATATATATACACACACATACTACATAGCTCCATTTGTATTGAATTTAAAAAAGTGAGCAGTAGGTTTTAATTTCTTTGTTATGTTATTGATAAGATGTTATGAATATGAGCCTTAATTTCCTTATTTCTAAAGGTAAAGTTGGGGAATGAACCCTAACTTCAGGCAGATGTTGTGAGGAATAAATGAAATGTATATTTTTAAAAAAGCCTCTTATCAGTTTTACTACTGAAGATCATCTTTTTCAAAGACCTGAAAACCATCCTCTCAAATGTAGTCATCAAGAAAGATAGTACTTATACCCCCAAGTCTCTTTCGAAGGGCAGAAGCCTAACTTTTCACCAGTTACCAAATATAGATGTTCTAATCACAAAGAAAAACATTTCCAAGTCAAAGAAATAATTCAAGTGTGTTCCACAAATCCCATTGATCAACCTCTTCCCTAACGTTCTCCAGTACTCTTGTACTACCTCATCCCAATCTATCCTTGAAAACCATCCCATCCATTGTTTCAGCAAAGACAAGGTCAGAATTAGATGCGGTCTTTGTCCCCTACTGGAATAACCTTGAATAAAGTCCTTCTTGTCTACTTAACTTTGACCTGTACAACTTTTGCTTTGAAATCATCTATATTAAATATAATCTAAACACAATAATCACCTGTAACTTTAGATAACATTATCCTATTATTCACTTTTAAATAAATTCCTCTCACTAATTATTTAGATAACTTTTGGATCATCAAAACTTACCAGGTTTCTTTTCTTTCTTTCTTTCTTTCTTTCTTTCTTTCTTTCTTTCTTTTTTTTTTTTTTTTAGAAAAAGTCATCAATTTCTGAGCAATTAGTACTTGAGAATTGCTTGTCACAGAGAGCCTTTAAGATTTTTTTGTATTTTTAAGATTAACAAAGTAAATGAATTCAACACTACCTATATCAAGAAAAATAATGAAGTAAAAATGTTTTAAAGTTAACTTTTATTTAAAAATAATAAAGATAAATTTTATGACCATCCATTGAAATGAAGAAATATTCTGAATCAAAAAACAATAATTGGTAATTATAAAATATTCAAGAAAATATCTTGCTTTACTTTTTAAACTATATGAACAGATAAGGATACTATCTATTAAATTTTTTCTAGTAGTGAAAGCACTCTGAAGATATTGACAAAGAAAGAAATAAGGTCTAGACAATGCAATGTCAGTTAACTTGCCCAGAAGCTTTTCTATTTTTTCTTTCCCACCATAAGGAGGAAAAAGACATGGGAACCTTAGTTAACATTGATGGACTAAATTAAGATCAGTTTAATAAACATTTGTTGGTTATTATAGCTGTATCAGCCACTGTGAGATACAAAAATAACATGAATAAAGTATCATTCTTCTTCCCAAAAAAAAAAATACCCTTGTCAGTTTAGTCATATAAAAAGACTATGTTGTTTTATTGTGGTAAAGACAATGTTAGATACCCACAAAATTGTAGAGAACAGTTAGCAAAATCTGAGATTTATTGGAAGGTTTTCTGAGAGGGCCAATTTCCCCAAAGAGCTAAAACTAGATAAAAAAATAAATAATAAAATTCAGGCAATGAAGTTGGAGAGAGTTTTAACATGGCATCAATGTATTTTCCTTGAGTGACTAGTTGAAACTATTGAATGGTTTCAGCCAAGTGATTGAGAAAAATCAGTGGATGTTGATGTATTTGAGAAAGTTGTGGAATCTTTAAGTGGCTATTTTCAACTATAAATGCATATATGAATATAAAAATGAGGAAACAGTTCTGGACTGAAGATATGGATTTGCGAATGATCTAAGTCATTTGTGGCTCATGCATAAAACTTGAAAATGGATGAGATAACCCAGAGAAAGATAGAATTAAAAAATTTGCAAGAGAACTATGGGAAACTCCAACATTTAAGTGATAGGCAAAGCAGGAGCCCACAGATGAAAAATACATAGAATAAATAGTATAACAGAATTCCATAAAGTAATGAGTTTTAGAAGGCCATGCTTGGCAAACAGTATATAATAAAGAGGTCCAGTAAATTAAGTGAATGTTCTCACCAGACTTGGCAATGTTGAGTCTTTGTTGATCTCCACTTTAGATATTTAAATGGAATGGGGAAAATTAAAGCAAATAGCAGCATGTTGGTGAATCACTTAAATCTGGGGGATAAGAAATGATGAATATAGTTAGAGGGTATACAGTTAATAAAAGCCTTTTTATTTGGAAAGGAGTATAAGAAGAGGTGACAAAATTCTTTATAAATAGGATGAGAGAAATGACTGGAAGAGTTAGAGGTCAAAAATAAATAAAATAGAAGGGATATTGGTAGGAGAAACTCCCTGTTGAGAATCAACAGGAAAGAGATCAAATATAAATGTGAAAAGATTGGCCTTGATCAAAGGAAGGAACACCTCATCTCTGGTGCATGAGATAAGAACATAAAGATATATGGGAAATAAATGATGTCAATACATTAGAGGGGAAGAAGAAAAACATTAAATTAGTTTATGCTAAGTGACTTTAATTATATTTTTGAATTTTTTAGATGCTTGGGGTTAGATAAATATGGGTGAATAAAAGTTCTAAGAATTAAGTGCATGGCTGACATAGTCAAACAGGGAATGCGAGAGTTGTCCAAAATGGGCAACATTACTGCTGAATGGTATTGAAGACTAAATATCATAAATTACATCTACATCATTTACTGATGTCTCTCTCATCCTGTGCATAGCTTAGGTCATCTAAAGATATCTCTGAGTTAGTATTTCACTATCATATGCTTTGTATGCTAAGCCTGAGGCTCCCATGTTCTCCTCTCTCTCCATTTTCTGTGGACCACTCCCCCCATCCCTCTGGTTGGTTGCCATAACCACCCACTCTTCTTTGATGTTCTGTTTCCCTCAAGACTCAAACGTGTTTGTGAGAATTTCTTCCTCGGTATTTCCTTTCCTGTTTGTTCGGTTTTTTCCCCCAGACTCAGTAAATAAGTCCCATTTTAAATATTCAGTTTCACTACTAAAAACTATAGAAAACCAGTCAGCCTATAGCAAAAGCTATCTCAAAGCTATACGTATCTCAAAATGACAGTAAGTAGTTTGTAATTACTGATGGCCAGGAAGGAATTATGAATGGATACCACCTATTATTTTTCCCTCGGCCTTAATTACCTTGAGGACAGAGCTCATCAAAAGAACACCTTCCTTCTGTTCCCTCATTTACTGAAATTGAGGCCTCAAGACGTAATCAAAGCAGAATAACAGGTGCCCCCTTGTCTCAAGTGTGTCATTTGCATTTCGAAGTATCTCTGGATTCTAGATGATGACTTTTCCAAGGGGTTAAGCTCCTTCCTGGAAAGATCACTTTTGGAATTTGTTTCACACTGTGTTTCACTAGAATTGCCTTTTATTACAGTGAAGATTTGTCAAGTGATTGTGCCCAGCTGAGATTTCCGGAGACGCAGGGCCATCTACCTTATACAGCTATGTGCCTGCCCTAGGGAACCTCTCAGCACAAATGCCTAAAGCCCAAGTAAACAATTAAATTCATTAACCCTTCAAAAGACAAGACGGTGAAGTCCAAAATTGAGACAATGGAAGAGAATGTTATTGAGAAAAAGTGGTCTGCTCCATATGAAAGTCCATTACTCTGAGAGAACCTAATAAGTTTTAGATTTTAAACAACCTAAAGTTCTTCAAAAATTCTATGCATCTATTAGAACTAAGGAAGGCTATTTTCAATTGCAAAAAACACCTGAACATTATTGAACTTTGACCTTTCCACAAAAAACATGGCTATACTAAGTCTTTGTTAACTATGTGTCTTGCATAAGTATATATACAATGTGGAGAGAATTAACCACTGAACAGGTTAAAAATCACAATGCTTAAAGAATTTATAAACCACTGGGGAGGAGAGAAATATTTTAATTAAGGCAAAATAGAAAAGATTCTAAATAAAAGAGTAGAATTGTGCAGAGATGAGAGTTTGAAGAGAATACTTCACCAAAAGGGACCGACATTTCAGCTGATACAGAATTTGAAAACAAATTTCAATATAGGAAACACGGAAAACAAGGTTGGGAAAAAATGACTCTTTCTGGAAACTTTTAGAGCCTCATGAAGGTTCATCATAACAGGGTAGAATCTACTGTCATTTCAGAATAAATAAAAATTCCCCAAATAATATAAAAAATAAAATAGCCATTAATTACACGTATAAGAGGAAAATACATAGTAAAATAGTGTCCTCTGTAAGTATTTTAAACCTCAAATTTTATTCTATTCCTACGTACGTATAAAATATTTGGCAAGTGAACTACATAGATTTGGGAAAATATTACTTGATAAAAATACCCCTAATTCATATTAACACACTGGAAACAGTTTTTCAGTGAAAAACAATTCATTAGTGAAATTGTGTTTGTCATTTTTAATCAACTGTAATGCCATGTTAAAATCTGACAAATATACTTCAGATAGATTTAAAAAAAGCAACACCCTAGGGCTTATTGTGACATTCCAGCCTACAGTGCCTATTGTTTTTTACATTAATCCATAATTGATGGTTCATGACATTGCCATTTTTAAGCCATTAGTTACACAATAACAATGTTAATTGAGTTTTAATTAAGTCAGCCATATTCAAGCTTGGAATAATAGTTCAGCTTTCTTTCAGAGATAGATAATATTTCTTAGGATTGTTTTCATTTATATAATTTTTTTAAAAAAATATCCTTTATTCTCTTTGAAAGATTGAGAATTTGGACCATCATAGAAAAACAAAATTTACATATCCTCAACTATTTGCTGCTGACACCATTCATACTGTATTATGCACAAGAAAATAATTCCTAAGGCAAGGACATGATTTTTGTGATGATGACTATTTTCTAGAAGTTTGACACAACCAAATTTGTTCAATTCTCTCACTAAGTTTGACTCGCATAATAGTATAAATTATCAGTTATTGGTAAATATATGAAAATTAACTCAGTTTGATATATTGGGATCTTGAAGTTTATTTTTCTAATTTTCTTATTTTTAAACCAGTGCTATAAAGACATAATAAAAAAGAATTCCTCTATGTAAAAACATGCATTTTTTTATATAGTCAGTGGTTTGCCAATTATTGAATCCTATTATTAATGAAGACAAAGTCATGAATGTATTAATGATGTGATTCATTTGATAGAATTAGCTATGTTCCCACCCATCTCAACAAATTCTCTACCTTAAGATGCATACAAGAGGGATCAGATGAAAGGAAGTGATCTATTTTAGGACATACGTGGCATCACCAAAGCTCAGAGGTCTTTGACTATGGGTCACTAGCATTATTTCAATCTGAAAAGAAAACCCTTAAGACTGAGATTAAGAAGATAAGAAAGCAGATACTGTGAGGATAACAAGAACGCCATCATTACCAGGCATAGAAAAATGTACTACTGAACATTAAAGTTGCACACTAATAATCTTTTAAATTGGCATAAAAAACTTGTGGGGTAGTTATTATACTAGATTTTTACAATTGAGGAATGTGAAGGTCAGAAAAATTAAATCACCCCATCAAGGTCATATTTACCTTGCTTTCCATGCTTACCTTGGATTTTGAACCTAAACTTTTTTGACTGCAGAGTCCATGCCCATTCTTTTCTTCCTCCCAGGAGGGAGGAATTAACAAACTGGGATGACAGGCAGTGAGAAGCAGGTAATATAGTCAAATCTATACTCCCAGCTCATACTTGCTTTATAAATAATAAATATGCATTAAAAATATTAATGAACTTTCTACTTTTAATGTCCTGACATAATTCAGACCTTAGAGCAGTATGATTGAGGCAACAGTGATAATTCTAATTAACAATTCATCTGCTGCTCTTGAGGGTCATTTTTAAATTCTGCTTATTAACTTATAGTATTTCCCTTCTCAGATTGACTGTCATTTCCAGGAATAAGTTAAGGTAGATCAGACCTTGTAGGGTAGCAAGAAGCAGGACATTATTAAAAAGAGCATTGAAGTAGTTAAAAAAGGAGTAGAAATTTATCAGAAGTAAATTGGCTCTTAAATCATCATTGGCTGTCCTCTCATTTGAAATTTTAAGCATTCCAGGTGGATATAAATAACATTTAAGACTTCATTAAGACTTTGGAGAATGTTTAAGAATAGTAAAAGGGCCCTGTATAAAATCTTCCATTGTGGTTATGATAGACTCCATTATTTTAATAACCTACATATGAATACTTCTATATATGAGTCAGTGGCCAGATTCCCCTAATCCTTTCCTTTTAACATAATCAATGGTCACAGAAAAAGCACTCAGTGCGTTATATGTGCCAGGCACTATATTAACAGGCATAAAAATTATCCTCATTTCACATGTCAGGGAACTGATTCTTGCAGAGGTTAAGGAACTTGCCCAAGGTCACACAATTAATAGATGGGAGACCAAGTGTTTAAACACAAACCTGTCTCATACCAGATCTGATGCTCGTTGAACTATCTAAATCAATTAATGACAATAAGCAATACCGAGTTACGTCTGAATTCAACAACAAAAGAGCCGATTCATCATACTGTGTAGCCAGGTTATTTTCAGAACCACAGGATCCTTGAGCCATTTCTGGGCTTATTGATTGCAGTTCCAGTGACTTCCAGGATCAGAATCTATCTCTGATGACAGAGTGTAACCAAGACCTAATTTTTCCAGTGTCCTGATTTGGCAAGGGTAGGACGACCAGAGTATTTACTATTCATTGTTTAACTAAAACATATAACCCTTCTTCATTTACCCACGCCTGCTCTGAAAATGACAAGCTCTCATCTCCACACTAACCTTCACCACAATTCATACTCCATCTCATGAATTTAGGACACAGCATTTCTTTTGGCTCCTCCATTATTCACTCCCCATGCCTCCTACACACCCATCTCCTCATGAAGCAAGCCTGTAGCCCTAATCCAACGTCAGAGAGAGGATTCTTCTCAGAGCTCAGATCCAGGGTCCATGGTCATTAATTATGGGTCCCACACTCATGCCTTATTTGGTAAAATTAATAAGATCAAACAAACATATTGCTAAGACCATTCTCTATCAATATTAGGCTTAATAATTCAGTTTAGGAAGGAATCCAAACTGGAGAGGAAATTATCTAAGTGGGTGAGACTGAATTTTATTTTTCTCTCATGCCATTACCCTGTTCACCTGCAATTACTAAAACTCAGAGAGACTTGAGAGAAACTTAAAATGAAGTGATCATTTAGCTATAGAATATCATACACTTTAAAATACTAAATACAAAAAAAAAATACTAAATACACTTCCTTCTCTCTTGCTCTACTGTCATTTCCACAGTTGTAACAGACTGGGAAAAGGCTGGCCTTACACTGAACCCTGGATAAGCATAATACTCTAATTGCCTGAAAAATAAAGATAATAAATATTAAAATAAAGTTGCTTTAATTATACTGAGAAGCATATAATGTAAAACCTTTTCAAATATAGTTTGAGTATTCAATATCATGTTTATATACTATTGATTTGCTTCATCTCTGGCAGATTTATGTTTAACCTGATGTTCTTAAAATAATGAACTTGTTCTCTTAATTCTAAGAAAGTGTTAATTGGGTAAACTTCTTTTCTACACTATTCTCTCTATACCCACTAAAAAATATAGTGGCTTATACTAAGTCTTAGGCAGTTTATACTCTTCATTTCATTTAATCTTATCAATAATCCCAAGAGGAAGATATTAACTCATTGTCAGTTAAACTGCCTAAGATCAGTTAGTCATGAGCCTGTTTTCAATCTGAATTTTCTTCATCTGCTATACATTACCTAGGCAGCAGAGTCAAACCTCTTAACATCGTTTCTGTTCCTCATTCAGTAAAAGGTACCTTGAAATCATGACCCGAGCCAAAGGCAGAGACTTAACCATCTAAGCCACCTAGATGCCCTTAGAAAAGGCTTTCCATTTCTTAAAAATATCTTTATTTTTACAGCCTCCTATTTTAGTTAAAGTACAATTATTGATTTATTGAACGCCTTTTGTGGATCTATCTCCTTGAATTAAAAGGTTTCTAATCAGTAACTTTTAATTTTAATAATTCCCTTCTTTGCCCTTCTCTTCCCATTTTCAGCACCATATGTGCTTCAAGTAAAGGACTGGCAATTGTAAAGGTACTGGTAGGCATCAGGTTAAGAAATGAAGGCTATGTGTCTCCTGATTCTGTTCAGATGAAAGCTGGAAGAAGTAGAGAAAAAAGAAAGAATGGATGGAGCTGGTAGAAATGAAATCTGCCCCAACTACTCCTCTTTTTCTTGGGAGTCCTACCTATTTGAGTAGACCTTCTAGTAAAAACAGAATAATAAGGAATTAGTCCCGTCTGATTATTCCTTTTTTCTTATTCATAAAGCTTTTCTCCTCAACTTGTTTTCCTCTCAGTGGTATTAGGGGAATCCTGCTTGAGATGAAACTATTAGACAACAACCTTAAACATTCTCATGAATGAGAACTTGTCTCTTTCTCAGTGTCTCATAATCAAGTATTGATTGTGGACACTCACATTTACTGCAATGTTTAGGTAAATAAAAATTGTTTTAGGGGTGCCTAGGTGGCTTGGTAGGGAATCTGCTTCTCCCCCTTCCTCTGTGTTCTTTCTTTCTCAAATAAAATCTTTTTAAAAACTTTTTTTAAAGTAGATTATCTTTTTTCCTACCAAGTGTCATATACTTTAAGTCAAAAATTCAGCATCGAATATTTCACAGGCATAAAGAAGTTATCTTACAAACAATAAATAAAATTTGATACCAATGTTATATATAAACATAAACTGGCTATGTATATAGGGCATACACAGGGTTATGGTATTCTAGACTGAATGTTTGTATCCCCCTAAAATCCATAATTGAAATCCTAACCCCCAATGTGACCATATTCGGTGGTAAGACCTTTGGGAAATCATTAGGTCATGCAGGTTGAGCCTTCGTGAATGAGTGCTATTATAAGACAGATCCCCAAGAGCTCTCTCTCATTTTCTCACTTCTCCATGTAAGGATGCAATAAGAAAATAGCCATCAGCAATCCAGAAGAGGGCTTTCACTTAAACGCCACCATGCTGGCACCCTGAACTCAGAATTCCAGGCTCTAGAACTGTGAGAACTAATTTTGTTTTGTTTATAAGCCACCCAGTCTATGGTTTTCCATTGGAGCAGCCTGATAATTCTATGTATAATTATATACATTACATACATATAATTCTACGTATAATTTTTGGTCTGTTATTTCACCATGTATACATGTTTTCAGAGAGCACTCTAAATTGAGATTATTCTTTTTGTACCATCTCATTATGGTGTATACATGTATACATGGTGAAATAACAGACCAAAAATTATACGTAGAATTATCACTGTACTGTATCATAAATTTTATTTGAAAACAATATGCTAGCTTTGATAACTAAGATTTTTTTTTCCTTTCATTTCTTTAGAAATCAAAAGATTTGGCAGTTAGTGTGATACTATCCTTACCTCTGTGTTTTCCCCTCATAACAAGAATTTTAAACAATGCTAATGTTTTCAGAGAGCACTCTAAATTGAGATTATTCTTTTTGTACCATCTCATTATGGTGCACTAAGCCATTTAAATGAGTTCATGGCTGAAAGCTTTAAACACAGACGTTTTAGGTCTATATTTGCCTTTGACTCCTTACCATCCTCAACATTCACCTTAATTAGGAATTTTTAGGGATTGTGCCAGTTTATGCCTGATGTCTTCGTGTATATATTAATAGCTTCTCTTTCACACTGAAGCATTCTGATTTGGACGACAAATTATAGGGGCACTCAAGTTATGGAGAAAAATGAATTCATATATGGGATCTTTGCCGATTTGGAGGGAGAGCTTTTTGCTAGGGCAGTTGTTACTTAATGGTTTAATTGTTTGCATAAAACCACCAGAAGTATTTTGCTTTGTTTTGACTTGATTGGAGCTACTTCCCTCCTTCCATCTCGTCCCTGAGAGATTACCTAAACCAAGCACATTGCCAAACTAAATGGAAAAAATGAAGAGTAATAAACAAACTTGTTTAAGTGAAAACCACGCAAAATAGATACTGACGATATTAATTTATGCTGCAGCTTGTGTAATAAACTAGATAGTCCCGTGGTAATTATTTTGGGTCTTAATTAATTACCTAGTTATATCCTAATTTGTTTAATAAAAGGAAAATTTACATCCCCATACCATTTCCTTGTTTTTTTCTTACTCTACAGTTTTAAAATATGTTTAGTTCTTTCTGATTCAAATTACCCTAATAATTTCTTCTTAAATTTATATATTCTCAAGCTATTCCTTTATCTTTTGTTTTTAAATATTTTGTTATTGTGGAAGCACACAAGATATAAAATTTACAATCTCAACCCCTTTTAAGTGGACAGTTCAGGGGCATTAAATACATTCACAAGTTTGAGCAATCATGACCTCCATCCATCTCTAGAACATTTTCATCATTTCAAGCTGAAACTCCATACCCAATAACTCCCCTTTGCTCCCTCTCCATAGCTCCTTGTAAATACTATTCTACTTTGACTATACTAGGTACCTCATGTAACTGGAATCATACAGTGTTTGTCTTTTTGTGTCTGGCTTATTTCACTAAGCATGTCTTCAAGTTTCATCCATGTTATAGCATGTGTCAGAATTTCATTCCTTTAAAGGCTGGATAACATTCTATTGTATATATATACCACATTTTGTTATTTATTTATAGGACATTTGGGTTGTTTCTTACCTTTGGCTATTGTGAATAATGCTGTTCTAGATGAAGAAATAAATGTATATAATGTATTCAACACAAATGTGCAAATAATTGTTTGAGTCCCTGATTTCTAGTGTTTTGGGTATATACCAGAAGTGGAATTGTTAAATCATATGGTAATTCTGTTTAATTTTTTGAGGAACTGCCATTCTACTTTCCAGTGGCCGCAGAACACACTTTTTCATCACCATTGAGCAAGGGTTCCAATGTTTCACAGCCTCAACGACACTTGTTATTTTCTCTTTATTTTTTTTTTAAATAGTCATCCTAATGGCCATGAAGTGTTATGTCATGGTTTTGATTTGCATTTTCCAATAGTGATGTTGAGGATCTTTTCCTGTGCTATTTAGACATTTGTGTATCTTCTTTCCTTCTCCTTTTATTGCCAAAACTTATGAAAATATTCACCATTCTCCCTTTTATCAAAACTTTTTCTACCTCTCTACCCCTACGCTCCAACACATACCCCTATATTCCGGAAACTTTTAAAGAATACTAATATTATCTTAAGTGCCAGTGCCAATAAAAATTATCAGCCAATGCTCTGCACCTTCCTTGTGACAATCAGTTGCTAATTTAGCTCTAGCTACTTCTCTCTCGCTCTGTCTTTACTTCTTTTTTTCCTCCTTCTCCTTCTTGTATCTCCTGTGGATACAGCAGAAAGACTTACCTATACTAAGTCCTGTCCTACTTTTTATTTCAGTTTGCCATCACAAGATTATGAAAGGTTAGACTTATCTAAATACTTAGTTGTTATGACAGGTCAATAATTTTCTCCAGCTCTGACAAGTTATTTGTTGAATGTTAAATATAGTTGCTACTCTCTTCTGATGATTTTTCCTCTCTCTTTCCCTCCTTATTCTGCACTGTTAACTGTTATGGGTTCTTAAGTTGCCTAGAATCCACTGCCACAAGATGTTACTTGAGCGTGCAGGGCTGTTTCCCCCATATCTTCTTCCTTTTTATTCTGTAGAATTTGAAATCCTAAACTACGCATACTGATTTATAATTGCTTTTGTAGAGGGATATATCTTCCATTAGATCACTGACAGAAGGAACTCCTGGGTAGCTTAGTTGGTTAAGCGTCTGCTTTGGGCTCAGGTCATGATCCAGGGTCTTGGTTTGGAACCCTGCCTCAGGCCTCTGGCTCCTTGCTCTGGGGGGGAGCCTACTTCTCCCTCCGCCTGCAATATCCCCTGCTTGTGCTCACTTGTTTTTTCTCTCTTTGACAAATAAATAAAATATTTTTTTTAAAGTCTCACTGATAGAAGAGACTTCTGTCTTATTAATCATTTCCCTAGAACTTAGCCCAGTGCCTATCACAAAATAGATAGAGCATAATGTTTGCTTAATAAGTGAATAAGGGATCTATGTCCAAATACAATCTCTCTCTTTTAACTATTTATCGTGATGCTCACTCCGGATGGTTCAATAATACCTCAAGCTAGGATGCTATAAATGGAAGAAAGTGTATTTTCTTTCAAGCCTGTTCTCAGCTATTGCTTCTCTTACTATTGGTTTTATTGTCCTAGCCTTCTAAGTTAAAATGCTCATTTTTTCATCACATTCATCTGTTCACAACCATTTACATGTTATCATTTGCTATGTCTTATCAATGTCACCTGCACAATGTTCCTGAACTCTAGCTCCTGCTCTGCCATCCCATTACTTCTACTTTCATTTCAAAAACTCATATATTTTGACTGGATTAATATACTGACTTTCTAATTATTCTTCCACATCCCACTTCAACTCTTGAGAACTCTGTCCTGCATAAATAATTCTCCTTTGTTCAAAAACCATTTATGGATACCCTTCTTTCTCCTCAGAAATTATACAATCTCCTTAGGAGCGCCTGGGTGGCTCCGTTGTTTAAGCATCTGCCTCTGCCTCAGGCCATGATCCCTGGTCCGGAGATCGAGCCCTGCATGGGGAAGCCTGCTTCTCCCTTTCCTATTCTCCCTCCTTGTGTTCCCTCTCTCACTGTCACTCTCTTTATCAAATAAATAAGTAAATTCTTTAAAAAAAAAAAAAGAAAGAAAAAAGGAAATTATACAATCTCCTTAATATGTCATCCTAGCTCTCTACCTCCCAATGTGATCAAAACTATTCTTTTTTAATTTAAATTCCACTGCTCTTATTTAAGTGCCTTTTGCCATGTTTCACCTTTATTTTATTATAATTCCATTATAGTTAAATATAGTGTTTTTTAAATTAGTTTCAGGTGTACAATATAGTGTTTCCACACTTCCATACATTACTCAGTGCACATCAAGGTAAGTGTACTCTTAATCCCCTTCAACTATTTCACCCATCTCTCCCCCACCTCCCCTCTGGTAACCATCTGTTTGTTCTCTGTAGTTAAGAGTCTGTTTTTTGGTTTGTCTCTTTGTTGTTGTTCATTTGTTTTGTTTCCTCAGTTCCACATATGAGCGAAATCCTGTGGTATTTGTCTTTCTCTGACTGGCTTAATTCATTTAGCATTGTACTCTCTGGATCCAAATATGTTTTTGCAAATGAAGTGCCCTTTACCTTTAAATATTCAGCGTTCCTACGTATTACTATATTACCACCTACGTGCCTTTGGTTAGATTCAAATGGGATGCCTCTTTCCATGCCAGATGTCCAAAAATCTACCTGTCATTTTAAGCCAAAATCAAATATATTCTCCTCTATGGGATTACCCTGTTTCCAATTCAAGTGCAAGCTGGAATTAATTATGCCTTCACTGAACTCCCATGCAGTTATTCTGTGTCTTTCTTATGACATTTGGCAACTTACAGTTTGAAGTATTCTTGTTTGTGAACATGCTGTTTTCTTGTCTGTATTATAAATTCCTTGCAGACAAGATCCTAGAATTATTTATCTTTTGTTCCCTTGCAATGAATTATATAGAGAACTAACACACTGATTTTTTTGCATTTTTGTAGAAACTTAATAATTATTTCTTATGCAGGTGAATAAATAAGTGAATGAAACTTTATGATTCACTGAAATTCCCTCCTCCTTATATTTCTATGATTTCTTTGTGTAGTCTCCCCAAATCTTTTCTTACAAACTGCCAGGAAACCCTCATTTTAAATCTCTAAAATATTGTTTGAACTGTTGCTTCCTGCTTCTCCCTGCATTACTACACAGACATCCCTAGCGAGCAGATAATTAAGAATTGTCCATTAGGACTATGTTATTCCATGAACTCCCACAAGTTATTCATTATAAAGGCTTTTTATTTACCCTGAACATTTCCAAAGTAGCCTTTCTTATTTAAGGTTCTGTTTCCTAGGAAATTCATGACTGTCCACTGTTACCCAGCAATAGAATGCACACAGCCTTTATTCTATATTTGAACTGCTATTCAGAAATGAGTATTAGATTACCTTATCGTTGACTCACATGCCTATAAACATAGTCTTGATTACTTTGTGGAAATGTTTAGGTGTGCTTTTTTTTTTTCCCCTTCTTTCCTCCTTCCCTTTTTCCCTAAAGTGAAATAGAATGGTATAGGAAGTAGTACAAAGCAAAACTGTCCAAATTATGCAGCAAGCTGAAGTCCTAGATAGCTTCACCTATCCTATAAATCGAGATATAGGAATTCAGTTCACAGCAACCCAAATGCCAGGTCAAGAATTGCCACAACATTAACTACTAAGACAATTCTAGTTTTTGAAGCTTGGTGCTTTCTTACTTAAAAGTCAGTGTGTGAAATTAGCATGTTTTGTCACCAATGAACTTTTCCCCAAATATTACAGCTCTTGCTTCTCTCCTAAAAAGAAGGTCTTTTGGCAATTGGGAAGGGACATTGTTCGCCACTGTTTCTCCATTATATAGTACAAGAGAGATGCAAAGATCAGCAGGAAACTGAAAGGGAAATGCTTCTTCTATTTGGCCATGATTATGTATGTTAAATATCAGAATCGTTTCCTAAGGTCTCTGTGCTTACAACCAAAGTATATTATCAACTGCTTTAATAATGCAAATGCCTCATCAGTTTTTATCTTCCCAGGAATATTGATAAATTATATGAAATTTTCTCTTTATCCATAGCCTACATGTTTATTGTTTAAATAATAATATGAGCAAATGTGGAACCAATAGAAATGCCACAGTTCTGTATCTAAAAAGAAGTAAAAAGATAGCACCTTAGATTAGGTTCTTGGTATAGGTAGTAAGGGTTGCAGCTCAAAGCCAAATTTAGTTTTATATCAGTGAAAATAAGAACAGGCCATCTTTAACATTAAAAACATCAGGCCTCCAATATTATCCTGAATTATGAGTAAAAATTAAAATCAGGCCCCCAAATTTTTACGATATATTGTTAACACTATCCCATGTACTTCTGCTTTTCAGTGCACATAGATTCCTCCTCCTTAGTAAAACACACAGAATATCAACAAATCAGGAATTTTCTGGATAAATCATCTTTGATTAAATTACATACAAGTATTTTGCCAAAGGCCCATTTAAGACTCTGTTAAGTAGATAGCATAATGGGCATGTTAATTATTAATCACCAGTGGTCTATGTTCCATTTTTCTATTAAGAAACACCCTATGTTTACTGCACCATTACTCACAATAGCTAAGATACGGAAACAACCTAAGTTTCCATCAATGGATGACTGGATAAGGAGGATGTGGTAAACATATACAATGGAATATTATTTAGCTATAAAAGAGAAGTAATTCTGCCATTGAAGACAATATGGGTGGATCTTGAGGGCATTATGTTAAGTGAGATAACTCAGAGAAGGACATATATTATATGATCTCACTTATATGTTAAATCTAAAACAGCCAAACTCATCGAAACAGAGAGTGGAATGATGATCACCCGGGCAGAGGGTGGGAGGAGTGAAAGAGATGCTGATTAGAGTAAATACTTGCAGTTAGAAGATGAATAAGTTCTGGAGACCTAATCCACAACACAGTGATTACAGTTAACAATGTTGTATTATTATTCAAATTTGTTAAAAGATTAGATCTAAAATGTTCTCACCACAAAAAAAAGAAAAAGAAAAAGAAAGAATTATGGGACAACATAAGGGGGTTAGCTCACACTATGGTGATAATATTACAATATATAAATGTATCAGATCAGAACATTGTATACGTTAAATTTATACAATGCTATATGTCAACTGCATATCAATTAAAAACACAAAATTCCATAAGCTTATCACCTGAACAAATGCCTCCTCAAAGTGCAATATGGTTACCAGTTTTAAGCTAGGTTGTATCTAATACAGAAACTCAGATGTGCCTGCATGTGTCTGGACAGCTGGTAATGAAGCCCATCAGTCTATCTACATTAGAGAGAGAGAGAGCCTTCCTCAAAGAGAATACATTGAAGAAAAGAAAAATATCAGGTCCAATTAAAAAGCACACAAGTTTGGTTTTTAGGTTTAGCTTATGATTCTAAATACAAAGTAAATACCTCCCTACATATTCTTCCCCTTCTCCATTCTAAGAAAAAGAAATTTATGATTTAAAAGAGAAAGTGTTAATTTTACCAAAACTCAAAGATATTGATGCATAAGCCATAATAATTGATTTTCCTGACAACAAAGAATACTGTGAATTATGATAGAATTCAACTTTGTTTCTAATCTAGAGGGCTCAGATATAACTAGAATGCCTATGGCAGGGCATTACTTAGGAAATGGAAACATTTGACTAGTTCCTCACAGTAGTTCCATATTTGTCAGAGTTCAGAATGTCATAGAAAAATGCAGCAGTGATGTTTCCTGGACTAAAGTGCCAGGAGGCTTCCGGGGCAGGACCAAACACTCATGCAGGGTCAAAGAAAATTGGTATCTTAGCAGACAATACCAGGGAGACAGAACTGAGCAGATGAACAAGAAACTCCCAAGTGTCTCTGGCAACTAAAACTTCTTTTCAGCACAAATGATTCATCTCCTAAGAACTCCTAGAAATATTTGTTGTCAGAGATGTTGTAAGACTAAGGACCTTCTAACAGAAATAAGAGTGAGAGCCAGTGGAATTAAATTACCACCAATAGAGTGACCCTATATAAATCCGTATTTAACTGAAGGAACTAGTTTCTCCTTGGCAACTCTTGATAATTATTTATTTACTCATTTGAAATATGGGGGCAATAAAAGAAGGAAGTAGATCTTATATTTATGCATAACATCTAAAAGCTTACAAAAACTAAACAGTCACCTATAAATCACTAAATAAATAAACTCAGTGATTTACTGGTTATGATCATTTGCTCCCCATTCCATTTCCTTATAACTGTCACCATTGTTAATGAAGTTAGTTCTCTTAATAGAGTCCCCTCCCTTACAAAGTTAAGAATCTGCAATTGCTCAGAGATCTATATGACTTAAAGATAAAAAGGGCACTCCTCCTTAGTCTTCAACTATTGGGGCAGGTCTGAGTTCCAGTTAAGAAAAATGGATTCAGAAATATCAGGTGTTTTTCTTTTTTCTTTTTTCTTTTTCTTTTTTTTTTTTTTTTTTAAGATTTACTTATTTATTATACACAAAGAGAGCATACGTAAACCTGGGAGAACAAGCAGGGGGAGCAGCAGACAGAGGGAGGAAGAAGAAGCAGGCTCCCTGCTGAGCAAGAGAGCCTGATGACCTGGGGCTCAGTCTCAGACCCTGGGATCATGACCAGAGCTGAAGGCAGATGCTGAACCCTTAATGAACTCAACCACTCAGGCTCCCCAGAAAATCAGGTTAATGGTACTCTGAGTCTCAACTTAGCACTCTAGGGAATGGAAAATTATTTTTCCTCTACCCGTTCACCATTCACAACCTGCAGAGATTTCAGCTCAGACTATCACCAACATTCTAAAGTATGGGCTCAAGGGTCTATGTATAAGGAAATCCACAATCCAATTCACGTTATCATCATCTAAATGTTATAAAATTTCATTGTCCAATCAAAGTAAAGAATAAATATCAGATTAAGGCCAGGAACTCCACCAAATTATAGTGTTCACTATCCTCTAAATGTTAAGGTTTAGAAACAAAAAGATTCAAACCTAAAGTCATGCAATTCTGAAATTTAGAAATGTTTAAAGAGTTTCGTTTAATAAAACAGATTAGATACATTCATTGCCTACATTGTTACTTGTTATGCTTGATGGTGTTAATAAGATAATGCAACTAAGATGAAATACACTGCCTGGTGTTGATGTGGTAAAAAATCAAGAAAACTGAGGTGTAAGACTTTAACATACATTTTAAGATACTTATGCTGTCTGCTTTTAATCTTTCAGAGTACTGTATATCATATACCATATCCTAACAGAATAATGTGCTATTATAAAACAGCTGCAAAAGACGGGCAACATAAAGCCTCATTTGATTAGTTTGTTGATCTGTATGACATTTTATTCTTTGCAAGAGATTTTTTTCTAATGTTGAATAGTTAGAATGAATTGCACTTGACAAAAGGATATAATAACCCTTTTTGATTTTTTAAGACCACTTTATACAGGATCTAATTTACATATGACACCATTGAAAGTTAATTTTTGAATTACACGTAGCTTTTAAAAAATACTAATTCTGGAGTTGATGAGGATCTTTCCATTTACTCTTATCTGTGATAGTTCTTATTTATAAAATCTATACAGCTACAAGAGATCTGTCCCAGAGTATGTTAAAGTTTCCTGCATCTTGCTATTTTTAGGAAAAATAATTTAAAAATACAGGTTAAAAATATGAGTTCATTTTAATTCTTGACAATTTTTTTTTGTATTTTAAATATATATTGGTTATTCTCACAGAAAGATTCCTCCAGAACTCTAAATGTGATCCAATGAGCTTTAAATTATTCATCAACTTTCAAACTTACCACACATAAAAAATAAATAAAATAAATCTTAGTTTTGGTTGGAGGTTTTTTTAAATGGTTATGAAAAATAAGGCATATGTTGGTAAATTTTTAATATTCAGCAGCAAGATGTGAAACCAAAATGTTATAAGAAAATAATATGTAGCCATACTAATTACTGCAAGCTTGAGAGTGCTCTGCTCTGTTTAATGTGGTAACCTATGACTGATCAGTTATGTAGACAAGCAGAACTTAATTAGACATGTAGAACAAATGTGAAATAAAGTAGCAACAAAAATTACTTAAGCTCTACAGCTATTTCAAAAGCATGTTTTTTTTAAGATTTTACTTATTTTTTTATTTGAGAGAGAAAGAGACAGAGATAGTGACAGCAAAAGGAGGGAAGAGAAGGAAAAGCAGACTCCTCCCTGAGCAGGGAGCCTAATATGGACTAGATCCTAGGACCCTGGGATCATGACCTGAGCCAAAGGCAGACGTTTAACCGACTGAGCCCCCTAGGTGCCCCTCAAAAGGACATTTAGATCCTGGAGTGGAAAAGAAATAGTATTACAAGAAAACCATGAAGCCATAGTTGGGGGGCTTTTTTTAAAAATAGTGGAATCGGGTTTTACCTTAAAAAAAATTATAGAGTAGCAGAAGCCCTAAGAGAGCACATCTAACGGTCACCAAGGTTTTTGGAGACCAGAGAATGGATTGCTTCAGGCTCCCTTAGTCAGCAGGAAAACAGAGGAAGAGGCACAGCAGTAAGAAAGACAGTGTGAAATAAATAACAATTCAATTTTAAACTTCAAAGATGAGCAATAATAGGTGTACTGCAATGTAAATTGACTATTGCTTCCCTCCTTCCCAAGAAAGCTTAAGCATACAATATCTATGCTGTCATTTTAAATGTTTTGATTCCTTGGCTGCTACATAGTCATGTGTACAAAGTATTTGAGTAGAAAAGAATCACAAGAAAGAGTGGTTGACAAACTGGGGTTTGATGTACTATTTCTAGTAATTGGTTAAAAAATGTCTTTTATAAATTAAAGAAAAAGGAAAACCATGCTTTATAAAGTAGAATCAATGGGGGAATATAGGCTGAACTGGTATAAAATTGGGTTCAACTACTATTTCAGAAATGCCTAATTAAGGGTAGTGAAGCAGTAGGGCAGAAGATACAAGGATCATTTGACACATGTTAAAAGAAATATTAAATAATTTACAAGGAACATAGAACAGGCTTATCAACTTTTTAAGATAACACTAAGCTGGTTTTAAGGTTGACTATAGTTTATAAAATATGAAACAACATCAAAATCATAAAATAATTTAAATTGGGCAAGTTGAAAAAGATAAAATTTAGTATAGAAAATTCTAAGTTTCATGGTTATATTAAAAAGGAATATATAATTTGTGTTATTACAGAGTATGGGTAGTATTACTTGCCAAGATTTTATGGTAAATGGGCCATCTTGAGATTTTTCTGGTTAATTGTATAACAATAATTGGAGCCACTGAATTTTTTTTCTCAGTCTCAGATTACGTGAATAATTATTTTGGATCTTGAGAAATGAAAGATGACTATTGTACTCTGTTCTGGGAAGACTATATCTGAGTGCTATGTTCAATCCTACACATTCAGTTTGTTGATTTGATGATATTGAAAAATTAGCACATTATCAGATGATGAAAATCTTTGAAAATAAAGAGTTAAAAATACTATAGGACTATCAAATGGACTCATAAAATGAAAGTTTAAAAGGTCCCCAGGGAAGATCTAATCTAAGTTTTTCATTTATAGATGAGATTGGCTTAGAAGTTATGGTAAAAACTAGGAACAATATAAGATACATCTGACTCAATTCAAGAAAAAGTTTGTAACATTTGGAATCCTCTAAGCATAAAAATCTGAAACTGTTGAGTTCATCATTATATTATCACTGTTTTGCTCATGATCAATAAATCTTAGCTGATATAACTAATTATGTGGGATTTGAAATAATTAAATTATTAATTTCCAATATAATAGTATCACAATGATAGACCTCTTCTTGGCTCTCAGACTTTTAATTTAAAGTTCCAATTAATGGTGAATATTTGGAGAAACTTCAAAGAAAATTGTTGAAGTAAAATATGCTAATATACCTTATCTTCTAAAGGTAGGAAAAACACTATTTCTTCAACTGGAAATGAAGTTGAAAATAAACTATGAAAATTTTTGTATATTTATTGTGTTTCATAAAATTACACCTTGCACAGGGAATAAAGAAGCTGAGCAAAAACGAGACAAACAACTACTGGAGCATGAGGGGAGAATTCGAGATAAGTGATACCATAAGATGAAACAATATTAGAATAATTGGGATTCCAGAAGAAGAAAGAGAGAGGGGGGGCAGAAGGTATATTGGAGCAAATTATAATAGAGAATTTCCCTAATATGGCAAAGGAATAAGCATCAAAATCCAGGAGGCACAGAGAACCCTCCTCTCAATCAATAAAAATAGGTCCACATCCCATCTTCTAATAGTAAAACTTACTAGTGCTTAGTGACAAAGAGAAAATCCTGAAAGCAGCTCCAGACAAGAGGTCTGTAACATACAATGGTAGAAATATTAGATTGGCAGCAGACTTATCCACAGAGACCTGGCAGGCCAGAAGGAACTGGCATGATATATTCAAAGCACTAAATGAGAAAAATATGCATCTAGGCTATCACTGAAAATAGGTGAGATAAAAAGCTTCCAGGGCAAATAAAAATTAAAATAATTTGCAAACACCAAACCAGCCCTACATGAAATACTGAAAGGGGTCCTCTAAGCAAAGAGAGAGCCTAAAAGTAGTAGACCAGAACAGAGATAATATACAGTAATAGTCACCTTATAGGCAATACAATGCTTCTTCTATGCATTGTATAGATGGCAGTAAATTCATATCTTTCAATAGTCACCCTGAGAGTAAATGGGCTAAATGCCTCAAAAGACACAGGGTATCAGAATGGATAAAAAACCAAAACCCATCAATATGCTGTCTACAAGAAACTCATTTTAGACCCAAAGACACCTCCAGATTTAAAGTGAGGGGGTAGAAAGGAATTTATCATGCTCATGGGCATCCAAAGAAAGCTGGGTGGCAATCCTTATATCAGATAAATTAGATTTTAAGCCAAGGACTATAATAAGAGAAGGAAGGAAACTATATCATACTCAAAGGGTCTGTCCAACAAGAAGACCTAAAAGTTTTAAGTATCTATGCCCTTAACAGGGGAGCAGCCAACTACATAAACCAATTAATAACAAAATCAAAGAAACACATCGACAATAATACAGTAATAGTAGGGGACTTTAACACCCCCCTCACTGAAATGGACAGATCATCCAAGTAAAAGATCAACAAAGAAATAAAGGCCTTAAATGACATACTGGACCAGATGGACATCACAAATATATTGAGAACATTCCAAAGCAACAGAATACACATTCTTCTCTAGTTCACATGGAACATTCTCCAGAACAGATCACATTCTGGGTAACAAATCTGGTCTTAACCAGTACCAAAAGATTGGGATCATTCCCTGCATATTTTCAGACCAAAATGCTCTGAAGCTAGAACTCAATCACAAGAGGAAAGTTGGAAAGAACTCAAATACATGGAGGCTAAAGAGCATCCTACTAAAGAATGAATGTGTCAACCAGGAAATTAAAGAAAAATTGAAAAAATTCAAGGAAACAAATGATAATGAAAACACAACTGTTCAAAATCTGTGGGACACAGCAAAAGTGATCCTAAGAGGAAAGTATATAGCCATACAAACTTTTCTCAAGAAACAAGAAAGCTTTTAGGTACACAACCTAACCCTAGGCAAGGGAAGCAAGGGCAAAAATGAACTACTGGGACTTCATCAAGATCAAAAGCTTTCGCACAGCAAAGGAAAGAGTCAACAAAACCAAAAGACAACTGAGAGAATGGGAGAAGATATTTGCAAACAACATATCAGATAAAGGGCTGGTATCCAAAATCTATAAAGAACTTATCAAACTAAAAAAAAAAAAAAAAAAAAAAAAGAACTTATCAAACTCAACACCCAAAGAAAAAATAATCCAATCAAGAAATGGGCAGAGGACATGAACAGACATTTCTTTGCAGAAGACATCCAGATGGCCAAAAGACATATGAAAAAATGCTCAACATCACTTGGCATCAGGGAAATACAAATCAAAACCACCATGAGATACCACCTCATACCAGTCAGAATGAATAAAATTAACAAGCCAGGAAATAACAGATGTTGGAGAGGATGCGGAGAAAGGGGAACCCTCTTACACTGTTGGTGGGAATGGAAGCTGGTACAGCCACTCCGGAAAATAGCATGGAGGTTCCTCAAAAAGTTGAAGACAGAGCTACTCTATGACCCAGCAATCACACTACTGGGTATTTACCCTAAAGATACAAATGTAATGGTCTGAAGGGGCACATGCACCCAAATGTTTATAGCAGCAATATGCACAATAACCAAACTATGAAAAGAACCTAGATGTCCATCAACAGATGGATGGATAAAGAAGATGTGGTATATATATACAATGAAATACTATGCAGCCATCAAAATAAGTGAAATCTTTCCATTTGCAATGACATGGATGGAACTAAAGGGAATTATGGTGAGTGAAATAAGTCAATCAGAGAAAGACAATTATCATATGATCTCCCTGATATGAGGAATTTGAGAGGCAGAGTGGGGAGTTTGGGGGGTAAAGAAAAAATGAAATAAGATGGGATCAGGAGGGTTTATCAACCATAAGAGACCCTTGATCTCATAAAACAAACTGAGTGTTGCTGGGGCAGAGGGGTGTATGGAGAGTGTGGTTGGGTTATGGACATTGGGGAGGGTATGTGATATGGTGAGTGCTATAAAGTGTGTAAACCTGACAATTCACAGACCTATACCTCTGGGGCAAATAATATAGTATATGCTAATAAAATAATTAATAAAAATTGTGTATTACAGTCTAATATAAATAATTTTTTTTAATTATATATTTCATGAAGTAAACATTATACTAGGGAGTCTATTAAAATGGAGCCATGTTATAATTCTTAATTAGCAAGTTTTGTTTTGTTTTGTTTAGAGAAAAAGAACCACGCTACTCATAGGTGGTTTGTGTTTCAACAATGTTCATTTCTCAAAAAAAAAAAAATTTAAAAATTCTGAATTTGGAAGTGTCTTACTATTTAAGAACTTTGAAAAATCAGTGACCTATAAAAATAGAATTGAAGTACTGATTTAGAAAATGTCTTACATAGAATCTGTAACAGATATTAACATCTTAATTTCTTATATAGTATAGACTTAACCTTGCAAGTGATTAATCAATTTAGTATTTTCATAAAAGGTTTTTACTTTTTATTATATTTGATTGAAATTTGACAGTAGATATACCTCATATGCTTGTCTGATAATTATGAAAGTCAAAGTTCCATACTTAAAACAATAATAGAACTCTTTTTAATGAATGACCAATTAGCTAAAACTGGCTTTACATCAATCTGAATCTTTTGGTTATTAACCTAAATAATTTTCAGTATGTTTTTATAATTTGTTTAATGTTTTCTCTCTTTATTTCTTTAGTAAAATAAATTAGAAATCATCATTTGGCCACAACTCTTCTTAACAAGTGTATCCATTCAAATATCTTTCCCTTTTTATCAGAATAACATCTTGGAACACGTGATTGGCTCAGTCTTAAGTGTTTTACTTTTGGTTTTGGCTCAGGTAATGATCTCAGTGTCCTGGGTTCAAGCCCCATGTAGGCTCTGAGCTCAGGGGAGTCTGCTTGAGATTCTCTCTCTGCCTCTGCCCTTATCCCTCCTCTCTCCTGCTCTCTCTAAAATAAATAAAGAACATCTTTAAAAAAAAAAAAGAGAGAGAGAATAGCATCTTCACTATCATATTTATGCAGAAAGAGCATCAAATTTTCCTGTAAAAATCCCAAGAGTGAAAGATAATTGTGTTACTTGTGCAAATATCATATCAATATTAGAACAAACATTGAATCATAGATGGTATTGATATAGAAGACTCTATATCAATACTTATTTGGAAGAGACTATGAAAAAGAATATGATTGATTAACAATAACATACTTTAAATATTACAATTAATATATTTCCTCTAATTTATTATAATAATAAAAGCCTCTCCTTTTAATTGCATGTGAAGGATCATATGGTTCTAAGGGTGTACTGGCTTTTACCAAGAGGTTTAATTTATGTTCCACATGAAGTTACTGAAACTAAGGTAGAGATTTTAACCAAGTATCACATATTCCCTTTGATTATCTCATTCACATGATGCTTCCAGAGAAACATTTAGATGCAGTCAAATCAATCACATCCTGGATACATTATCCAATTATGTACCATTTCAGGTTTTTGGACTCTTTTTTTGTTTTACACCTCCTTTTCCACCTCTGCATGTTGCCGGAACATCCTCTTATAAATGCTGGTTGTCTTCTTGGAGGCAAATGCATTATGCTGTCTGTATAGAACATGCATATTTTGATATATTGTTTCATTTTTTGGCTTTTGGTTTTTGTTTGGTCTAGCTCTGAAGGACAAAAGCAGTATTTATATACTCTGGTCTACGTCAGCAGAGTTTCTGCTGAATTTCTATGCTTAATGACCACTTGAAAGTAATGGTGATACATTATGTGTTTAAGAGGAGAATATTCCTCCTCAGAAACCAACTGTTTCAAGCATTGATTCCCCCTTCTCCATTTTTAAAAAAGACTCTTTCTTATAAAGTCTAAAATTCTTACTAAGATATAAAAAAATGAATAATTGTTATATGATATTTATGAACAGATGAGAAAAGAAATCCACATTTAGGCTTGTGATGACTACATTTTATGTTTGCTATTAGGCATGAAGATTTAATTGACTCTAATCAATACCAAATTTTCTGTGAAGCCTAAAATCCCTCTGTTTTAAGAATTTTACTTTTTTATTATATAATCTCATCTTGCTATATAAACAAAGTTAATGTTGCACAGATCTACATTTTACTACCTTTAGTAACTAAATATTACTGCCTCAACGCTGAATGCCGAACTCCATTGTATATTGTATTATGGGGAAAGATACTCTCAAGAAACTTCCAGCTAAGAGGGCTATAATACAAAAATGAAAAGCTTGCCAAAATGAAGTGCACAAGAAGGAAATCATGGGAAATATTAACCTGAAGGTAATATGTAGGAAACTGATACAAATTTAGTAATTTGTAGCCTTCCATTCCTCCAGCATCATATCAGAATTCTCATAAAACTAGATATCTTGCTTCTAGAATTTAAGGAGAAACTAAATTACACTAACTAATCTCCCTTATTTCCAAATTCAGTATATAAGAATAGAAAGGTATTTTGATATCATCTAATCCATGTTATAGGTTTTTGAAGCTAAGATTCAATAGATGAAGTGATTTATGCAAGGTTATACAATTTGGTAAGTTGTAGATTAAAGACAGAAAGTTGAGTTTCTTTGGTCTAGTCCAGTATGTTTTCTCTTTCACCCCTTGTATTCTGTAGCCTTTGGGGTAGGGCAAAATTCTAGATAAAAACAGGACTTTTGTTTTTTTAAAGATAATATCTAATATGGAAGAATAAAGAACACAGGAATTCAATAATTTGGCTCCAGAAGGCAATGGATTGTGTTTCCTCTCTTCACTCTAAGAATGCCATTCAGATACTTCTATAGTGCAAAAAAAGATTAATGCAGTAGTATACAGTAGTATAGGGAGGTGTCCTTTTGTGTCATGCCAATCCGTGTAGCCTAGAAACCAATCTCATTTCTTAAGGTGGCAAAATCATTCTCTAATTATTTGCAACTCCCGTTTCCTCAGTGAATGTTTTGCTAAGATACAGTTTATCCCAGATTCCTAGGGTATAATTTAGATCCTACTAAATTGGAAGTTTTGTGAATAAGGCCCAGAAATAAGCACTTTAACAAGCACACTAGATGATTTTGATGCAAAATAAAAATTGAGAATGATTAACTTAGAGGTTATTATGGATGATAAGAAACATGGGTGATAGGACAAAGGGAAAAAAAAACATTCAAAACATTCAATTTTAAGATGATCCTCCTCATCGATATAACAGTTTGAGCAGATAATGAAAAGATCACAATGAGTGGGAGGAGTAATCATTATTATGGGAAAAAATTTTGCTAATTGCCACTATACATAAGATCAAATACAAAGATTTAAAAACCCTTTAAAATCCATCTGGGAGGGGCACCTGGGTGGCTCAGTGTGTTAAACCTCTGCCTTTGGCTCAGGTCATGATCTCAGGGTCCTGGAATCGAGTCCCCCCAATGGGCTCTCTGCTCAGCGGGGAGCCTGCTTCCCCCCTCTCTCTGCCTGCCTCTCTGCCCACTTGCGATCTCTCTCTGTGTCAAATAAATAAATAAAATCTTTAAAAATAAATAAATAAAATAAATAAAAACCAACTGGGACTCCACAGAGAGATACTGGCATACTGTTAGCATTTTCAAAATCTTTCCTATCAGTCCAAACATAAAAGGTAAAACTAATAACAGAAAAAGTAAACCTGTAGTCCAAATTTTCTGAAGATTAAAGTAAAATGAGATGAATATGAAGAATACATTAAATAATAGAAGTCACGTGTTACTAAATATTATACATTGCAATGCCATGGAGAAAAAGGGAGAATAAATTCATTGAAATGTTTAGAGACCTACATCAGCCCTGGTGACAGTCCACATTTAAATTTGGCAGGAAAAATTATGCCGTTGTTAGTTTAAAATATATAAAATTATTTTTCAAAAACAAACTCCAAAAACAAAATTTAATTAACTGCACTAACACTTTAATAGCTATATTGACATTCTGACATGTTAAATGTGAATACATTAACATTGACCACAAACTTATACATCAAATACTTATTTACCTGATACCTTAGAATGAACATCTAGAAATGTTTATTAAGAATCTGTCTTCCTTTAGAACAAATCTAATTAGACAAACATCAAAGAATCCATACTGTCTCTCCCCTCGTGGGTCTATCACACTAATAGCAGCCTAGAGTTTACTGCTTAATCTCTAATTGAAATCATCCAGACTTGAAACTTGAAGAGTCTTTAGAAAGCATCTGGCCCAACTGCCCAACATATTACAAATGGAAACAGTAATCCTGAGACTTTAAATGACTTAGAGGAGTTCTGAAATCAGGTCTATGAGTTAAGGTCCACAACCTGTCTGTTGGATGGGCCCAAGAAAGTCTAGTACTGCACAGTATGGTAAATGACTTGGGAAGAAAACAAACCTCTTCACTGGCTGAATAATTTTGGAAAACTAAATTAAATTAATTTAAGCAAGTTACTCTAGCAGGCGTTTTCAAACTTTCAAACTCAAAATTTGTTTTTAAGTTAATAGATACATATTAGCATGTATGTGGAAAAAAATCTGCTTTTTGGAGTTTGGTTTTTCTAGTCACAATGTAAGATCCTTTTTAAGTAAGGACTATCCATTCCCAATAAAATCTAGTCATGTACTTCATATTTTTTAAAGGATCATTCTATATTATTAAGCATGTATCCAATAACATAGATGAAACAGAATCCCAGGTGTTTGAAAAAGGAAAAGAATAAGAAAATTAGAAATATATCATATAGTTTCTTTGTGAGCCTACTGGACAAGAAATATGACCCATCCAAGTTAACCTAGGAATATGAAACTGTAGCTGCAAATAACTGGATCACAAAATGAGATACATACTTGAAGAGAAGCCCTGCTTGAGACTACGTTCCCTCAAAATCCTAGAACTCCACTAATGTGCTTTTTGAACGACTGACGGAGAATTTTTTTAGGTATACATGTCTCAGGACTTTGACAAGTACAAAAAGGAATAAAATCCCACTTTTCCTGTCTTTCTATATACAAATAAAATATTTTAAGCAATTATTTTGAAAACTACATTTAGTTAATAAAGTTATCAACATTCATCCATCCCTAGGCATGAGTCTTCATTTTTTATAGATAATCTACTGAGAAAGAAAAAAATATATCTCAAATTCAGAAGAAAGGAATATTAAGATATTTTTGTCTAGTAAGTCAGGAATTCATATAAATGGCCCTTTAAGAGGTTGACAATAATAATGTTTAATTTATGTTGGAAACTAATCTACTTTTAAAAGCATTCTCCCATGAGTGCTGGCTCTTCAATTTTTTCTTAATAGCGAACAAGTAGTTATTATGCATTCAAGATAACACATCTGATAAAGTAGTTAATGTGGCATTCTCACCTTGTACCACTAGGGATAGTCTTATCATTTAAATGTATCTTTGAGCAAAAGTACAAAGTTCTGAAAGTCAAACTATAATTCCCTAGAAGAAACGTCAGCAATTGCATGCAAAATATGAATTTCATAATAAAAATTATTGATCAATAGCTTTTTAACTGTTGTTTTAAATTGTCCCAATTGATATGGAAAAATAATCATTATTTTAAAGACAATTCAATGAAATTATTGACACTTACTCAAGAAGAAAATGTTCTTCAAAATGTTTTTTTGCTCATTCGTTTTTGCATTTTTCCAACAATAAAACCCAGTAATGTTGACTTCTACCACCTCTCACCTCAGTTTTGTATATGTAGCTATGTGGTTATGTGTGTATATATATGTATGTGTATACCTTGTATTAAATGAATGTACATTTACAGGATGGTTGACCAGTAGAAAAGGAATAATTAAATGTCTTAAAAGTATAATATTACTAGTTGAATACAGGCCTTACCTCATTGTCTTGAACTCATTAAAAATTACTTCTTAGGTAATTATTATTGTATAAGTATAATGCGGAAATTATTTCTAAAAGATTTTTTAAATATATATACATATTTGTTTGTATCCTGTCCAAATTAGAGAAAAAAATACGAGCATTCTATAGTCTTCTCACTTTCCTACATGTATCAGCTTGGTTGAGAAGTGTGAGTAAATGTAGGACTCTATTTTAACAAACTTGGCAGACATCAAATTTGCTTCATTATATTTTAATTTCATTTTAAATTGAAACCTATTACACCAGTGTTCAAATGGGGATATCACTTACAGATTCATCTCAAGAACTGCCCTAGAAGCACCTCACTTCCCACCTAGTTTTGCTAATTACCTTACCTTCCATCTTTTACCTGTCAGCCCTCCTGCAGGAAAGGACTCATTTCCATCCTCTCCCAATCACCTCCTCTCCCAGCACACTCACCCTCCCCAAGGAAAGACAACAAAAGCACTTTCTGTAAAACCCATCTAAGTTTTAAAATAACACTTTCTCTCTTATAGAGTAGAATAGGACTTAGTGCAGATATTCAATATGAAGGATTTTTCATCCAAGGAAATTTGTAATGGCCAAACAGCAATAGTTTTAGACCAGTGCTTAGATAGTACTTTATGTAAATAAATTTCTCATAAATTTGATTCTTTACCTTTCATCAATGGCTTACTTTTCCTTAATACATAAAGTATTTACATATTCTAATTATATTAAAATGAAAAGATTAAAGCAACAATTCATCAAAAACTAGAAATAAACAATCAAAGTAGCAAAACCACGACAAGAATAAAAGAAATAATGTAGTAGAGGACAATTTTCTAGGTTTCTTTTTTCTATAATTGACTCAGTGGTGGAGTTTACATAATCATATTAGACAGGAGAATCTGTAAAATGATGTTTTATTTTATTTCAAGCTTTATTTGTTTTGTTTTGTTTTATGTCTTTTGTTACACCAGGACTTGCACAAATTTTTCTTCCCTCTTTTTTGCTCATTAGTGAATAGATGCCTCTAAAAGAAATTATTTCCCCTTTGGCCATAATTTGTGCTTTACATCAGTTTAACCTAAAGTTGATAATGACTTAAATGTTATATATATATTTCCAATAACTTATATAAGACTGCTATTCTTCTTGCACACAAAAGATCACAAAACCAGCTTCTGAAAATACATTGAGAAGAAATATTATGTTTATTATAGCTTTCATAAACTTAAAGGATGGGTTTTTGATGTTTTTTAAAGATTTTTATTTATTTATTTGACAGAGTGAGAGAGACAGCAAGAGAGGGAACACAAACAGGGGGATTGGGGAGGGAAAGTGGCTCCCTGCTCAGTAGGGAGTCAATATGGGACTGATCCCAGGACCCTGGGATCATGACCTGAGCCAAAGGCATTTGCTTAATGACTGATCCACCCAGATGCCCCAGGTTTCTGATATTTTATTAAGTCTC
Organism: Lontra canadensis; assembly: GCF_010015895.1. Classification (NCBI taxonomy): domain Eukaryota; kingdom Metazoa; phylum Chordata; class Mammalia; order Carnivora; family Mustelidae; genus Lontra; species Lontra canadensis. The sequence goes on along the minus strand of NW_022631074.1, from coordinate 1,509,693 downwards.
CCTATCTTCCAATTATCTCCAAAATACAAAATGTTTTTAAACACAGAATGTATCATTTGCATTATTTAGGAGTGTTACCTTATAAAGCTACAATCCAAAGGGCAAAAGGGACCACACCTAATCAGAAGTAAACATAACTAAAATTTAAAAAGTATTTCAAGAGTTAAAATTGTAAATTTAATTAAAATCAGTCCAGATTTTCAAAATCTGGTCACATATACAAGTATTTACTCAATTACAAGTTGTCTAGGATGAAGAGACACATAGAACACTGAATTTTCGGCATTGATGTTTATATATTGTTCTTTATACACATTAGATAACTGGGTGGCTAAAGTAATAACTATAATCAGATTTCATCAAATAAAACATTTAGAAATTATAATGCTATTTGCAAGTTAGAGAAATATTGAGATGGGACATTGGATAACACTTAGAAGTTTAAGAACAAAAGTGTTCATTTAAAAAAATCATTATGGCTAAAATTAACCAGTTAGGAAATGGCAGGTGTTGATGAGGATGTGCAGAAAGGGGAACCCTCCTACGTTGCTGGTGGGAATGCAAGCAGGTGCAGACACTCTGCAAAACAACATGGAGGTTCCTCAAAAAGTTGAAAATAGAGCTACCCTTTGCCCCAGCAATCGCACTACTGGGTATTTACCCTAAAAATACTAATATAGTGATCTGAAGGGGCACGTGCACCCAAATGTTTATAGCAACAATGTCCACAACAGCCAAACTATGGGAAGAGCCTAGATTTCCATCAACAGATGAATGGATAAAGAAAATGGGTACATATAATATACAATGGAATACTATGCAGCCATCAAAAATGAAATCTAGCCATTTGCAACAATGTGGATGGAACTAGAGGGTATTATGTAAGGGAAATAAGTCAATCAGAGAAAGACAATTATCATATGATCTCTCTGATATGAGGAATTTGAGAAACAAGGCAGAGGATCATAAGGGAAGAGAGGGAATAATGAAACAAGATGAAACCAGAGAGGGAGACAAAAAATAAGAGACTCTTAATTTCAGGAAATAAACTGAGGGTTGTTGGAGGGGAGGGGGTGGAGGGATGGCATGGCTGGGTGATGACCATTGCGGAGCATATATGTTACAGTGAGTGCTGTGAATGGTGTAAGATTAACGAATCACAGACCTGTACCCCCGAAACAAATAATATATTATATGTTAATTTTTAAAAAATTATAGGTAAAAAAAAAATCAATAAGTATATTTCAATTTAAATCACCAAAACTTGGGCGCCTGGGTGGCTCAGTGGTTAAAGCCTATGCCTTCGGGTCATGGTCTCAGGGTCCTGGGATCGAGCCCCGCATCGGGCTCTCTGCTCAGCAGGGAACCTGCTTCCTCCCTCTCTCTCTGCCTGCTCTCTGCCAACTTGTGATCTCTGTCTGTCAAATAAATAAATAAAATCTTTAAAAAAAACTAAATCACCAAAACTTTAAAAATATTTAAGAAACTTAATTCAGCAGAGTTTATAAGAAATCTATTTTAATACACAAATATAAAAGCAATGTTTATTTTTTTAAGAGTATGGAATTTGAGATTGTATTTTGCTTTCAGTATCTTCAAACTGTTGAAAACTATTTTTATCTTCATAATAGCTCTCAATACTTAAAATATTTGAAAAGTTTCTGTATGATAATTCTTACCCATGAGTTTTTATATTTCTATCTTATATATAACATATAGTCCCAAACTAGAGATACGTTTGCCATAAAGTTACAGGATTTATTCACAAATTATGTATAATTAGATCAGCTGGCTGCAGTTAGAGATCCCACCAGATTTGTAAGCATGAAGTTTTAAAGCAATCTGTATGTTCAATGGAGGACTCAAACTCATGACCCTGAGTTTAAGTTGCATACTCTTCCAACTGAGCCATCCAGGTACCCCATGCACACAAAACTTTTGACTTCACATATTTATAGTGAAAAAATCATTGAAGTTTTGACTATTTCTCATGCCCCTGTGTTTCCCCAATAACAAATCCTCTTGTTCATTAATGCCTTTAGATCGGTGTTTTAAAACTTAATGTATCTGTGAATAACCTATATGTTTAACAGTGTTGCTGTTTGGTAGAGTTAGTATTATATCTGTGCATTCTGTATTCTAACAAGCACCACAGATTAATCTAATCCTGGTGTTCCTCACTCACAATTTAGAAATACTGCCCCACCATGCTATGAGTCTAGAGTAACTGGAGAAGAGTGGTCTTTGGTAGGAGAGCACAGAACTTTCTAACACTGAATGCACATATTGGAGGAAAGCAAATGTGCAGATAGGCTAACAAAAATTGTTTGGGATCTAGAAAACATACAGAAAGCTTTTATTGTTAGTGCATAAAAATGTCCACTATTAACTTATGATGCTAACATTGCTGATAAAACAAAAACAGGAACAAACCAAAACAAAAACCAAGAAACTTTTCCATAAGAATCTATTTCTGTAAATCATCATTTATAGTATTGTCAATATCAATACTTAACTGGAATTATCATATCTAGTATTGCATGTATTACCATATTGAGAACGAGTTTGAAAAATGTACTTACATAGGTTTCTTAAAATTAGCTCACGTAAAATGAACATACCCTTCATGACTATTTTTAATATTCATAGATTATTTAGCAGGATAGTAAGTAAAATTTAGGATGTTTACAAATCAAGCAAAAGATTATATAAACTTATATATATACCCAAAACATGATAGTTATTTTGTATTCAAACCTATGAAATACAAGTCATTCATATTCCATTTAAACATCAATTCAATATATATCCGGAGAAAAACTTTGAGATAAATGAAGAGAAGTTTCGAATGTTAGCATTTAGCAATATTGAACCAGTTCACAGGATTTAAATACACTGAAAAACAACAGTTACATGGAAATCCAGAGCAACTTCCTGTTCCAGCCAATAGAGACGTGGAAGGAAAGAGGAATTTAATTTGTTTGGCACATAACATTTCAACGCAGAAAAAGGAACATTTTTCAGTATATGAAGATAAACATAGTACAAATAGAAAAGAACTGTGGGCAAGAACAACTCATGCTGTCCTATTTTACTCTGTTTTCTTTAGGGGATTAAAAATTCAAAACCAAAGCTTGTGAAGCTTGTTTTTAGTACAGACAGTCTGGAAGTCTAAAAGTAAATAAATGTACCCTAATTAAGACAAAAAATGTTCTAGTTAAAGGGTAGGAATACTACTGTTCAATCTTTAGACCTAAAATATAATTTTCTAATAATCAAAATAGAAACACCTCTGACCAGGTCTAATTCTCTGATATACATTCAATTATAATTTATTAAGAATCATTTATGCGAGTCAAAAGTTCAGTTGATAATACAATTTTGGACTAAACTGCTGAACTTGGACACAATCTGGTGGAACACAGGCACCGAGGAAAGAATTTAAATGACTTTATGTGAGGAATGAGGCATTGTATCAAGTTTTTTAATACTCAGATTACTTCATTATAGTTCTGTTGCAAAATAGTCAAGAGAGAAAAATGGAACAATTTTTTAGGGAATCAAGACTGGTCTTTAGTTTCTGGAAGAAAGAGTTTAATGCCAAAATTTACTAAAACTTTTTTTTATGTTAGAAAAAATGCTTAGAGTAATAATCAGATTTTCAAAGTTCAAGATTCTGCATCATCATCAGATTTCTTCAGGATATGCACAAACTCTGTAGATCAGATTAGGCACAGGATTGTCTAAATATTGCTGAATAAAGTTTTGATTAATAATAATTAAAAGTAATTATGCAGAAAGTATTCATTTTTAAGACAGACACTTCAGATAGCCCAGAGTTCTATATTATAAATCATTATTTAAGTAAACAACAAATCTCTACTTATGAACAAGTTTCTCTGGTTGTCTTGTACATCTCCCATGCGTACTAAATATAACTGACATTGATTAGGATAAAAATACTATGGAAGTACACATTTAATGGCAGGTGAGAGTACCAATTAAAATTGTTCCTAATCATAAGATTGTCAATGGATAGAATAATTATCTGTCAGTTTCATCTCTTAATAGACAAATAGATATAGTATAATGCAGGGCTATCTTTCTTATTAAAGAGGTTTTAATGTCAAATCAGTGTGTCTCAGTCTTACTTAATAATGTATACAATGCCATCATAAGCTAATTCAATTCTGACTATGTGAGACTTAGCTATAATTTCAAAATCATTTCCCCCTCCTCTTTTTCTTCATTTGACCCAAATAAAGACCTGTTTACTGTTGTTTTCTGAGGTATCTTTCCTAATTAGGACCAGTTATTCTGCTTTTATTCTTCTGACTTGAGGGCACTGAGTCAATACAAAGAAAGTGAGGGTTTCAGACAAACGTCATTAATGGTACAAAACAAAACAAAACAAACAAACAAAAAAAACTAGTTCTTCAGATTCTTGCAAGCCTTGCATACTTTTCTAATTTTGTTAATTATAAATATATATTTAATAGCTTATCACACCAAGATGCAGTTGATGTTTATCCACAATTTCAAAATTTATGCAGTTGGTGCTCTAAATGATTTTAAAATTAAAGGTTTTATAAAGTTTTCATTCCTTAGATGCCTGTGTCCCAGCTGGTCTAGGGACTTAAGCCATTATATTGCATGTGAGGAAAGTAGCAGGAACCAATATGAATTCAGTGCTTGGGCCAGCAAGCAGAATTAATCAAATGGGAAAAGTATATAGAATTTATAGACAGAGCTGTCAGTATGGAACAGTAGGTAGCAAGGCCTTCACTCAGGAGTAGACAGAAAATTCTGTTTAATCCTACCTGGTCCTCTGGCTTCTGATTCATTATAGAATAATCATCTTTCAACAAACAAGTTTTACTGAACACCATAATGTGTAACAAAAATGTCAAAGAAACAAGACAGTTTCTGCTGTCAAACAGGCAGTAAAAAACAAACAAACAAACAATATAATAAGTACTGTAGCAAAAATATGTAGCAAGTGATAAGAAAAATTTGGAAAAATTAGAGAGTGTGGCTACTTTTGTGTTCGGGCTTCCTTATAAAATACATAACAATGCATGAGGAGGTGATGCTATGCAGAAGCACAGAATTTTTCCCACTGAAAATAATGAATAACACTATCAAGAGGTGTGCACTCAATAAATGGTCACCAAAAAATACGTGAAAATTATCACTTACCCATTGATATAAAGATAATTTATCTTTAAAAAAAAAAGTATTCCAAATTGAGTATCTGTGGGCCAGAGTAACATCTTTTTTTTTTTTTTTTTTAAAGATTTTTATTTATTTGACAGACAGATCACAAGTAGGCAGAGAGGCAGGCAGAGAGAGAGAGGAGGAAGCAGGCTTCCCACTGAGCAGAAAGCCCGACGCGGGGCTGGATCCCAGGACCCTGGGATCATGACCTGAGCCGAAGGCAGAGGCTTTAACCCACTGAGCCACCCAGGTGCCCCCAGAGTAACATCTTTAAGACCAAGACTAATTCATATTTACTTTATTTATGAAAAGGATTACTTGTGGTAGGGCATCTGGGTGGCTCAGTTGGTTAAACCTATCTCTTGATTTCCGCTCAGGTCATGATCTTAATGTTATGAGATCAAGCCCCACACTGGGGTCTGCACTGGGTGTGGCATCTGCTTAATTTCTCTCTCTCTCTCTCTCCCTATCCCTCTGCTTCCCCCTCCTCTCTCAAAAAAAAAAAAAAAAAGAATGAATGAATGAAAAAAAAAATGCTTGTGGTAAAAATCCAAAATGAACTGAATTTGGGTAAAAAGGGAATATTATTTCCAACTCTACAGTCTCCAGTTATTAGTGATCCTAGAAGATTCATATCTAATATTTACAAGCCCCATTCAACCCTTTCATGTTTAAAGCGAAATGATTATATCTGCTAGTAAAGATAAGAATAGAATAACTTATGATAGAAGTATGACTATTACATAATATTTATTTACATGATGATGATCATATCCAAATGGAAATAGGAAAAACAACCCTATAATTAATAAGAAATTTATCGGAAATTTTTCTTATCCTATACTAACTCTATGACTATCTAGAAACATGTGCATGTCTGGTATCATATAGTTAAAACCCTTGAGACAGTCAGTAAACTACTCACTGACCTTTCTGTTAACTGAGATTCATGGACGCAACGATCATCTTTTAGATCTTACAAAAAGGATTACCTTTTTCTGCTGTCATCAGAAGTTTTTGACCTTTCTGTTTCTTCCCTCAAGAAACTGCTCTAGAATTCCAATTTTATCTTTATATTTTCAGTGTACAAGACACAAAACTCCTTTTTTTTTTTCCCCCTTTAACCAAAGCATCATCCCTCTACTGGTCTGCAACACTTTGCACTTCTGCGAGTCTGAGAAAACCGGATACAAACATGTAGTGTCCTCAAATGCAAACTAAAATTTGCTAAAAAAGCAAATACCCACAACTAAATAAAAAGTGTTAATAAAGATTTGACTTTGGATATGCTCTGATAAAATGCAGATTCAATATATTTTTAATAAAGCTTACCCTTTTATCTTCCAATATTTCACCAGGGAAATAAACACACATTTTCTTTAAAGATAAATATCATTTAATGGGCTGCATCTGACAGTAAACGACTAGTCCTCTTTTCTGGAAAAACTTGGTGGGGGGATTGGAAGGTGGGACAGGAGAGGCATGGCATTCTTTCTGTGAGTACTTTTGTAGGCTTTCTTTTGGACTTCTCACCACAGTCTGTATTGAAATACAGAATACATTTTGTCTGCTACATAAAAAGACATCTAACTTATTATTTTATCTCTATGAGCTACTTCTGGGATAGAAGACCCTTTCCTGAGAATTTTTAATAGCAATGTCTAGTATCCCATCCAATATTTTTCCTATTTGGTACTATGTTGGAATATTTCCTCATTATTTTAAAAGTTTCATTAAAATTTGCTAAGAAGCAACAGAGGGCATTTTTTTAGATTTAAAGATTCTGTGTGGAAAGAAGAAGAGTTTTTGCTCTGGACATCCTTCTGATTTCTAAAAAAAAAAATAAAATAAAACCCAAGCCTAGAGTGTTGCCACTGTGATGATCTGCAAATTTTAACCCTTTCTTCCAATCACCACACCCACACTGATACTCTATGCATGAACAGTTGTACTTTCAATCTTCCCAGGTGATTATGACATGCTGCTTGCAGACATAGTGAAAATGCAAGGAATAGAAGAGATAACTGGCATGGTGCTTTTGGAGGGACTGATTGCTGTGCATTGAATATGTTGGTGCATTGAATGTGCACCAGTTTTGATACATATTACACCTGCTTAATCAGTTATGTTTTAAGACAACAACACATGTATATGCAGACAGTTCTAGACAGTATGAGGAAGGATGAAATGGTTAATGAGAATAAATGGAACAAAGGCCTATAAAGAAAACTAATTGAGAAATTATATACAGCAAGGTAAATGTCTTCTCTACTGCTAGTAATTATTCCCCAAAAAGTTTTTAAAAATCTTCAGGGTAAACTAAGAGAAACCTAATATTTAAAGATTGATTTAAAATATGGCATAGATGAATCTGTCTGTCAAATACACGGATTTTTAATTAAAATGGAATGTGAGCCACAAAAGCAAGCCACATTTATAATTTAAAATTTTCTAGTAGACACATTTAAAAATGAAAAAGAAACAGGTGAACTCCCATGAACATATTTTATGCAACCTATTATTATTTTACCAAGTAATCAATGTAAAAGTTATGAATGAGATATTTTCCATTCTTAACATTTCATATTAAGTCATCAAAATCTGCGTTTGGTCCAAGTGGCTAGTGGCTACGGTACGGGACAGTATTGGCTTACCATGTTCATATCCTGAAGGTTTTTAGGTTTCTTTCCCCTATCAAGTTACACAGAAGTGAGAGTTTGAATTCTGAAAGACTTGAAGAGTAGGTGCCATTCATATCCCTTCACATGAACAAATGCTGTTCACACTTTAAAAAGCAAAAACAAAAACAAAAAAAAGCATTTTTTTCTTTGGCTAAAGGCAAGTTTTAATGTAAACATTTTAGATATTTTAAGGGAAAAATAAAAAGAACTAGACTCTGGTATATAAAAGAAAAACTTCTAAGGATTCTTTTGCTGTGTAAATGGTTTTAAAACCAAAAGCATGGATCATGCTATTAGCATTGACTTGCAAACTAAAGAAAAGCCTAAGGAAGTTAGAAAGCATATCAGCTTAGCAGACCAGTCACAGAAAGAGCGATGCCTTTCACATCCTGCAGCTTATTTCAAACAGAGGACTGACACTCTGCAAGGGTTGAAAACAGCAGGGCATATAATAATTGGATACTTCATTGCATGCTAATGACTCAGTCAGTATATCAGCAAAAGTATTCAATGTGGCTAGAAATATGATCAACCATTAGAGGTTTATTTTTCAATGCAATATTTCTTTCCACAGGAGCCTAAATTCAATGCTAACACTATTCTGTTTCTATGGAATACATGTGCCATTCAGTGGCAAAGTACATAAACTCAAGGAAGTTTGTGTTTACATGCCTTTATTTTGTGTGTGCAATATTTTATCCACAATATTTAGTGTCAAAAAGAAAAAAAAAGAGAAAGGGGATTTTTTAAAATGTAGTTTTTCCAGAGGTAGAGGAAAACATTTTGATTATTTCTGTACTATTGGCTTGAGTTTTCCAAAACTATATATCATATCATAAGATACCTGATAGATTTTAGAGTAGGCGGTCTTTAATTGGATCTCAAGAAGAAGAAAAAAAAAAAAGAATGCACTTGATTAAGAGCTCTCTCTCCTAAATGTATGATCCCCTTATATTCAAGATCATGTATGTAAAGGAGAAAACAGCATTTCAAAAGAAATTATGATGTCCATAATATTCATGCAAGTTTAGGTAAAAGATAAAGGAGAGGGAAAAGTAAGGTTTGTTATATGGAATAAATGCATTCTTAGTGTTATCTTCTTGATTGAAATTGAATAACAAATTCCCTGATGACAAAGAGAAAGGTGAATGACGAAGATCCTCTTTATTCTTCGGGCCACACTATTTCTGCCATTTTAATTTCACCCATTCTGGCTTTATGAAGTTCAAGAATTGACACTTACCTCTAAAGTGTATAACAAATACACATTCATATATAAATGAAGGACATAATATATATATTCAGAGAGATCCAGAGATATGGAAACACACAGATGGCTATAATCTACTAAATACAGCATGCTCTAAGTTATAAAGTGCTATTTTCAACACGATAACTACAACTTAGAAAATTTTTGCATAAACATCTTTCTAAAAAAATTCTTTAGGTCATATGCAGTTAGTTGGATTTCACTGAATAGCGTGTGTTTGAGAAAGGGGTAGGGAAGTTTTGTGTTTGCTGCCAACATTGCTACATACTTCCCCATAATCAAATATGCCTTTGTTCTTTCAGATTATGTTTTTCAGACTGAAATGTGATGTGCCCTTTTTCAGGCTTTTACTGGAAAATTACGCACTGCACCTGTACAAAACAAACAAACAAACAAAAAAACCCCAAAAAAACTCCTACCCACGTGCCTTAAAGTCTACACATCTATAAGAAAACCTTCATTGTTATGTATTCGAGCACCCAGGCACCTAGTTATTGAGTCACTTCTATGTCACAGGTCAAGAAATGTGTTGAGTTTCAGAAAAGTTCAGCGATTTATGCCATTAACTGAGAGGAAAAATAACTATGAAGAGCAAAGGGCTTTGCATTTTTCAATCTGTAGTCACTGTTCTAAAGAAAGAGCGTGGCCTTTTAGAACTGTGAAATAACTTTGTCCTTCATAAAAGAGTCACATTATGTCCATGTATTGCAAAATAATATGTCCTGTGCATTGGGGTATAGCAAGAATCGCAAATGCTTTATAAGGCATGCATGCAGTTTAATTCATTTTGCAAAAATATAAAACATGATATTTAATTAGGCCCTAAGCAAAATACATACTAATCTTTTAAACATTATCTCCCTCTTCCTTCCTTACAATGCCTTTCCTCTGCCTTGGATTCTTGAGTGTAACCTAGTTTCAAAGTATATATAAACATGAGGTAAATATGGATCAGATGACTAAAGACCTGGTTGTGACCTGAATTTGTCTCTTACTAAATGGGCAAACTTCAGCAAACAATTTAACCTGTTTTTTCTGATGTTGTTATCTGTTTCTTTCCTCCTCTCTTAAATGTGGATGATATATAGGTCCCAATAAAATTTCTGAATTGTTGTGAGGAAAAATGAGTTGATGTTTATGAAAGTTTTTGTGTCAGATTGATTCCCAAGAATTTACCACAACTGTTCTAGCATCAAGCCCACAAATGCTTAGCAATGATATACTGGGAGCTGAATTATTTTTTTCTGTGTATTCAGGCTCCCTTTTGTATTATTATTATTTTTGAAACATTTGAAACACTCCTTGTTTATATCCAGACAGATCTGCATTTACAGACTATAGTATACACTACTTTGGAATTATCCCACCTGTCGGCTTTGAAAGCACAGAGGAGAACCTGGCCTCGGGTGGAGTTATTAGCTTGAAGCTGAGGAACTGGAAGTAGTCCCAAATCAGGCTTTCTTTCACTCTGTACCCGTAGTGGGGCATTTTTGTCTTAGTCAGCTGGGACTGTTATAACAAAATGCCATAAACTAGGTAGGCTTATAAACAACAGCCATTTGTTCCTCACAGATCTGGAGGCTAGAAAGAAAATATCATGGCACAGGAAGATCCTGTCTGGTGAGAGCTCATGTGCTCCTTGGCAGCTGTTTTCTCACCATAACCTCACATGATGGGAGGGGAAGGACATTTTCTCCAGCCTCTTTTATAAGTGCATTAATCCCTCTTATGAGGGCTGTACCCTCATGACCTCATCGCTTACCATCGTCCCACCTCCTAATACTGTCACCTTGAGAGTTGGGATTTCAACACATGAATTTTGGAAGACACAAACATTCATACCACAGTGCAAAAGGAAAACACAAAAGAAATCATGGAAATGACTAAACCTGGAAAAAAAAAATTTTACAGGCTTATTTTTAAGTAGAAATTAAAGCAAATTATTATCTACTAAATGTAGAAGACTATATATATATATATATATATATATATTTCTTAATATTATGTATACATGGGGAGGGAGGGAGACAGAGGGGGAGGGAGAGCAAATTTGATAAATCACATTGCAAACAGAGTCACAGGCTGGAGGACATTATCACATATTGTGTCCCTACCAGGTGTTAACACTGTGAATGAGGCTTTACATGTGGCAACTCACTTTAGTTTTAGAAATAAGTTAATAAGGCCCAGGGAAATTTTAAAATTTGCCCATGGGAGATGGCAGGTAAGGAGTTGGCTGATTGCACTTGCAACTAATACAACATAAAAGAAAACAATTAGATATAAAATAAATCTTCAAATATAATCCAATCAACATTAGATTTTCACCTATCATAACATACATTGCATTGTAACTCATGATAAAGAAAGTAAATTCCTACAATATACCTGAGATGATCAAAATTATAATGATACGTAGATCCCTTATAAAATAAAGTGTAGGTAATGACTCAAATTTCATCACAGAGATTTTCAATTCTTCATTATTATTATAATTATTATTATATTATTATAAAATATTTCTAATTTTTCTGTCCTACACATATAATACACAGGCTCAGATTTTATTTCAACAATGAATTTTACTATAAAAAGGACAATGTGAGGCATAAGTTTTAAAAACAAATATTATTTTTCAAATATGTTTTAGAAATTTATTTTTTGACAGTAATTTGTTTTAGGAAAGTGACCTCCTTCTAGATTTTCAAGAATGAAGAAACCCAGGTAAAGAGGCAGTGTACAGGAATAAGTATTATCTCAATTTAAGTAGCTTCATCAAGAACGAACAAGTCAGGGATGATTGGCAAATTCTTTAAGCCCAAATATATGACAAATTTTTCTCTTTTTATTTGTGTATGCCATCAGCAGAAAGAGTGTAAATGATGATGTTTGACAATTCAAAAAAAATTATATAATATCTATTGAGAAAGAAAACCGAGGTAACACTAAGTTTATTAAGATTTTAATTCTTGTATTTTTACTGACAACTCTGAACTTAGAATGTTAATCTTTTTGGTTATTTGATATGTAATGCTTCTGTGAGGTTTATGATGATTGAAGCTACATCCATGGCATTGCCTGACATGAAGACATTATTTGGCTTTGTTGAATTCCGACTTTTCTTCTAGCACTTAAATCACTTTGACACATCAGCTAAACAGAAAGGATATGTATTTGCTAGGGTTTTGACCAAGCATGAATCTATGGTTTGCTAAAATGACTATAGAGTGAAATATTCACATAAAAAGGAGTTAAGGGGCATGTAACAAAATTTCCAAAGGTAACTATCTTCCTATTTATATATAAGATTGTAATGATTGGTCTATCCAGAAAAGAAGCAGACTAAAGCATGAGGAAGTTTGCAATCAAGTTAATTGATGCACCTGATTTCACCTTCCATTTATAAGCATTTAAAAACCCTTCCAATATTTCACAAAAATAGTATTGTATTTGTTTGGAATATTTAATTTTTTTCTTGATTCTCCAATATTGACATTTACCATTAAATTTTATTTTATAATGTACTTTTACTTTTTTAAGTTACCAACGCTTTATCAAACACTCAAAATATAGTATCATCCTTCCTTCTTGGGTTGACATGTCTACTCTCACAATGATGATGCTCATTCTGAGTCTATGGTTTACTGTATTTTCTAAAAAAGGTAAGTCTTTATATAAAAATATGAATAAAGTTGGAGATATTTTAATTAAAGTCCATGGTCCTATTATCCCCAGGGTATTACTATATGTTATTTTTATATTTGTAGCATAAAAATGTTATAAAAATCTATAAAAAATCAAAATTATGTTCCCTAGGAACAGTGACTATGTTACTATTAACATTATATTATTATCACCGTATCCAGGAAGGATATTCCATAAAATACCCCAGTCATTATATGTAAACGGCTGTTGCACATAACATAGAATATAATGTGTATTAAATTGTTTTATCTTATTAAGTTATTAGGTTATAGGTGTTCTATGTATTTACATTTCTACTATTTCATAGAAATATCTAGGCTTACAAAAGGTGAAATATCACTCAGAATGGATTTTTTCTTTTGGAGGATAAAACTTAAATAATACCTAAAAATCTAATTTAAAGTGAGGCTGTTTGGATTTACTATAGTTTCTTCGTTATCAATAATAAAAGTGTAACCTTTTTTTTTTTTTTAAAGATTTATTTATTTGACAGAGAGAGATCACAAGTAGACAGAGAGGCAGGCAGAGAGAGAGAGAGAGAGAGAGAGAGAGAGAAGCAGGCTCCCTGCTGGGCAGAGAGCCTGATGCGGGACTCTATCCCAGGACCCCGAGATCATGACCTGAGCCGAAGGCAGCAGCTCAACCCACTGAGCCACCCAGGTGCCCCTAAAAGTGTAAGCTTTAAACAGAAATCCATCATGGTAAAATCAGACCATTTAGAACACTCCCTCTTTTACAGAGTTGGTTTTAACAGCAATAATGCAAAAATACATTGTTAACATTTCATAACATTAACTTAGACACCCTAGAAGTGCAGACTGCCTAGAGTTGATTTTCAAAGGCATCCCTGTGGCAAGAGTGAAAATGAAAGATTTTTAACAGGAAAGAAAAACAAGGTTGCAAATAGCATTAGGTGATGCCCAGCATGCACTTGAACATGCCCAAGGGGGGAAAATGACTGTATCTTTCCCTAATAGATTGTAAAAGGCTCATTTCAAGAATGCAAGAAATAATGGAGCATTGCAGAGAACATCTATTCACTAGGCTCTTGTGAATGAAAGTTATGAATGTAAAATTGGGAGACAGTTTCTGGGCTTTCTGCAGATAAGACATCTGCATATGAATGCTCTTTGTTTCAATGATTCCTGTAAAACTTTACATTGATGATGTAATGCTTCAAAAGTGTCCTTACTCCAGCTTTATATATAACTACATACAAATGTATTATACAAGATGCTATGCTATGTTAATCAAAATTGAACATCTTTGTTTTGTTCTTCTTAGCTCCAAAAAGCTGGTGGGTGATCCCAAATCACAATCACAACCTTCTAGCTATGACAGGAATGAACAGTTTATTTGTATTAATGCCATGGAGTTCAATATGATTTGTTTTCTGAGATATCAAAAAATAAAAAAAAGGAACTGTTATTGGTTAACTACTAAGTATGGATTTTCTGTTTGTTCCCTTTCTACAAGACAACTTTTAAAAATAGGATCATTTAAAGAAAGGCAGTGGCACAAAAAGCTAAAAATGCTTCAAGGATAGCTACTGGGCATTTATCCCTTCCTAAATGGCTCTTTCTCACTACGATTACTACTGAAGTTATTTTGGATCTTATTTCCATACATATTTCATATAAAATTTGAGGCACTTAAATCTTCATTAAAACAGTCGATAGGGTAAAAGTTGCAAGGTGATTTTTTTTCTTTCTTGGTAGTATTTGTGTGAAGCTAGGATTTTATTTCTATGCAATAATAAAAAATACATCATACAATATTAAATAGCTTATTGTGCTTTACTAAAGAACGGTATTTCATATGTAATTTTACTTTAGTATTGTCTTTCATCAGATAATAAATTGCTTTCTTTTATTAACACAACTACATCATAGCAATTGGCAAATATATATATGTTTGTACACACATACACATGCACACACACACATTTTGTGTCGAAATTGAATTAAATATTTAATCTCACTCATTTTACTTAAAGAATCTATTTTGGGGTACCTGGGTGGTTCAGTGGCTTAAGTCTCTACCTTTGGCTCAGGTCATGATCTCAGAGTCCTGGGATAAAGCCCTGCATTGGGCTCTCTGCTAGGCAGGGAGACTGCTTCCCACCCCCCTCTGCCTACCTCTCTGCCTACTTGTGATATCTCTCTGTGTTAAATAAATAAATAAAATCTTAAAAAAAAAAAAAAAAAGAATGCATTTTAAAGTGTTTAGAATAAAAAAATACATTTAAAATTTTATCGATCATTTTACATCTATTACATCTAGTAATATCATTAACTCTTTAATCCATATTCGTAAAATAAATCAATGGAGACTTGATATTTTTATTTTACAAACATATAGTCATCAGCATCTTAAAATGAACCTCCTATGTTTGTTAGTGCAACAGTACATAACATAGAAAATGACAAAGACCCAACAATTTAGTACTCCAACATAACACTTATCCTTGGTCTATATAAAAATATAAGATATCTGGAAACAATATTGTTCTCCAAGGATAATTTTTAGCTGTCAGAGAAAAACTGAGAGCATTATTTCAGAAGTATCTCTTACTACTCAATCCATAGTTGCCCTTTCCAAAGTTTTTGTTATAATAAAATGTTTCATGATACAGAGATATTGCAAACAAACCTCAACTAGTAATCACTGAACACATGGCAACAATTTTTAATTAATTTTGACCTTGGCCAGATGCAATAGATAACCTCTGGGTAAAAAGAGCTGTTGGATCTATGAATGATCCTGAGATGTCCTCTAGCTTCCATAAACAGAAGCAATAAAAGAGGCTTAGATTTGATTTCCCAAGGAGTTTTGATGGTGAATTCTAAATGAAACATATATTATAAAATTGTTGGCAAAATTAATATCTATTTCAACAGTCTTGTTTTGTTTTTTTCCTTCCTCTTTTTTGCAGTTTGGTAGTTAATAGCTTAGTGGCTAGGGTCAAATTTCCTAGGTTAAAATCCTGGCTGCTAAGAAAAGGAACTTTTCACCACTCCCAAGGAGAATAAGCAGAAGGGAAAGAAAGTTAAGTTGGTTATCTTGAGGTACTATAATGTGGATAACAATGGCAAAATCAGTCACTTTGGATTGGGAATGTCCATCAGACGAAGGTGGTGCTGGAATTTTTACCACCAACAATCACCTTGACAGACATTGTGGCAAATGTCTAATCGACTATTTCAACAAACCAGAAGACAAATAACAACAACAACAAAATTCTGGCCACATCACTGACATGAACCTGTTATTTAACTTCTTAGTGCCTCCACTTTCTCCTAAGTTATTTGTGGGGGATAACAATAGAACCCACCCCATAGAATTTATATGAGGATTAAATGAGATAATGCACAGAGAACATGGGAGAAGTACTTGCCACAAAGAAACAACTTAAACTTTTTTTTGAACCTAGAGATTACTGACATTTTTTTCATATTTTAAGAAATATTAGCATAGTTTTAGATTTACAGCAAAGTTCCAAAGACCCTACAGAAAGTTACCATATACACTGCAAGGGCCAAAGGCAGGCCATCCCGTGATAGCCACTTTGGCATGAAGATTATTCTGAGTTGAAGGCCACTGAGACCCCTTAGGCTCAAGAGAATTTTTTGCTCCTCCCTGAACTACTTGGAAGAATCTAAATTGGGGACCTTTCCCAGAATAAGGGTTTATTAGTAGAGATCAGTTTATCTCAGTGACTCATCTGTATGGCAGGACAAATACCTGATTACCCAAAATCTCTTCTTCTTACTGCTCTGTGATGTCCATTATTTTCCCCTGAAGCCCCAGACCTCTATCCCCTTCTTCTTAGTTCAGGATAATATATATATACCTCATTTGTCCTCTTTGGAATTTCTATGTCTGTGTCGATTCTATATATACACACACACTATTAATTATGATTTTCACCTGTTAATCTGTTTTGTGTCAGTTTGATTCTTAGTCCAGCTAGAAGGACCTTGAAGGGGATCGGAATTCTTGCTCCCTGCAAATCATCTTGTCCCCAACAATCCTGTACCCAATTTCCCCTATTGTTAACATCTTAACACATTGCAGTACATTTGTCACAGCTCACAAGATACTATCGACACATTGTTAGCTAAATTCCATATTTTATTCAGATTTCATTAGTTTTCTCCCTAAAGTTCTTCTTCTTCTTCTTTTTTTTTTTTTTGCCCAAGATCTCATCTATGATATCATCTTAAATTGAGTTGTCATATAACTATAGGTTCCTCTGCTCTTGTGACAGTTTCTCAGACTTCCTGTGGGTTTTTGTTTGTTCATTTTTGTTTTGCTATTGTTTTTAAACTGAGACTTTATTGTTTTTATTTTGGAGCATTTTAAGGTTCACAGTAAAATCAAGAGTGCAGGGACTAAGGGCAGGGCATTCCAGGATGCCACTTTGGCATGAATATTATTCTGATTTAAAAACAATCAAAACCCAGCAGATCCAGGAAAAGTTCTTTACCTCCCCCTCAACTGCCTGCTTATACAAACAAGAGAGCTATTAATGGAGACTCCTCTTTATCTAAGAAACTTATCTACATAATAAGGCAACCATCCTTTTCCAAACATCTCCTCTCATCTTCCTGCTAATGGTCTTTCTCCCCTTTGTATCCTCAGGCCCCCACCATTCTCCTTAGCTCATATAAGCCTCATATTGCCTCATGTCTATGTGGCTATAGTCTATGTGACTATTAAATTTGATTTTCTCCTGCAATCTGTCTCATGTCAGTTTTATTCTTAGTCCAACCAGAAGGACCTTGAAGGGCAAGGGAAATTTTTCCTCCCCAAGAGGAAGGTATAGATATTTCCCATTTCTTCTCTGTACCCACAGAAGCATGGTCTCAACCACCCCTCACCAAAGTGATATTATTTGTTCCAAGCAAGGTAAAAATCTTGCTTTTTTTTTTCAGAAATATATACCCTGTCACTTTTTTTGGAACACTAATTAAATAATATGTTCTGCCTTTTCTGTTAAGCTTTGCAACAATTATCATGATAAGTAAAGTAAATTTTAACATGCTTTTTTGTGCAAATACATTTGATGATGAGCCTGTGTGGTTATCTAATGGGGTATATGTAAAAATATTGCTGGCATGCAATAAGCTCTCAAGAGTTTAATAAATACTTTTTTATTCAAATTCAATCAGCCAAGGTATAGTACATCGTTGGTTTTTGATATCACATTCAATGATTCACCAGTTCAGTTGAATAAATTTTAATTCAGTAGTTGAATTGAATTTTGAGAAAATTAGCTTGCTATGCTCTAATGTGGTATTATCCACCAAGAAATAATGATTACTTTCGGTAAGTGAGATTCACTTCCAACATGGTTTTAAATTCCTGTTTCACATATATGTTATGCTTATAGACAAACCATATGTGGCTAAATGATGCTAAGCTTTACAACACAAAGGACTCATTTAATCTTTCTTTTCCATAATGAATACTAATACATTAAAAATTTTGCTCATTTAAAAATAAAAAAATAAAATAAAACTTTAAAAAATTATGCTCATTTTAAATACTAGAACCCAGAACAAGAATAACAATACTAATCATAATAACAATAACAAATATACAACTGTATTGAGAACAATTACCATATCCTAGAACCTTTTTTTTTTTTTCCCTAAAGTCCCTCATTTGACTTACTATAGGGAGCAGATGGATGGAGAGTCTTAGTATTTAAGAAACATCAGCATGACTTATTTCTTGGTTGTCTACTCTGAGGTGAAAATCTACAACTATTTTGAACAGAGTTAACCTAATGAATATTCCTAGCAATATAGGTGATACTAATAAGTGGGAACTTCATTTTTTATTAGTTTTCACTTGTATTAATGGAAGTACTCTTTCAGTAAAATCATCATGCCTCCCCTAAAAGGATTTTAAAATTTTAAAAACTAACTAATGATTTAGTTCTATAATAACAAGCACTTTTATAAAATCATTAACTTTGATTTAATCAATCATCACTATTTTTCTTCATTTTCTTTTCAAGTACTGAACCATCTGCTCTTTAGCAAAAGATGAGAGAGATCATTTTTCACTAATTTTTACTATAATTGAAAAATAAATATAAAACACATAATTTTATATATATATGTGTATACATATGCATATACACATATATACCTATTGGAGAGAGTATAAGTACAGAAATTTGTTCTAATTTCTTCCTCCTAAAGTTTTATACATTCCTTTTTGCTTTAAAGATTTATTAGAGAGTGAGAGAGAGCATGAGTGTGAGTGGGGGTTGAGGGGAGAAAGGAGAGAATTTCAAACAGACTCTCTGCTCAGCACAAAGCCTGAATTGGGGCTCCTGAGTCATGACATGAGCAGAAATCAAATCGGATACTTACTGACTGAGCCAACCAGGCACCCCATAAAGTTTTATATATGTTCATATTTACTACCAAATTAGGGAGGTAGTGGAACAAGAGCAAGTAAACTGAAACTATTAAGTAAATGTAACACAGACATAAGTTAAAATGTTCTGACGACATCCCTTCAACAAAGTTTTTCTTTACCTTTTCTATCTTGAATAATTTTTCCTACCCCCTGGGATCTTATTAAAATGTGGATGCTTCATAAAGAAATTCCCACATTCTGCCTGATATGACCACTTCAAATATTCCATTCTTAACTGAAAGCCCGCTAATTGCAGGTATTTACTTTCACATATTCCATGACATACAGAACTCAATTATTTATAGTAGAAAACCTAAATATAGCATGTTATATTTCTATAACTTTGCTTTGCTAAGCTTCTATTCATTCTAATTATGTTTTATGACCTCTTATGATATTTAAAAATTGCTTGGACTTGAGAACTAAATTAAACTTATTTTAATGTATTTTATACCCATGTCTTTCAATATAGGCATTCCTGACCATCGTAAATTCACTAGTCATTGTCTCCACGATTGGCTATGCCAATTTCCTCTCATTTATTTGTTCATTGTTTTCCCATTATGGGCTATGCTTTTACAGTGTTCTCTGGAGTGCAGAGTCTTGAAAATATGTACAACATCAGATTGCTTACTGAGCTATGCTAAATTGCATTTTGCTCCCGGTGGATGGATTTATTCAAACTTTTTGGAAGTGTCATTTGAGAGGAATAGTTCTGAGTAGGATTTTTAGAAATAGAAGGAAACTCAGTGATGCTTGTTCCATTTTCCTCATAACATAGAGGAGAAAAATCTCAATCCTGGAAGTATGACTTGGCTTACAAAATGACAGAGATAAAAACAGAAGTTAAAGGTCCCTTGGCACTCTCTCACATGTTTTCTGACACTTTCCACTTCCCAATGGATATTTAGGGCAAAAAAATAGCTGGCTGATTTAAGCAGAATTGTCATGAGATAGTTACTCTTCTATAGGGTCTATTTTCTGCCCTCGGTTTACAAACCCAAACTGTAAGAAGCTATTTAATAATGAATTCAACAATAACTTAATTATCAATTATGAGCCAGACACTGTTCTAGCAGCTTGGTATATTTCAATGAAGAAAAGTGATAAAAATTCCTATCACCTTAAAGTTTACATCCTATTAAAGGGAGAAAGAATACAAATAATCAGTATTTTTAAGAGTACATCCTTTAGGATATGGCAAGAAGTGAGTTCCAAGGAGGAAAGGTTGAAACTGGGTAAAGGTGGAGTGGGGAATGATTTTTCAATAGTAGAGTCAGGGTTAGCAGAGATTTGAGCAAAGATTTGAAGGAGTTCTGGGAGTTAGCCTTGTTAGTATCTGGAGGAAAAGTACCATAGGAAGAGGAAACAGTGCAAAGGCCCAGGGCAGGAGAGAATGTAGAGGGTTTGAGAGGAATGTAGCCAATGAAGCTGGAAAGAAGTGAGAAAGAGAGGAGTAGAAAATAAGGCCAGAGTAATAAGCAGATTAAATAAAACTACACAACACAATTTGGTAACTACTAGTCACCTCTAGCTACTAAGTACTTGAAATGTGGCTGATATAATGGATTGAATTGAATTTTTAGTTTTATGTACTTTTAATTATGTTCTAAAACTGAAACCTTGGTGTAGATACATACATTACAATTTTTTTGATAGTTCAGTTACTGGAAAAAACTTTAAATATATTTAAAACATTATGAGTATGTGAATCTACTTCTTCAATGGTGAATTTTATAAAACCTAAATAAGTATCCCTGTGTAAAATTTAGCATCCATGTTCATAGAAGCTCTAGGTGTAAAACACCACTGGATTTCAAAGACGAACACTAAAAAAATATGAAAAAGCTCACTGATAATTTTCAATATTGATTCTATGTTGAAGTGACCCTTCAGATATATTGATTTAAGTAAAATATTATGCATAATGACATCAGTTTCTTTCTACCTTTCTTAATGTAACTACTGGAAAATGCTCAATAACATATGTGTTTTCTTTTTCTATTTAAAGCATTATAGGCCATTGTAATTAAATTGGCTGCTGATCTAAATATAATGGGAATTCATTGATGGATTTTTAGCAAAAAAGTAATAAAATCTATGTTTTGGTTCTTTATTTGGTTCTTTTTTTCATTAATTATTTTGAATAACTGTCATTTATATCCCTCATGTAAATTAATATTTAGATAGATTTGTATTTTATGCATAATGCAAATTTAATAAGGCATAATTTAGCTAATTGAAGAAGTGATCTTTCTCTCTAAATATATTACTTCTGGGTTTTATAAATTCATCTAAGCATAAAAGACGAGGATAGCCCATATCAATGTTGTAGAGTATTCCATTTTAATTCATGTTATATCTGGACAACACTGACATTTGTGCCCACGAACTCCAGAAATAAAACTCAGAGTAACTTTGGGTCTTTTTGCTGATTCCCAAGCAACTTATCAAATAAATGTCCATAAATTCTGCTTTTGTAATCCACAAATCAGAGATGATTTTGGTCACATTGCCACTACTTTTTTTTTTTTAAGTTTTTAGTCAAATTCCAGTTAATATTCCAGTGTAATATTAGTTTCAAATGTATAATATAGTGATCCAACACTTCCATACAACACTGGGTACTCATCACATCAGCACCCACTTTACACACTGTTACCACTTCTTAAATATTCTTTACATTAGAGTCATGTTGGAATCAAGAAGTTTGAGTCAAATACAGTCTAAAAATGAGAAAAATGTCTTTTTTGAAATTTTTAACTAAGGGAAAGGGGTCTTTAAGCTATCAATGATCCATTACATTTAGGAATTTCAAGGCGGCAATATCCTGAAATGATTATCCTGCAAAAAGCAACATGCAAAATTAATCCCAAATAACTATATCTGAAAAAAAGAAAAATTTTAAAAATCTCCTATTTGTAAGGCAATTATTTTAAGACAATTTTTAAATAGAGAGAGCCCTCTGAAGTAAATCTGTCAATAATTTAAATGTCCTTGTGTAATTATAAAATTTTTGTTTAAATTTGAATTATTATATAGGTCTAGAAAGGAAAAGAGGTAAGTTGTTAATAGGAAAAGAATCTATTTCTCTTAAATATATTTCTCTTTTATGCACAAAACTACCATTAGTGTTAGTGGGAGTTAAACATATGAATCCATTGTGCATCAATAGAGGAGTGGAAACTGTAATCTATAAAATGAATGAATTAAATCATTATGAATAATTCTTTAGCACATGACCTCCTTTAAGTTCTATCAAGTATATAGTCTGACTTTTTGAAATGGCACTTAAAAAGGTTTTACACCCTAATTGAATAGCCATTCACTGGGCTTATTTTTCACTTAGATCTCTCTTAATACCTGTGAAGTAGGGTTTTTAAAATAGGAGACTGGATGGTAAAAGCAGTAATTTCTCATCAGGGAATATTTAATAAGTGGAAGCTATTAGCCAACTAAAGGACACAAAATAGATTAATCTTTCAAAGATATGTCCTTTTGGGGTTATAAATTGTTCAGTTTTCATGGGGAAAATCTCTCTGTCAGATATATAAGGTTAAATTCACATTTAATATCATTTCATAATACATGAAAATAATATTTTAACTTTTTCATAATAATTACTAATCAAGATTGTTTAAAAATAACTATACCAGAGGTAAAAATAAATTGAACATTATCCAATATGGGTGATAATTTACTTTTTTATTATTATGCGCATGTGTGTGTGTGTACACATGTGTGTTTGTGTGTATATGTATTTATTATATAGAAGAAAATCTAATCCTATTACCCTTAACTGTGGTGATTAAAAAATACCCAGAAAATGAACTTACTAATAGAGTTATGCTTTCTAATTAAACATATCTCTTTGCCCTAAAAAATGACCATATATTAACAGCTTTTACAAAGAATCACAAATAATACATAACAAAAGAAAGTTGAATTCTGTTCTTGTTTTCAGTTAAACATAGAGTCTAGGTTCAATTCACATCATCTTTTACAAATTTTATTAGTTATTTGACTTAATTATCTATCCCCTTTAAAATATATATATATATATATCATCACCATTCAAAGATCTGAAAATACAAAATACACATGATTTCCTATTCACCACAGTGAAACAAACTGAAGACCTCCTGTAAAATAATCTATAGGAGACCTTTTTAATGGATGCTTGAGGTCATATTTCATTTTTGAGAATATAGAGTTGAACACAAGAATCCTGACATTGACAGGACAAATTCAGGGTAAGTTATTACTTGGGTTTTTTCATTCCTTTATGTGGAAAAATTTACTACATAACAAATTTAGTTGCACAAAAAATAACATTCCCTTTCCACCACGTGTATAAATATTTATTCTGACAACTGTCTCTGAGGTAAATCTTTTTCCTGCTTTTCCTCTCTAACATCCCCCTCTCTTCCTTCCTACCTTCCTTCCTTCCTTCTTTCCCTTCCTTTCCTTTCTTTTCCTCTCACCCTACAACCCATACTTTATTATTAAACAATTTTATCAATAGATGTATTTTCTATTTTGTGAGCAAAAACTTCTTGAAGTATTTTAATATATATCTATTATTTAGCATTGCTTATAGTTTATTCTATGCTAGTCACTGTATAAGACATTCAAAATATTTTAAAATATTAAATAGAAACTTTATGAGTTTGACACTAAAAATATCTCCATCATATATGTGGCAGCACTGAGACCCAAAGTTCTTAAGCAGCTTGTTGAAAATCACATGGCTATTACATAGAAGGGTCAGGTTTGGAATCAAGGTCCTAAGACTTAGACCATGTCATTAACTAGATGCTATCATAAAATTCAGAGACCATCAAAAAGTGGAAACATACTTTTTTTTCCTGAAAACTCATCATAAGAAAATCATTAAATTATAAGTAAGATCACTATACAAAGTCAGATGCATGCTTATTTAGTCCAGGAATTGCTGGCTATCTCCCTGATATTAGCTTTCGAGGACAGTTCTAGACAACTCTTTTAGGAACCACTTATGTTGCTGTGATTTATACATCTAGCAAAAAACATTCTGAATTGCATTATATTTCCTTTTTAAACCGCACCTTGGGAGTATTAGTCTTAGGCATTTACATCAGGTGCAGGAAGTAACACACGTTGTTTATTTTTAAATTAAACCTTATTTCATTCATTTTAAAGTTCAGAATGTAGTGAAAAAGTCTTTCCTACTAGTATAGAAATAAGTTTTTATTTGAAAACAGAAACTTCTGAAAAGGTAATCTAAAATTGTTTTTTCCTTAGGATGAGGTGTAAAACGATAGCAGATGAAACTAATGTTCCTATTTGATGTTCTGAGCATATGGTTCTAGGTAACCTAAAAGAACAGAATCTAGTCTTTCCATAAGGATAATTTGATATGAAATGCAGCCATGCTGTGTATTTTGGAAATTGTTTTAAATGAACAAAAGAGAAGTTCACACTGATTTTCTCTTAGTTTGCTCACATTTCACATTCAACTATTTGGCTGACACATCAATACTTTAAGCCCACCCAATCACCACATTTTGAGATAAAGAGCAAATCTTAGTTGGAGAAAGAAAAGAGTGCCAGGAGATAAAATCAGATAGGGTGCATAATAAAAAAATATAGTAAAATATCAGGTTTTAACATGCTCTGAACATTTATGTATGATAAAACACTTTTAGCAGGGGCACCCGGGTGGCTCAGTGGGCTAAAGCATCTGCTTTCAGCTCAAATCATGATCCTAGGGTATCCGGATCAAGCCCCGAGTCGGGCTCTCAGCTCAGTGGGGAGCCTGCTTCCCCCCTCTCTCTCTGCCTGCCTATTTGCCTACTGTGATCTCTGTCTGTCAAGTAAAGAAATAAAATCTTAAAAAAAAATACTTCTAGCAAATGTTCTGTTTGTCTAAAATGGAAACCCGGTAACTACAAAGAAGTTGTATAGAAAACAGTGGCTGCCATCTGATTGCATTAGAATACTGTTATCAGAGGGAAATATGAGATTTTGAAATTTGCAAAAACAAAACAAAATGATGGTAAAAATCCAACACCTGGACAGAAAAAGCAACACATAGTTCACTTTACAACAGCCATCATCACATTTAGGATAATTATATCAGCTTATTCAGACACACTTACACTCAAAAAATAAAACAGTACTAATGGTTGTGTCATGTTAGGTCATTAAGAAAATTGATATATGTGTAAAAAAATTCATATAATTTTTATTGCCAGGTTTGACAGAGCTATAATTTATCAAAGGTATGGTTGATATCCATTTCTTTGGAATAGCTGCTATTTATAGATAATAAATACACTACCAATTACAAATAGTGTAGACAATCAAAAAAGTAAAAGTAAATATTCTAATTCAGCATTGATTTTCTAACATTTGCATAAAAATTATCATTAAAGGAAGATTTTGATATTCATCACAATGCTTAAAACAACTAAAAGAAAAAAAAATATTTGTATTTAACTTCTGTTTAAAAGAGAGTCCTTAAGGGCACCTGGGTGGCTTAGTTGGTTGGGCGTCTTCCTTTGGCTCATGTCATGATCTCAGGGTCCTAGGCTGGAGGCCAGCATTAGGCTCCCTGCTCAGTGGGAAGTCTGCTTCTCCCTCTCTCACTCCCCCTGCTTGTATTCCCTCTCTCTCTGTCTCTCTCTCTGTGTCAAATAAATAAGTTAAATCTTTATAAAAAATTAAAAAAAAATAAAAGACAGTCCTAAGATTTAAAAAAATCTTTTGAGTTGATCACTCTCATTTATTGTATCACATTTTAATAATTACATTGTATATTATGCAAAAGTATCTGGATTTTTGGCAAAAATATGAATTTTTGGCAGAGATCATTTTTAAATGATGAATAAAGGAGGTACAATATTTTAAAATTGTTGACAAATCATAAATGAATATAACTCCATAACTGCAGTCCAGGGAACAAAGATTTAACATAAAATACTGAAGTCTAAATCTGTAGTAGCAAATCTTTTTTTTTTTTTTCCTCTCTTCCATTATTCTTCCCCATGGGGAACATTCAAGATTTGCCCACAGTAATTCAAAAGCACTGGTCCTGAAATTGAGGGAAAAGGCATCAATGGCCATAATTGAGCCATTCACTCAGCTTCCCTTTGAGAGCATATTTGATTGGCATAATATAAAAATAGAATACACATTTAGAAATAGACTTAAAACTACTCTTGAAATGGGCCCTAAATGGGTTCATGAGGTTGATGAGACAAAGATTCTATTACTCCAAACCACTGGCATGAGTCTAACTTATATGAAAGTGACTAATTCATTACCATAGGACAGTCTTTAGAAAAATATGTGGTATAAGTTAAAGTTCCCATATGAAGCAATCTTTCAACAAAAGCTACATACAAAATCAAACAAAAATCACAAAATTTACATGATGCTTATATCCTAAATCTTGTAGATGTTTTCAAAACATTTTAAATATTTGTGATTAGAAAATAATTTTATTCTGAGCATGTGTATAAACAGTTCCCAAACCAATGCTACATCAGGGATCATGTGGAAGATTATAGACATAACGAAGTTAGATCATACAGTGCCTGAGGAACTGCTAGTGAGCATTATTCTCAATGTATTTTCTGACTAAATAGGCCATTGGGACTGTATCTTATTTCCTCAGTGTTCTAAGTCCTAACTTTGTGTTTTCAAGGTACATTTCAACCTCCAGATCTAATGTATGGAGCTCTCCAAGTGATGAGGACTGATCCTGTACTTTGTAGACCTCCAGCTTTGTGTATCTGGAGTGTATTCTTACAGCTCTTGTCTTCCCAGTTTCTTCAGCTCATAAGTGTGCATTTCCTCACTGTGGGTTGGGGGAATGGATAGATGGTGGGATAGAAAAAGCAACAGATAGTGCAGTTAACCTGATAGCATCACATACCTGATGGATACAGAGAGTTTTGTTTAGGGAGGGAATCAGTGTGTAAATGGGTATACCCACCATAATTTCTCCATTGTTAAAGCTGCCAGGAAAATACTATAATTGAAACCTTGCTGAATGTCTACCCGTGAGCATGAATCTTCAGTCTGCTTTGAAAACAGTGTCTAGGAAAACAAAGATGATATTTTGTTACCCTGGTCATATATATATATATATATATATATATATAAACATACATATACATACATACATATATATACACACCCACACACACACCTTGGGCATATAGATACATATAAATATATGCATAGAAATATACATATGCATATAAATTTGTGTGTATGTGTGTGTGTGTGTACACACACACACACACACACAAACACATATATATATTTAATTTGTGAGTTTGTTGACCTGAATCAACTGTCTTCTCTTTACCCACCCCAAACAAAAGGGGGAAAAAACAACAACAACAAGAAAAAGAGATACACACACACACCCTTCAGGAGGATATCTGAGTGTAAAAATGATTAAATAGATAGTCCCTAACATTGTCACAATGCCTTATGTACAACGATGGCCCACATGTATTTTATTTACTTCTCACTTTATTGATAATTCCATTAACTGAATTTCTTGAGAATCATAAATATTTCAAAAATAAAAGATGGCTTATAATAATTTCATCCACGATGCAGAAACTGGTTTCCCTAGATAAAAAATAATTAGTTGATACAAACCCCAACAAGAGATTATAAATGAAAATGGAACTCCATTGACAAGATTGCAGAAGAAAAACAAAGAAGACTATCTTGTAAATGGACATTAATGATGTTTCCTTAGAGGTAACAACAGCCACTTAAAGTATAGTGGCCCACAGTGCTGACAGATGTAGACACTGTTTCCACTTCTATGGATAGAACATTAAGGGACCCCTTCTCTTTACATGTCTTTCATAAAAGCAGAGAATTACAAATATATTCCATAAACTTCCAAGCTTATATGGAATACATGTTCCTATTATAAGTCTTAACAATAAATAGCTTAAGAAGTCAATGTTTCACATTATAATCAAAAGCCAACACTTTTTGTTCTTTCTTTGAAAAGTAGGTCCTTGGAAAGCATTTTCTTAGAATGTTTAACACACACACACACACACACACACACACACACACACACACATACTTGATTAGGCTCCCAGTGCTTCTAACCTACTAAAGGCAATGCCAATAATATTAGTTGCACTTTTCTAAAAGCAATAGCACTTTTATAAAGCATTTAATATTATGAGAATCCAGATATAAATTGCTGTTAGGAAAATGCAGTCAAATAAATTTCAATCAGTGAATAAAATTTAAAAAGAGATATAAGCCAGCATATCAACTGAAAAGAGAATGGAGGAGTGCCTAGGTGGCTCAGTTGTTAAGCATCTGCCTTCAGCTCAGGTCATAATCCCAAGGTCCTGGTATTGAGTCCCACATAAGGCTCCTTGCTCTGCAAGAAGCCTGTTTCTCCCTCTCCCATTCTACCTGCTGGTGTTCCCTGTTCTCACTCTCTCTCTCTCTCTGTCAAATAAATAAATAAAATCTTAAAAAATAAAAAAGAGAGAGAGAGAGAATAGAGGGTTTTTAATCAATTTTCTTTTTTTTTAATTTTCTTAAGCTTACTTACACATTAACCTAGAAGAAATGATTAATAGTATCTTAAATACACTAATAATACTAATATAGTACTATGAAATGAAAAACAAATCTCCCTATATCATTTCAAAACCTCAGGGAAGTGAGAGAAACAAGAGAAAACATGATATACAAAAAAGGACAGATGTGGAATGACATGACAATTAATGGTTTAGTCTGTAAAAAAATATCTCAAGGAGAAACTGGCTTAAGGAATTTTACAGAATATTTGCAAAGAGGTTTTGCCTGGACAACAATCCTAAGTATCAATGAAAAAAAATCAGTAAATAAATTTATCTGATGTTGTTTAATTAGACTGGAACAAAAACCTGGACTGTCTAACATTAGACTTTATGTAAAGCTGATTTTCTGAAGGCTTTGGAGGAACCTATTCATACTACAGAGCCGCGAAATAATCTCAGGCAAAGTAAGGTGTGAATTACAGGCCTGTTATGTTGAAGTAATAAAAGGCAGCGACCACTACATTAGAAAAAAAAAGTAAGTAAGTTTCAGTAAGAAATCCCCACAGCTTAATTTTAAGTAAAATATCAAGGACATATTTCATCTAATGAAAAAACAAATGATATAAAAATGGTGAATCAAAAATTTTTAAAAACATGGAATAGTTCACTCATATTTATTATTTTATTTTTTAATTATTTTTTAACAGTACATTGATGAACCCCCATTAATGAAGCAGATGGGAGGAAACTATTAAGAAGAATTTGGAAGTAGTTATGACTAAGGTATACCATAATTTCCAGTTAGCAAAATTAATAACTCTTATTGTACTGAAACTCACTTTTATTGCCTTTGAGTTTGCTATTCTCAAGCCATCCCAGAGCAAAACTTCTCTGGCTCACTCCTGTGTTAACATTCTGGCAGTCTCTCTAATTTTGATAGGATTATTAGCTTAGATTAAAAAGTTACCTAATCCTACTTTAAAGAAAAACAGAGTTAAAATAACACGAATAAATGTTGAAGTAAAGACATTCACAGAATGCTATGAGAGCATAAAGGAAATTGTACTCCTATGCCACCCTATGATACCTCACAAAGGAGTTAACAATTAATTAGACTTTGAAGGGTCAACAAGATTTTACCAGCAGAGGAGTTAGGTAGCACGTAGCAGTGGAAAAAACAGCAGAGGAATTCATGTGCTTTTGCTTGTATGGCAATCCAGTCAGAAGAAAATATAACAGGCTGATGATGACATTTGTGCACATCAGCATATGTGTATCACTACTGTCTGTGTGCATTAGGGGAAGAGGGTTTATTGTGTTTAGGAGGAAAGGCTGAAAGATTGGTGGTACCAGGTAATAAAGTCAAAACATCATTCAGCAGTTTGAACCCCAAACAGTTTCTGAATAGTTTGATAGTTCTGAATTGTTTGAACATTATATCACTTTGGGAATTTTTAGAAGTACAGACTCCCGAGTTCCATTCCTAGTTGAGGGGTACCTATGAGTTTTAGCCTACCCCATGTCTCTAATGGTTCACAGTCTTTGAGAACACCTGCTACAGTCTGTTGGCAATAGAAAGCCAGAAAAACTTTGACATGGCCCTTACCTGATTGTTCTGTCATCTGTGCTTCAAGGATAGTAACAATTCCCTTTGTTGCCCAGTGTTCAGCAGGGAATGATGAAGGCCTCGTCTTCAAACTTACCTGCCAGACTACACTATTCAAAGTAGCCTGACAGTTCTGAATGTCTCTATAGTTTATTTTATAACTGTAGCATTTTACCCCATTTACTCCTTCCATTACTTATGGTCTAATCCCATCCTCACTCCAGCCACATGGACACACTTAAATGACTCAAATGAAACCTCAAAGAGAGCAAAATATGGCTGATGATATTGCTTATTTGCTTACCCCCTAGAACACTGCATTGCATGGCAGGAGGTTCTTTCTTTCTTTCTTTCTTTCTTTCTTTCTTTCTTTCTTTCTTTCTTTCTCAAATGAAACCTCAAAGAGAGCAAAACATGGCTGATGATATTGCTTATTTGCTTACCCCCTAGAACACTGCATTGCGTGGCAGGAGATTCTTTCTTTCTTTCTTTTTTTCTTTCTTTCTTTCTTTCTTTCTTTCTTTCTTTCTTTCTTTCTTTCTTTCTTTCTTTCTTTCTTTCTTGATTTTATTTATTTGACAAAGAGAGACAGAGTGAGAGAGGGAACACAAGCAGAGAGAGTGGGAGAGGGAGAAGCAGGTTTCCCACCAAGCAGGAACCCGAGGCTCGATCCCAGGACCCTGGGATCATGACCTGAGCTGAAGGCAGATGCTTAATGACTGAGCCACCCAGGCGACCCATGAGTAAGTTCTTAATAAAGCTGTTGTTATGCTTTAAGGAAAATAATATTATTGTTGAAAGTAAATAATTGTATTTTTTATATAAACCAATTCTGGACCAAAGTAAAGTTGAGCATCTGATTCCGTAGTATATACAATTGAAGCTGATTGCTAAGGAAATAATTCCTTTGTGAAGCTGGCCGAAATGAATTATATACACATTCTATGGCATAAATTACCTGCTCATGAACAAAAGGATGAATATTGACACAAACTTTCAAGGTCAGTTTTCAACCATTCAACATTAGGCAAATTTGGATTTTGAAGAGACTATAAAAGAAATAATCTTATTTAGATTTTCAAATGGCTAAAATCATTTTTTGAGAGAGCAAATGTTAATTATGAGCTTGATACAGTTTATAAGCACAGTTATAAATCAAGGAGGTTAAGAGCATGAAGGTACATTTAAGTTTTTCTGTTCAATCTATTTATTTTAAAATGAGTAATTTAGGGACTGGAAAGAAAAATGATTTTTAAAAAAGAGAAATAATTAACAGTTAAACTTCGATTATCAAGAGCTAATTAAAGTAATTTTAAATTGAAATGGAATATCAACTCAGTATGTTTTGAAATGGAACAGTCTATCTTGTAGACTAAAATTGTATTGTTTTTAGTATGTATTATATAGTTTCAATTTCATTCCACTTAGTAGATCCACATGAAAGAAATTTAAAATCCCTAAATTAAATGCAAAATTACCCAGAGAAACACAGATAAATCTATTTCAGATTACAACCATCATTGCATTATTTATTTTCATGATAAATGAAAGTTTACTAATTTGCAGATTAAGAGAAAAATTGGAATTACCTATTAGAAAAGAGTTTTACAATCCCTCTTATATGATATAATTTTACTTTAAGACTTCATGTCTGTAGAAATAAGGATAACTTTCCAAATCTCCCTTTTATAACATTCTTTCCCCCTCCTCTCACTCTTCCCCATATATATATATATATATATATATATATATATATATATAATGTAAATACTATTTTGAACATATATCCAGCCAGTGACATGAGGCATACTGGTGAAGAGAAACTGTACACATTGCCAGTTAAATTCCAGTAAAATAATTTTAACTAAACCAATAACATTTGTATTCCACCTTTATAGAACAGTTACCATCCATTATTTACTCAGCCAGCAAAGAAGAATAAAACTATAATGTAGTCTAGTCTGAACAATAAGTACTCATATATACTCAACATATATTATTGCCACTATACCTAATTAATCCCTAAAAACGATCATTTCTCTGAAGTTTCCTGAGGTAGGAAGCTGTTCTCAAAAACCAATAGTGCTTCCTCTTTATGAATGAAAAAAGAACCAAAAAAAGGCAAGATTAAGAAAAATCGTGGCTATGATCACAAACCCTATGAAAATATATAGCTCTACTTAGCAACTACAAATTACAGTTCAAGGTAAAATATCTGAGAGTCACTTTTATTATTTTGTATAAAATTCCATTTATCTTCACTAAAACGTGAGTCTAAAAAGTCCTATCAAAGAAAAGAATAGATGATCACCAGGGAAAAGTAGATCATTTGATCATTCTCGGGCAAAAACAAACAAGAAGGGAAAGCAAGCCTATGTCAGAATCATGTAGATAGTTCATTTTTAGAACATGTCCTCTTACAATACTCTTCTTTAAAGAATATCTCAAAATCTCCATTCTTACTGGTACGAAACAAAGTATTCTTTGGAGAATGAGTGACAACCGTAATATTAGTCCAATTCCATCTCACACTGGAAACGGAATGTATAACAATTCATACAAATTTGCTTCCTGAAGCAAGGTTAGCAAAGACAGAGAAACTCTCTGAGAATTCCTTGGGGAAAAGAAGCACCATACCAAAAACAATTGAACAGATTATGTTGACTATCCAAAGTAATCGGTTTTCCTTCAATATCTTATCATTTCTCTACACAGCATGAGATGTAGAAAAGCAGCAATAACTTGAAGAACGAAGTGCAGAAACCTACTGGGGAGGAGACCTGAAACATACTAAATGTATTTGTGGCACAATTAATTCCAACACCCAGGAGGAAGCTGCTAATGCGTTAGAGTGAGCTGTCAAGTGAAACAGGAAATTTTTTCCATGCATTTTCTAATGAGTTTTAATACACCCCCAGTATTTATTTTAAGACATTCTGCTTGTCAAGGTGGAACTCCTGTTCTCATTTTCAGATAATTGACTAGTTTAAAAAAATCTTTATTCCATTTCAAAATATTAATAAAATAGTCCACTTCAAATAGAATTCCCTTTGTCCCGAAGGCACCTGATTAATTTCTTTTTAAAGCCAACTAAAATGAGAGCCCGCTGAAAGTTTGTAACATTATTAGTTCTCTTTTCTTTCATTCTAATTCATGATTCAAATTTCATAACTTTGTCTTGTTCCATGATACAAATAGTTGGATGTTTCAAAACACACAAGTTTAATAGGAAGACTTATGTCATCTCATATGTGCCTGTGACTATGACATTTAGTATGTGCCATTAGCTCTGTATTTCTAAAATCTGCTCTAATTGCTGATTATCACACTAAAGGTTTTTCTTTGATTTCATTGCTTTGGATCTATCATTGGAAATTAAATTCAGAAAACATATATCCCAAGTTAGCATGATTTAAATCAAAACGTTTTAAAAAATCATTTAAATTATTAGTTAAGAAGATTCAATTAATTAATTTCCACCAAAAGCTTATTGTAGTTTGATAGAAATATAGTGTGCATTTTCCATGACTCAGAGAGCAATTAGTTTCACCTTACATGGAATATATCACACATTTTAAAGTTTCTTTTTATTAACATTGCAGTAATTTAAAAAAATTGCAAAGTATTATTTAGTAGTACAATATTAAAGTTAATTGTATTTTGTGTTTGTAAATATATTTGGAGTTTAAATCAGGTGAACAGGTGGTTCCCGATTACCGTGTTTCCTATTCAGCAATTTTAAGAATTTAAAAAGTTGAATTTTTAGATACTTTAATTCCTAAATGATGCCTCAGTTTGAATCAAAATCATCCATAGTAACCAATAGTCTAATAATAAAACAATTTATAGCAAGTTAAAAATAAACATATAAGAAAATAATAAATGCATATATAAATAATATCTGGTATATTTCTTATATGATTTATAGGTTGAGATTTAATTTTAAAATAAGTTTTTAATGATGTTTAATTTTAAATAACTTTAAAATAAGTTCATATAATTGTTGTTAGGGATGAGAATCTTCTGGATTTTCATGTTATGGCAATCCTTTAAAGTTGTCACATTTCAACTAAAGTGAACATTCAAGAATTCAAAATAAGAGTATCCATATATTGTTTAAAACTTAAAATATTGTATTAGTGCATTTTAATCCCTTATCTTAATAAGTTTTATTTCCTTATATCCCTTACTATGAGCTTTTTAAATAAGAGCTTTTAAAATAATAGATAATAAATAAATAATAAAAATAAATACAAATTTTAAAAACTAATTTCAAACTATTTCTTGGAATCGACCTTGCCTTTAAGTTTTTCTGCTTTATTTTAAATAAAGGTATATGTAAACACGATTTTTTAAAAACACTTATATGGGGAGCCTGGGTGGCTCAATTGGTTGAGCAGCCAACTCTTGATTTCAGCCCAGGTCATGAGCTCAGTGTTATGAGATAGAGCCCTAGTCAATGGGGGTCCTTGTTTGTAGGGAGTCTGCTTGAGATTCTGTCTCTCAGCACCCCCTTCGCCCTCTTCCCTCCCCCTGAGGTCACACACACACACACACAGCCTCTCTCTCAAATAAATAAATCTAAAAAACAACTAAAAATCAATCTAAAAAATATATATGAAGTGCCTTTAAAAAATAAAATAAATAAAAATGTATATGCTTAATTACTGGTGCTATTGCATAATGCAAAAGAAGAATTATGGGAAATTTTAGTTAAACTGTTTTTCATGTATTTAATTTTTGTTTTTATTTGTTTAGACCTAGGTTTAGGTCTGTTTTCTTTTTATTTGTTTGCCCTAGCAAAAATAGTATTCATGAATGAGCTTTTTTCCTCCAAATTTAAACCTGGAATATTAAAGCTCAGTGTTGATGGTACAAGTTTTATTTTTCTTAGAAAATATGAAGAATTAGTTACAAAAGCAACTGACTAGAAGTTTGGAAACAAATTTGTGTTGGGAGCGGGGGTCTGGATGTGTGTGTGTGTGTGTGTGTGTGTGTGAGAGAGAGAGAGAGAGAGCTATTAGTTATTGATTGGAACTTTCTACTGTCCTATATCAGATATTGAAAAGTTGTTTTCTTACAGTGTGTTTTTAGGGAAAAAAATGTTCTAACAAAATATCTTTACCACTATTGCTATCATTTGTGCTGTAGGATTTTGAAGGGAAAGAACTATGTGGCTAAGCTAATGAACAAATAAGCAATCAAACAATATTTTAAAAAACACACACAATAAAACAATAAAAAGCTCTACTACATTCTCATGCCAAACACAAATATACTGTGTTGTATCCTGTATTATATCTGCACTTTGCCTATTTTTTCCACAGCTTCATCATTGTACCTGAGGCATTTAGAGATACTACTTCTATTCGGACTGGAAGAATAAAGTAGTAAATGAAGCCCTGCCTAGTGACAATAACTAAAACTCTTCTCCATTTCTCCTGTTAGACTTCCATGACTGTCAACTGTGACTTGTTTCCAGGCTGTAATCTACTGCTACCTATATACATGTATTACATGATATACAAGTACGTATTATTTTAGGTTCATGCCACTTATATGCATCCTTGGTTTTGACTGTAAGGTTTTATAAGTGGTCTCTTTTGCATGTCCATGGTTACCAATGAGCATTCTAAATTATTGGCAGTAGTATTTTTCCCCATTAAAAAATTAAAAAAAAAGCATTTTAGTAGTAAATACGATGCTGGTGGTTCATAGTGTCTGATAGAAATTACGCTCATATTGCTATGAAAGTCTTTGAGGAAATATGATTTAACTTAGAAATGTTCATTTTTTAAGCAACATTTTAGGAAGAAGTATTTGTCATTTCTGGTAGGGAATCTTTGTTATCATTATTACAGACGAATGGTTCTTCAGTAACTGGTCCTAGCTCAGTAATTTTAATTTTTGTACTTCTTATTAGATGTATTCTCATTTATTGCTATTCTGGATGGAAGTTTTTAAAATTATGTTTTAAGTGGTTATTGTTGATATAAAGTAACCGTATTGATTTGAGTAGGTTGATCTTGTATCTATCCACCTTGATGGATTCTCTTACTATTTCTAATAGTTTTTTCATCGATTCCCTTGGAATTTTGAGGCTACCATGTGCAAATAATGAACACTTCTTTTTAATCATTAAAATTTTACATGTTTTACTATAATTGTGCATTAGCTAGATCCTCAAAAAAAAAAAGCTGAATAATGTAACGATAGCACACTTGTATTGTTTAGGATGCAGTGGAATTTCCACTATATTTTGCATTTAATCTTATGTTGTCTGTTGCACTTTAAAGAATATTATTTGTCATGACACACTTGTTTTCTTAAGATGCTAGGAGGTATTTTAATAGATATATATCAATTACATAAATTAAAATTATCCTTTGTTTAACCTACAACTTTAAAACTTCCTTAAAATAGTGTTACATCCCTTCCCCCACAAAAAAAAAAAGATCCCAAAATGAGATAAAAATGAGCATTGTTGGCTACCATGTAAAACTTAAAGACTGGAATTTATGTTCCTGGTTTAAAATTTCAGCAGAATAGAATTTGTAGGAAGGACAGATATTTCTGATTAGTGATATGGATAAAAATATATAAAGCTTAAAATAAATGTTTTTAAACAAAACTCATTTACCATGAGACAACTCCAAATTAAATTTGTTCTTAATATTCATGATTAGGACATGTATCAGGATTTCTAAACAGGAATAAAATAAATATTTATTTTTGGCACCAATGAAAGCCTGAACAGTACAAAAATATATCATGCATTTTGAATCCGGATTCCTAGGACTGCAACAAAGGAAATCAGAAAGACTGAAATAGAGAGTTACTGAAATTAGAGTAGCACAGTGAGATACGAAGAGAAATATAGGACTTTTATCCCTGTTTCTCTTTTAACTGTCAATGCTTATATGGGTTCAAACTTATTTTCTGTGGATGATAGTTAGGCTATCTATAAAAAAAAAGAGCTAAACCACATTATTCTATTCGTAATCAGGAATAGAGCCTTCATTTGATTTATTTTGTCTGCTCCC
The DNA here is from genome assembly GCF_010015895.1 of Lontra canadensis. Classification (NCBI taxonomy): domain Eukaryota; kingdom Metazoa; phylum Chordata; class Mammalia; order Carnivora; family Mustelidae; genus Lontra; species Lontra canadensis. The sequence goes on along the minus strand of NW_022631074.1, from coordinate 1,472,170 downwards.
TAGTGTCTATTATCATACTTTATCAATGAATTACAGTATTTAAAGAGGGAAAAAGATCACAAAAATTCAATGAGTCCTTTATATTCTAAACTTATTTATCTTTACTTCCTTTTGCAGGCAAATCTATAAGACTTTACAGAAATATAGTGGTTTTTTTTTTTAAGATTTATTTATTTATTTGAGAGAAAGAGAGCACAGGAGCAGGGGAAGAGCAGAGGGGGAGGTGGGGAGAAAACCTTCAAGCAGACTCCCTGGTGAGCATAGAGCTGTACATGGGAATCTATACCACGACCCTAAGATCATGACCTCAGCTGAAATCAACAGCTGGTCACATAGCTACCTGAGCCACCCAAGTACCCCAGAAATGTGGTTTTTTTTTTTTTTAATTAAGCCTTTTGATTCTTCCCTTTATATAAGAAATACCAGTTAATATGATTTAAGCAATAATAGAATTTAAAAAGAATAAAATTCTATTCTAAATATATATATAACAGAAACAGCAAAATCATTTTAACAAAAAAGTATCAAACTTGGGCATATCAAAAGTTCTCAAAATTAGGTAAATATACACAAGTACATTCATATATATATGAATATATTCATATATATATACAACTACATTCAAAGTACTTGTATGTGTATATATGTGTGTGTGTGTATACAAATATATATACACTCATACATCCACTCTAACACATACATGTTAATACCACCCCCCTTTTTTTTCAGCTCATGTTGGTCTAGGAAGAATCTCCTTTTATGCAACTATTTTCATTTTGTTGTCTGCTAAATTGATAATAAATTTATAGTTTGATTATCTGAGTAATCCAATTTTGTACTTCATAAAATTAACAGTCAAATAATTACTCCTTGCAGAGTTTGCACACATGTGCATGTATAAACATGTACATATAGGAGAGAGAGGCAGAAAGAAAGAAAGAGAGACTGAGATAGACAGTGTAATTCTATTTGAAGATTCTATGAGAATGTTTGCTGCACCATTTTAGAACAAATGAATCTATCTAAATCTTAAGAGTCAGAGGCTTTTGAAAAATGTCTAATACCACTTTGGGGCTGGGGAATCCTTCAGTAAAAATACTATTTAACAACAACAACAACAAAAACACAAAAAAATTCTGGAGAAAATTCAACTATACTGAGGGAAAAATGTCTTCTCCAATAAGAAGATCCACATTCAAGAAACGTGCTAATCATCAGTCTTCTAGAAACAAGCTATGAATCACACATGCAGAAATTGATTCAATTCTTTTGTATTAGAAGATGTCAGAGACAACAATCTACTATATTAAAACTGTCTTATCCTAGTTTGTCTTTAGATCAAATTATGGTAAATTTTCTGAGTCTTGCTTATTTGTAAACAAGCAAGTATATCTTTCATGACATTGAACATTTAAGTATGGATGCTTGTGAACATTTTAAGATGTGCTAACAGTGAAGAGAAAAATCCAAGTCACAAACACTGTTAAATCTTGAAAATCTGATTCTGTATTTAAATAGTAACTAAATCAAATATTTATAATAACAGTAGATTCTAATCTAATCAATTAATAAGTTTCCGATTGTCCTGACATGTATCCTGAATTTCCGTAAGATTGAAGAAGGCATAAAACTTTTTATTTCTTAAATGAAGGATCTGTAACACCACATGAAGCAATAGGCAGATATTCTAACAACAAAGCATTTCAGAAGATGATGAATTTTTAATTAATAATTATCCTTAAATGACTTTTCTGCTGTTGTTTAGAGAATTTTTTCACTGAAAATATGTTGTTTGGATTTTACCAAGTATTTCCTTAGATTTGATGGGTGAGCATGTTTGTGCATAATAAGTGTACTCACATATAAGTTGTTGACAGGGCTTGAATTTCATCTGTTTAAGAAATCTGTCAATATATTCTGTTCATTTATAGCATTTGCCAACAATGAATTCAAGACCTTATCTGCACCAGAGATTCTCAACTGTAGTTGCACATTAGAATTACATAAGAGCTTTTAAAAACCTGATGCCTAAGAACTACCCCAGACCAATTTATGCTGAAACTGCAAGTAGGAACTGCACGTGGGTATTTTTAAAACCTTCATAGGTGATTATACTGAGCAGTCATATTTAAAACCACAAATCTATACATCTGATTTACTTCCTTCCCTCAGAGTCCACCAGAAATCACCTAATAATATTATATAACTTAGAGCTACCCAATAATATTAGATAACTGCTATTCCAGGGTCAAGAAGATATCAGATGAATATATATTAAAAATCTTATAATTACAGGCATGTTTGATTACCTATGAGATATACTCAAAGCTTGAAAGTATTTTAAAATTAGCAATCCTTTTCATCATGTAGATACCAATGTTATGAAGAATAATGAATATGCTTGTCTAATGTAGTGTTCTCCAAAACATTATCAATAACTACATTTTTGCTATTTTGCTATTTTAGTTATAAAAGATGAAAAGCGATTATAAGAGCCAATTATTAATAACCTTTATGTGCAAGGCACTGTACCAGGGGGCATATTATATACATTATCTCATTTAATTCTCACAACAGCTCTGTAGAGATATTAAGTATAAAAGTAAAATAAATCGCTTAGTGCCAAACAACTTTTTGTAAATGGCATGTGTGTCTGAATCTAAATCTCCCATTTTTAACCTTAACTCCCTTGCCTTGTTATACACATGAAATCATAGTAATATGGAGATTTTGATATGTACTTATAATTAATAATGAATAAAAATTCTTATTGTGAGGCACCTGGGTGGCTTAGTGGGTTAAGCCTCTGCCTTCAGCTCAGGTCATGATCTCAGGGTCCTGGGATAGAGCCCTACATTGGGCTCTCTGCTTAGCGGGGCCTGCCTGCCTACTTGTGATCTCTTTCTCTCTTTCTCTCTCTCTCTCTATGTTAAACAAATAAAAAGATTTTTTAAAAATTCTTATTGTGACTGTTATCCTTAAAATCTTAGCTTTGAAAATATTTGATGAATTCTAGTTGAAGCTTCTTCTTTTATCTTAAATAAGAAGAAACTGAGACTCTAAGTCTTTAAGTAACTTGGGGGCGCCTGGGTGGCTCAGTGGGTTAAAGCCTCTGCCTTTGGTTCAGGTCATGATCCCAGGGTCCTGGGATTGAGTCCCGCATCAGGCTCTCTGCTCAGCGAGGAGCCTGCTTCCCTCTCTCTCTCTGTCTGCCTCTCTTCTTACTTGTGTTCTCTGTCAAATAAATAAATAAAATCTTAAATCTTTAAGTAATTTGACTCAGAGCACATAACTAACACAAGATAAAGTTAAGACTATAAACCATTTCTTCTTACCTTTCATCCTGCGCTTTTTCCTGTCCCACATTGTCCACTCTCATTCCCCATGAATTAGTACTGCAATTTGTTAACAAATGATACTATTTAAAAAATTACGTTGCGAAGGTGAAATCTTCAGTGGGTATTAAGAAGAGAAGGTGCTAGACATACTCAGGAGCTATCGCTTAAGGAATAATTAATTTGTATAATGACTTTCACTTGAGTGGTTCAGCAGTCTCATGGATAAAAACGTTAAAGTCCCCCACATTGATATGGTTGTATTTGATATTCACAGAGAAGTGAAAAGTACCCAACTTACCTTGTTACAAAACCGGACTATAACAATTTGATTTCAAACTAGTTTCCAATGCAAACTAAATATAGTGGTGCTTCTCAAACCTTACAGGGCATATGAATTGCACGGGGATTTAATTTCCATGCGGCTTTGGATTCAGTAGCTCTGGGCTAGGGCCCAAGACACTGAATTTTAACAATTTCCAGGTGATGCCAATGCGACTCAAAGCAAGGTCTACGGATCTCACTTTGACTATCATGTAACAGAAACATATCCCACCATCCTATAGCATCATTAACTGGAACTCCTTTTAAAATTATTTCTAAAATAGAAGAAAGAAAAGCTAATAGAAGACCAGCGTGTGTAGCTAATAGTAGACAAGCGGGTGTCTGCAATGGGAGAAGTTATGTTACTCTGCTACAGTGGACAACCAGTGATAAGGAGCAAATAATTCAGAAATTACATCAGACTCTAAAAACTGTCATAAAAGCTCAATAATAGACATACTGCCAAAATATGCATATAAAATATGTAAGAGAATCCTCACTTGAATTTAAAACGAAAGCACTTAGTGCATGTGAACTTTTAATAAATCCTACTTGATGATGACACTCACTTTCTAATAATGTGGATGATGATGGGAGAGTAAGGCATGCATGCAATTTCATTTTATTAACTTGATGATATGTCTGAAAACACATTTTTCATGACTTGGAAAAGAAAGTTTCCAAGGTCTGCATTAGAATAACAAGCATGCCACATGAATAGTTTTGTGTCCTTGATCCATATGTGGAGTGATTAAGCCTTAAAACATGTTGTCATACTGATTTTCAAACAGGTCTATGAACAATCAATTGAACCCTCAGTTTTAAGACCACATAGTTCTCTCTCATTATCTAAACTTTGGATGACTCTCCTTGCCTTTTAGCTCATTATTATAAGTAAGAATGCACTGAAAGCAATGAACAGAATGATGGTCCTGTGGGGTCATGGCAGAAGTACAGTGACAGGACCCATCAAATGCTGTAGTTTAAAATACTTTCAGTGCATTAGGGACAAAATGAAAACCCTTTCAGCACTTGATATTAAGTACATTAAGCCTTCCGTTTATGGGGTCTCTACATACTACTTGCTGTGGTAGTCATGATCATTTTTCACACCAATGAAGCCTCTCAAATATTTAATAAATATTTCTTTCCCAAGATCCATACAGATGTGGGGCTATTTACTCAAGTACATCAAGCATCACAAAGAAAAGCAAGTGTTTTATGTTTTTAAGTAACGTTTCCAAGCAAGTGTCATTTATCATCACATCTTTCCCAAGATAAAGTCTGTATCTCTACGTTTGGTGGCCAAATGGTTTTAACGGCTCTTCTGGGTGGATCTTTTCTAACCAAAATCTTTCAAGGATTTTCAAACATGGCTTAGGGACAAAGAACACATTTCTCTTCTCCAACCAGCACCAGTTTTTCAAAATTCTCAGACAATTTTAATAACCTCAAAGCTGGTTTGAAGTCAGGCTTTCCTCCCTTTTAATTCATGCCACATGATTCATAAAATTAACCTTTGTAATGGGTAATCCTCCGCTTCACCTACTCAAAGCCCTTAATCGTTCCTTGTTGCCTGCGGAGTTATGTACAAAATGTCTAAGTCTTATTAACAAAGCTGTTTCTGAGATCCTCAATCAGATCTCCAGAGTTCTCAGCTTACTGAAGTCACAACTTACTATATGCCTTATGTTCTTCCTCCTTTCTATTTCCTTTAGCTGTTTCCTATACTAATATAAAGTTTTCTCTGTTCCTGAAGATACAGATAATCTCATTTCTCACACCTACTTTAATATAATTTCTCCCATTATCCTCGATGAAGCTTTTCCTGATTTACCTATTAGAACAGCTTGCTTGCTTGCTTGCTTTCTTCCTTCCTTTCTTTCTTTCTTTCCTTCTTTTTCTTTACCTTCTTTTCCTTTTTTTCCTCTGTCCATCCTTATAATGCTCTTCTTAATTCAAAGAATCTTATTTATATCTGCTTTAGACCTAATAGACTCTACATAAATACTCAGGACAACAAGTTTAACTATATCTTATGGTAGATGATTAGTGTAACAATTAGATAAGCATTTTGAAATTACTTAGCTCTTTTAACAGACGAAATATCACAGAAGGTTCATTGCAATCATGAGGACTACAAGAATCTGTTCTGTTAAAATAAGAAATTCAATTAACTAAAAACATTTCCATCTGAAAAGAGACCTCAGAATTTGATTGGCTGTCCCAATTAAACACGAGGGTGGCAGCCATTCCAGATGGTAGAGACATATTTATAAAAAGTTTTACATAGTCAGAGAACTTCAGTGTAAGAAGGGACATTTAAGTTCATCTAGTTTAAACCAATATCTGAATCATTTCTTCCACAAATTATTATCTGATCACAAATTCTACTTCATCCTCTCCACAGATTAGGAATTTGGTACAGCTAAAATGACCTTTTCACTGAAATAACAAATTTAATTTCTAGAATACTATCCTTTATACAACAGTGCTTTGCCTCATTTTCCTAACAATCATACTCTGGAATGAGAAGTATCAATTTGTCACATTAGAGTCCTCTAATGTTTATAAACTATGAGGTTGGACATCACAAATTTTGCCTTCTCCTAAATTAATTTCAATTTCTTATGATTAATTTGCCAGTTTATCTTCTTCCTTTGATTTCTTAGAAATTTTTCCTGTACAAACAATTCAGTTTGTCACGGTAATGTTTTTAATACAGTCTCCGGGCTGGAGGGATGGGCCAGAGAAGATTATCATCTTTTAGTGACAACATGTGATACGTATAGTCACCCAAATTTTCCATTAATGTTTTTGACAGCCTGGTGATGTAGTTAACTACTTTTGAGCTAATAATAACTCCATACTTTTGGTTAAACTCTAAAAAGCTTAACTTTCATTATATAAATTACTTTTTTTTTTCCTAGTGTGGCAAATACATTTCCTGTCATTCCTGTCACTAATAATTTTGAACCATATTTGATAATTTCCTGGGAAATCCTTGATACCAGTATTTGTCTACCAGGATCTTAAAAACATGATTTCATTTCCTTAATACAGTACTGGCCCCGTCACACTAACTGAATTTTTTGCCAGAGCCAAATGAGCTATACTGAGTTGTGCCAAGTAAGTTTACTGTAGCTATTCATTGAAATTAGAACAAACAAGAAAATTTGTCATCACTTATAATGCTGCACTAATTCATTTTTCATGTCTGAAAAATGTAATTATATGGTTTTTGTAATATAAAAGACATTGCTGTATATACTTAACATAAACATTTTGCAAATCTAAACCAATTGAAGTACATATTTTAAAAGTAGGATGGTTTTAAAATGACAAGTTACGTAATTTAGGAATTCAAGTAACTTTTTTCATGCAAATATTTATGGAGCTCCAGTACAAAACCCTTGGTTGTTGTGGGTCCTGTGGGGTAGGATAACAATTTAAGTCAATGTTGTATTTAAGTCAACAGTTACTGGATTGAGAAGAATTGGATGCTTTCTACAGACTCATCCATGTTATCAGAGATTTTCCTCAATTCATGTGTAACCTTAGCTTTAGTGGTATATTTACCCTCATCATTACCCAGTCCAGGCAGTTTTAGGTCCCATGAAGCAAATGGTGTAACTGGAAGAAAAATTCCCTTCCTCTTTAGTATCTCAAAGGAGAGTTTGTATTCTAGCTATCCTACAGAAATAATTTATAGATTTTACTTCCCAGATCCAACTGTATGTTTTCATCATTATTTTTTTTTAAACAATGAGATCAGTCAAAGCAAATGTTAAGAACACTGTGGAATAGAAACGAATAGAACAAATCATTGAAGTTTACCTCAGGGAGAGATAGATGTTGTATATGGAGATGTGGAGGACAAGTCCACCCACTTTGTTTTCAGAGGAGGCTGGGTTCTATCCCTGGGTATTTTAGATGCACATTGACAATTAAAAAAAATATATATATATATATATGGTGATATCACCATTTCTTCCAACTGTAGTCTTCCTAAGATGCTGTGAAACCATCAGCGACCCAGACACCCAAAACATGGGATCTTGGATATCATCTCAGTTAGCTATATTATGGGAATAGTTTTGACCTTGATAAAATGAGATTTCAGAAATATCTCTAGTAATAGCTTAAATCGACAATTCTCTACTCCAACTAAAGTGCCCATATGCATACATCTGAATATTTCCATATTTAATATAAATTACAAGTTATAATTAATATAACTACAAGTTATATTTAATATTTTTAAATATTAATTTAAATTTAATATAATTACAAGTTATTTATGTGGAGGGGAAAATAAAGAAGTATTCTACATTTAGACGTTGAAGCTATCTGCTCTAATAGGTATAGTTGAACACCTTCATAATACCCTCAGTCGTGATCAGTTCTTTTGGGGATGGTAATATAAAGCAGGACTTAATTTTTTCAAACTATATTTAAATCACATAATGACCTTAACTTTACACCTACGAGGACTTATACAAAGTTTCTGAATGTCAGGGAAGCTCAAGTGACAGATGAGAAAGTCATCAAGCCATTCTGAATCCCAGAAGTCTGGCTAGTCTCCACAGAAGCTTTGGAAAGGCCTGAAGCTTTTTTTGCTCTTTCCTTTAAGAATAGCATGAAGCAGGCTGGCAGGCTTTTCAGCAGCAGTTGAGTGAATTCTGACAGTCCTTGTATACTCCCTCATGCCAAGTCTAAACTGACATGAAAAAGGGGCTTATACCTGCCCCCTAGGTCATGTGTGCCTAGAATATGTAACTTGAAGAATCCACAGCTTCATGTCCTTTCTTTTTACACAGCAATTATGTATCACAGTCATAATTTTTAAAGGAATTGAGGGAAGAGTGAGAAATGACAATTTAACATAGTTTCCACAATTTGAATACATCATTTCTATATTTCAAGAATATAAAATTATATGCAGATATAGTTCATGGCAGAACTTCCCATAATTAGCTTGAATAACTGAGATTAACTGGATTCTAGCGAGGTGTCTGCTACTTAGAGACCTTTTTAATGTTTGGGCGAGTCATTTAAATTCTAGATCTCTTACTTCCCCATTTCCCCAGTTTTAAAATGCTGATAATATATCCTTTCCAATAGATGGGCTTTTGGTTTTAGTTTCGGTATCTAATGAGAGAAAATATGCTTAGAAAACTGTAGAGCTCTTTGTAAATGAATGCTGACTTATTATCATACAAGTCATGGGGGAAATCCTCAAATTGTATTCCGTTTGAATCCATGCCAAGTTTTGAAATTTTGGTCACTTTCCAGAGTTGTATTTATCTTGATAAATTTAATTGTATTTCTTATTTACTCTAGGTCATTCTTGCCCAACTAGTGTTTTGCATGTGGGATGGAGGTAGACTTCAAGTTACTGATCCCCTGACTCATTGGTGCAAAGGCAATTTGGGCCTCTTATTTCAATATTCAGGCTTGAGCAGCACCTGGGCTCCCTCCCAGGAGAGTTACCAGAGCCCAGTGGGTTCCTGTCAGTGAGCATGATAAGCAATGTCCAGTAATCAATAGCTGTCCACTTCATACTGAGTGGCCTGGGAGACACTCTTATTTCCTCAACATCTGCCTCAGGCGCCCTCTACAGAGCTCACCGATTTTCAAGAGGACTGGTAGAGTGACTGAACAATGTATTGTTCTTTTACCAGTCAAGAATGAGGAAAGCCAACCCAGTGTGTAACTAGTAGGGAGAAGGAGAGGTCAGTTGAGGATTCCTATGAAATGTGATGGTCCCCAATCTTTGTCTTCCTACAAATCTTTATCCGTTTGCTGTTGTTTTTGTGGTAGACAAGATAACTGCAGAGTTACAACCTAACATTGCATTCAAATTTCAGAAATCAGGGATTCATCAGTGTTTTGAATATTTAACACTTCATTTTTATTGGATTAGAAACTTGAAATCTGAAAACACACATTTTTGTCTAGAATTTAAACATATTCAATTTACATATCTCCCCAAATGATTTTCATTTTTATTTCTGTCATATTTGGTGCAAAGACCTATAAAATTTTTTCACAAATACTCATAGGTAGCCCAACTACCTCTAGTATTAACCAGTACATATAAAAACTTAAAAATATGTAATATTTCTATGTTTTTTTTCTTATGTGAGAAATGTGTTGGTGTTTTAAAATTATTCAAGGGTTTTACCTATAAAATATTTAGTTGTACAAAAATATTTTAGGGAAGTCATTTGAAAAGACATTTATCTTACTACGAAGTGTATATTTTGTCAAACATTGGAAATTCTAAAAAACACTTTCCCTAAGCATTTTCCCTAAGTTTTTATGTACCATTTATCTGTAACCTATTCTTTTAAAAGAAAAGGTTCTTGGGAAAAAATAATAAGAGGTATTTGTTTAGAATTCAGGTACCTGGCTGGGATCGAAAATTTAAAAAGGAAATAAAAACAATTTATTAAACATTTATTCTGGAAACTATGCAAACCTTTCCATAAATTATTTTGTTTAATCTTTAAAGATGTTTTGAAATTAATTCCCTATTTTCATACAAGGAAACTGAGGCTAAGTAACCTGATAAACACTAGGTGCTAATTCTTGGAATAACCAGGATTCAAATCCTGAAACTTCTGATTATGATAGCGTGTGATCTCCAACTTTTTGCTATTGAAGAGAACTTATAATGTTGATATTATATGTAGGTTATAATATATTAATATTATTACACACATTAGAAATTTCTCACCAAAGAAAAACTATATGATAGAAACATGCTGTCTAAATTGAATTTTTAAAATGCAAAAATATAATACAAAAAAGCTATCATTAAATCACTGAAAATTATGTTAACTGAAAAAGTAGGATAAGAATTTAATTATCTACCTAATGTTCACCTTATTATTTGTTTTCAGGAACAATTGAATACCACATCATCTTGGTGTTAATATTTAAAACAGTTTCTCCAATCTATATATAGATTCTGTGCAAAATTGCTAATAATGCATTCAGATCGCAAGGAAACAGATAAGTTAAATGAAAGAAAACATTAAACATGAAACCGATATAAGTTAAATTATCTTTATCACTTCTGACATTCAAGTTCTTAAAAAGTATTAGACTCCTTGCTTTACCACTTCTCCTTCAATTCATGAGACCCAGAGAAGATGACTTCCATTCTTACTACTTCCCTGAAACTATTCCCACTAAGGTCTCCAAAGATCAAATTGTCAAACTCAATGAACCACTCCCTTATCTATTATTATTATTATCTATTATTATTATTATTATCTATTATCCTCATCATAATGAAGCATTGTATTACTTGACACAATTAACCACTTTCTTCTCCCTGTAACTTTCCTCATTACTTATTCCATTCTTGTTAAGACCATGTAGTTTCCTTCCCGCTACCTATTTTTTCCTAATGATAATCACTTTTAAATGTTGTATTTCCATATATTCAATTCTTGTCATCTTTTCCTTTCAGGTTTCCCTTAGAAAACTCCTCCCTGCTGGCTTTCCCCATGCCCAGAACTTAGCTATCATTGTGAATTCTGAATTTTCCCTTTCTAATTTGACCCCATTTTGGACCATATATATGCTGGCTACTAATCATCTCTTTTTATGTTTCACAGAATCTCAAACTCAGCTACCCACAAATGGAACTCATCATACTCTCTTATACATTATCTGGAATCTTGGGAGCTCCATCAACTGCCTCTTCCTCACCCTGCTAGTGATTGGTCACCAGGTCCTCTCAATTATACCACCTAACTTCATCTTGAGAACTTTTGAGCTCTGCTTCTTTGTTCTTATTATAATTGTCCCAATTCAAATCTTAAGGGTAACTTATCTTGATTATTGCAACCATCAAAATGACTTTCTTTTCTCAAGTTTGGTTCCTCCTATAACATTTTACTTCTGCTTTTCTGGATAGTAGTTCTCAGTTGTTCTTATAATCACTTTACCCCTGCATAGTCCAAATTTCTCACCATGGAACACAAGCCCTGAGAAATTTTGCCCTTGCCCAGTTTTGTCTTAATATAAGTTCCCTACTATATACAAGCACAGTTTTAGAAGCACTTTATATGATCTCTTGAATCTGAACATATTTTCATCTACCTGGATATTTTCTTCTAGCCCTTTTGTCCACCAGCTTGTAATATATAAACCAAATCAAATCCCTCTCCTGTTACATATAATATGACATATTTCTTCATTTATAAATCAATAAACGTGCACCCTGTTATCACAAGACTAAATCTGAACTAGTCCTTCAATGAATTGAGTTTTTTTAAAAAATGTTTTTGGATTTTTATCTTTCCTGAAAGTACATAACCCAGCGCTTAGCATATTTTATGTGTCCCATAAGTACATAGTAGATGTACATGAGTTAAAACATGGGTATTAGATTGTAAATTATCACTTTAGTCAAAATTCAATTTTAATGTCATGGTCTTCTTGATAACTCAAAGTTGGTCATGGCTGAGTTATGAGTGACAATATGTAACTTGGTTTATAAGAACTGGGTATAGGAGTTGAATTAAACCATTGGATAAAGCATTTTACAATCTTTAGCAACTTAGCCTCAGTTTTCTTGTATATAAAAATGAACATTAATTTTGAAAGCACTTGTGAAGATTAAATAATCTGTGTAAAAACATTAGCATTGTTTATACATTATAGTATGTATGTCAATGTCAATACATTTTACTCACTTTCATAGTTTTCTTTCCTTAGTACAGTACCCTGCTTACCACCTCTTGCTCCTTAACTTTGCTTAATTTTTTTTAAAAGAGCAATATATAGATGTCTATGAGAATTCCCCCTTATTGTTACCATTATTAGTAAGTTGAAATAACCTTGGGGATCCCCTTATTATAATTTCCATTGTTAGAGGAGTTTAATAATCTGTGACAAGAATTCTAGAATTCACTATTAGGATTTAAATCACAATTTCCATTTTAAGACATAGGGGACCCATTGTAATAGTTTATAAAATAAGAGTAAAAACTGATTATCTTCTCATCAGAATAATAATTTGGATGTGTGTGTTTGCGTGTGTGTGTGTGTCTGTGTATGTGTGTGTATGCTTTGTGTATGAAAATTGGTAGGTCATGAAGGACAATAGCATGGTGAAAGAGTGGCCGACAAGGACATTATTGTTCTACAATCACTGCAAATAGAGTGTCTCTGCTCACAGAAATAATGAAAAAGGGATGGAGCCAAGGTACATGGTGACTGAATATTAGATAGGATTTACTGCATGAAGGAATATGATATAAAAAGAGAAAGTAAACCCATGGAAAATATTGTTAAATCTTTTTTGATGTCACTTATCATGTAGCTTATTAAATATCCTTATTTAATTGACTCTATGTTATAAAAATAATCTGCAGCAGCCCTCATGTCCTCTTATTTTTAAAGAAATATGCTAAGCAATTATTCACTATTATGGATAACTGTTGAGATATTTTTGCGGTCCTGGAAAAAATTTCACCTAGATTCATGATGTGCTGATCATTTAAAGAGAATATAATATACAACCTAACCATGAGTTGAGCTAATGTAACAATAGCTTTTATATGTAATTAATAGTACTTTAATAACTGTAATTTCACTGCTTAACTCTATGTTAGGTAATCTATTAACAAATATTTTATATTTGTCTGTGAAAATTACTGTAGCCAGGATGTAATTGCAAAAAATGTTTCATATCAATTACATAATTTTTCTAAGTTATATTTAGCTATTTTTATAGTCACAAAACAAGACAATTTTAAGATGTTATTCTAAAATTATAGTTCTCTGTAAATTCATCCTTTGATTTGATTTACTCTTTTAGAGATAAGGCAAATTTGCATTTTTCTGCTAATTAGTAGATGCTTACATGCTGAAAAAATTTAATTATAACTGAATATTGGCAACTGATATACTGTACTTTACATTTTAGAAGACACAAGCAACAAAACAGACCAATAACTATAATTGACCCCATGGGTTTTTGCTGTTGGTTGTGGAAATGGTAGTTTAATTTCATGCCTAGGGTTGCAATGAATTAATGGATTTATCTCTTGAAAAAAATGAAAGAAATTCATAATGGATTTGGGAGTATGGCAACTGAAGGAGAAGTAAAGTTTTGGTTCACTGAATCTTTGTATATATTTTGGAATAATGCAACATGAAAAGGTCCTTTGGCTATTTTAAACAAATCACCACCAGAGGCCAATTGAATGAGTATGACTTATGACTGACAGTGTAGTCAGAAATATTAAACTTCCTTAAAAATAATTAGACCTCTCAGGAATGGGATTTGTGCACATTGTTTGCTAGTTTCCCAATGCATCAACTACTACTTATAATCAACTTAGATAATACAGTTTTAATTAGCATAACCACCAGCCCTGGCTTCTTCTATCTTCTCACTTCTCAATTTTTTGAGACACTCTTTCAACTGGAAAAGATACTATCAATGTTCCTAAGATGGTTACTTAGGAATGTTGTTAAATAGACCAATACTAAAAATACACAAGAGATTATGGAATGTTTTCTAGTTAAATTACATGAAAATGTTTCCTAATACATACCTTTTTAAGAGAAAAGATTCACATCATGGTCCATGAAACTGATACCATTTACCTTCTTATATCAGAGGAGTGCTGAGCATTTACTAATAAATCCTCTTAGTAAAACAGTTTTGAAAGATGTCATCAATTTTATTTCCTACCTTATTTGATTGCACATTCATAACAAATAAATAAAATAAATAAAAGTCTGCACACATGTCCCACATGTTCATACTTTTATTTATAAAACATGCACATATACTACCCTACACATTCATCAGAAATACTATACAATACACATAAGATCAATTTTAAAATAAGATGGGATAAAAATAGAAATAAAAATTTTAATGTTTTTCCTCATGGAGAACAGATTGTCTTTTTCACAGCCCACACCGCAGAAAACAACATAGCTGTGTCAAGAAACCTGAAAAGAAGGGGCACCTGGGTGGCTCAGTCAGTTAAGTGTAGGACTCAATTTCAGCTTAGGTCATGATCTTGGTGTCATAGGATCTTAGGGTTGTGGGATGGAGCCCTATGTCAGGTTCCCCATTCAGTGGAGAATCTGCTTGGGATTCTCTCTCTCCCTCTCCCTCTGCCTCTCCCTCCTGCTCTTTATATCTAAAATAAATAAATAAGTCTAAAAAAAAAAAAAAAAAGAAAGAAAGAAAGAAAAAAAAAAGAAACCTGAAAACAAGGAGGGTAATATGTTAACAACCTAGACCAAAAACTGGACATCATCTGAAGTGTTATGTGAATAGAACATTCTATTTCTTACTTTTATTTTTTTTCTTACTTTTAAATTTGTATTTTATTTTACTAATACATAGCATGAAATTGCCAGATCAGGTTTTCTATCATGAGTTTCTAGAGCAAATGCCAGGTTAAATAGTTCTTGTGTCATATTAATAGTGTATCCAGGTTCAGGATTTCCCCCATTATTCTGTGAGTTAAAGTAGGGTAATTGAAGCGAGGTATCCGAATAAATTTTTGAAAGATACACTGAACAGCAACATCAAAGGATGTGATAAAGCAATGGGCTGCTGGGAAACAACTGTAAAAAGTCCAGCCTAACAGTCAAAGATGGGGTAGCTTTTTGAAAGAATATCCCCTGCGTACCAGGTCATGTAGAGTCATGGTGACATTTCAGAGAGTGCCAGGCACTGTAGGCAGTGACAGCTGTAATGAACCAAAGGACATTCTTTGTATGGGTCCACTTTTGAAGAGTGTTGGAAACATCAGTTTAAGGGATTATTTTTTCTAATCCATATCCATTCATAAGCTGGCTCTCAGTTGAGATTCTTTCAAAAAAAAAAATCACTGAAAATGTGTGTGTGTGTGCGTGTGTGTGTGTGTGTTTTAAACGGGATATTCTTAGCTTAGATGCCAAAGATCCACCCAAGAATTTCACTGATTTTTTCTTGGCAACTGACTTCCCTGGAACTATCCCTGTCTGATTGGTAAGTCTTTCCTAAAAGGTAAAAACAGTATACAATATCTGAGCCCAGAAAAGACTTGGCAGAAAGTGTAAGAGAGAAATATAACCTACATCAAAGAATATCCTCATTGCTGAGAGGAAACAATTTTAGAAAATTGATATACCAACCCCAGCTAATTTCTTCTGGAATGTATCCCTCTATAATGGAGAGCAGACAGACCCTTCCAAATGACCTGAAATCCTTTGCCAGATGCAAGTTTTATCAATCAGTGCTATAACAGATCATCACCAAGCAGAAAAACCAAACTGCTTTGAAGATTACATTTTTAATCTCACATTCCTGAACTCTTTGGAGATTAATTCCATTTACCACTGAATAGATTTGCCCCTGTATTGATCATGATTTTGGCTGGTTGCTACTAATAGGAAACATCCTTTCCCTCACCCCTATTGAACACTCAAAGACTCCAAATCTATTAATCTTAAATCATAGACACAGGAGCCTTTGTAGTATTAGGTGAAAGAGGAGAAGTTTTGTTGCTCAAGAAGCTAAAGTATGGCCAATTAATGGATGGAATGTTACATGTCTTTATTCAGGTCACAGGGATTTTGAGGGAAACACTGATGAACTACTATGTGTTCTTTCATTTTGTAAGTCTCAAGCACAAAGAGATTTACAGGTCAAGGGACATCGTATTCTTAAAGCGGGGAAGAAATTAATCTTCCCATTTATGACTAGAACGAGAGGTCTCTTCTGGTGTTCAAAGAATTAGAAATTTGGGAGCATGCACATAAAGCTCGATTGTATCGATTAAGTTTTACATCTCCAATAACAGCAGAGGTATGATTTCTTCAACTGGATTTGGGCATCCTCATAAGGATAAGTGTAAACAAGAAGGAAAAGAAGATGGTGATGGAGGTTTTAAGGAAACTACATGGTGCCTGATGTTGAGAGGCATGTTTTACAAGAATCTATGGACACACATGTCCCTTTAAATTACTTACTCAGATCACTAGGAGAACAGTTTAGAAGGGGATTGGAACTGCTACCATTCCTACGC
This sequence comes from Lontra canadensis, assembly GCF_010015895.1. Classification (NCBI taxonomy): domain Eukaryota; kingdom Metazoa; phylum Chordata; class Mammalia; order Carnivora; family Mustelidae; genus Lontra; species Lontra canadensis. Next base: position 1,455,450 of record NW_022631074.1, on the reverse strand, counting down.
AGCTATCAAGTGAGGTGTCATTTGTGCTAGACAATACCATTCTGCTGCAGTGAACATAGAAAGAGACACTTTTATATGCCATTTATTTTAAAATAATAAAAAAGAAACTAACTAGCCCTTTGAAGTTATACAAATGATAGAGATGCAGCAGAAATGAAGTGTGATCAAAACAGGTTTAGTCATATTTTTCAGAACTTCTTTTTTTTTCTTTTTATATAATTTATTTATTTGAGAGAGAAAAAGCACATGAGCGGGGGGAGGGGCAGAGGGAGAAGGACAAGCAGCCTTCCCGTTGAGTGGAGAGCCTGAAGAGGAGCTCGATCCCAGGTCCCCAAGATGATGACCTGAGCTGAAGTCAGATGCTTAACCGACCGAGCCATCCAAGCCCCGTATATTGCAGAACTTCTAAAAGGGAATGGAAAAAAGCAGAGTGGAGAAAATATTAAACTGTCAAAGACAACTCAAAGTTCATAAACAAAATCTGAAATTAATTTAGTGTTCATTAAATAAGCATTGTCACTACCTTATTTAAATTGGAGTCTCAATCTAAAATATAATAAAATAAGTAAAAAAAAAAATGAAAGTAACAATTCACAGTTTCAAGCTTGAAGATTGCTTTCATGTCTGAGGCAAATAATAGCAGGTTGAAGCAGTTGATCTCAAAAAGAAAGCACAAAATTAATGGGCATTCACTCTCCCTGTTGCCATTTGTTTTCCTGATTTGTTAGCAACACACCTCTGAGTATGCATTTATGAGAGTGGGTATGGAAGAATGGAGAGTTGCTGGAGAAATTATTTTTGGCCCTTGATGAAGAAGAGTGACTGATAGGGTAATTTAGGGTAATTACATTCTGAAGGAACATACACCAATATTTAAAGCTCATTTCCTTTCAGTATTATGCATGTGTGAAACAAATCTTTATTCTCCTTCAAGTGTTCCTTTATAGTTTGGTACTTACTACAGCAAACAGCAGAAAATAAGCAAAGTGACAACTGTCACTTACTTTGAGACATTTTTTTTTCTTTAAATTCTGACGTTTCCCATCATTTCTACAATTAGCCTGTGGACCCGGCTGAAAAGTCACTGCCTGTCTGCCACGACACAATGAAAGTACAAAATAGTAACACCATTTTCTTCCTGCCAAAGATGACAAAACTCCCAAAGGGATAATTTCTCTCTGGGGATAAAGCCACCTAAGGCTCTGAATCGGATCTGTTTTAAAAGTCTTCTGAGCCTGAATGTCAATTATGCATAAAATAGTGCAGGAACTATAGATGACTAAATCTCCACTCCTTAACATGAGAAATAAGAGCCTTGATACCTGGAACACAAAAGAGGACATGTGAAGCATGTACAAATGGTGGAAAAGGACTAAGAATTTAAGAGCCTAAAAGATACAAGCTATTCTCTTTTCCTCTTCTGACTCCCACTTTTGTCTCTTACTCTCACTCTTTCTTTCTGTCTCTCTCTCTTCCTCGCCCCTGCCCCACACAAACCCACATCGACGAGCTCAATGGAGAACAAACTGCTCACTGTGTGAATAAAAAAATAATCTGAATAAATATAGATTTATGACTAAAATTACACCCTCATAAAAATTTAGAGATTAAAGAGCATGCAAAAAGATGAAATATAAGGCAGATTTAAGTTGCTAAGCAACTTGCCGTTCACATGAAATCAGATATAGCAATTTGCTTTGGCAAGAGTACATGATAAGTTTAAAGAAACAAAACCAGTTATTAGTTTGAGCTACTAAGTAATTAAAGGAAGAAGAATTAAAAGATTGAACCGAATTAAGTCAGTGTTTAACATATAAGAATACAACCAATTTGTCTCAGAGGCCTGAGGGTCCAAACTGATATTTAATTACAAGACAAAAGATGACTGTCAAATTGACAAAGGCAAAAATAGATTAAAACATGATACTATATTTAAATCTGATCTTGTACAATGAGTTTTGACTTCATGCCAACTCCTGTAGTATTGTTTCTTATATCACGTAATAAAATCTGCCTGCATATAGACTCCGATTATATATATTCTTTCTGCTGGGTCTAAAATATGCCACCTAAGCAGAGATTAAAGTACTGAATATTGTGAGCATTTATCACTTTGTTTCTGAGAGAATAAAAATACACATTATTATTAAACTTTGGGACCATGCTTGTATTGTTGCCATCAGCTACTATGATCAGAATGCAAAATAGCAGAACATCTATTCCAAGGATGGGTAATCTGCTCCTTTATAAACACCAGAGTGAAAAAGGATTAAGCCTATTGTTTGTTTGTTTGAGATGGCTTAATTCTCCTCTAGCAACTAGCCCCTTGGCTTTTCTTCACTCAAGAGAATATTTGGAAAAGGAAAACAAGAATTGCTATCTATAAGTGTTGCTCACTTTCAGACACTAATCTGTCTAATGAGTCTCTATCATTTTAGTTCCAGGTAACAGCAGCAGTGGAACAAGGATAAACTTGTTGATTCAAACGAACAAACAAGCAAACAAATTAAAGGCAAGGAACAAATAAGTGATTTAAAGAATGTTCTAAATAAAGAACATTTAATTCTTTGATCAGCTTAAGAGCCTGAAATCTGCATGGGTTCAAATATTTTATGCATTTAATAATTTCAGTCTTTCATATCTTGATGCAAAGTTTAGAAAAAGCACAAGACCAAAATGTAATTTTAATTGTTAAGAGGTCACATTTCCTTTGTGTTTTTCAAAATCTTTGTATGAAATGTTCTTTTGTTTTCAGGCTCATTATTAGTCTCTTGAATATTCAGTACTTGTGTGCTCATATTTCTTATTATGTGAAAACTCATGGAATTTTATCCTCATTGAACTGAGAATCTTGGAACCTCATTCATTTATTCTGACTGAAGGCTTAGTCTTATTGAAATCAATCAAAGGATTGGAATTTTTGCTTTTTATTAAGTCAAGCCAAGACGATGGCTAGGTGATGCTAATTTACCACTATTAATTTTTTGTGGCTCACTATATTAGGACTACACAGTTAAGACAGGGAGCAGCAAATGACAGGACCACACTGGGCTTCTGGATGTTGAAAATTGAGAAGACATTGATTTCTTCCTCAGTATTTAACTTAACTAGAAACTAGCACATTAAAGATGGAACAAACTTTCTTATTGACCTCTTCATTCTATACTTGCCTTTGTATTTTCCTTTCAAGAAAAGCAGCATTAAAAGGACTCAGAGAGAAAAACAGAGGTTAAGGGGAAGACAGTCACTTCTAGATGGAAGGAGGATGACTTTCTCATTTGCAGAGACTTGTGTTTCAAATTGTTAAGTATCAAAGTCTCCAGGCAAGGGTCTCTCCCAAGGCATAGGTAAGGTAATAAGATAAAGAAAACAGATGTCAAGAAAAGACCTTCTTAGTGCGGGAGAAGGGTCTACTACACAGTCGGACAGGATTATACCCTTTTAAAGAGACAGGGATGGAGACTCCCACCCTCCATGCCACTATAGAGGCAGAAGTCATTTGCAGATGTCATTTGAAAGGGGTAACAAAAGATTGTTGCACCTCCTGCAGTACCTGAATAGAAATAAAAAACGCTTTCTATCCAAAGCAACTAAGAACAGAAATAGAAAAGGCAAGGGTGACATTCAGTTGGTGATCTCTAATCCAGCCCTTTGAGCTTGTATTTTCCAGAGTGAACTTTGGGCAACTCCACACATAAACAGGGAGTGTCCTTGCAGACTGTACACACTGTCATTCTCCTGGCCAGTCTGCATGCCCACTGTGCAAAGTGGAAAATACGGGTAAGAGAACCAGGGGCAGGTAAATACACAAATAAACCTAACTGAGACCTTCATATATATCACCTTAACCAGTCTTGGCTACAGCAAACACTACAATGATGGTAAAGTGGGTAGTGTGTTACCACCAGTCCCATACAGTGGCTTTATGAGAAACAATTAAAAAAAAAAAAAAACAAAAAAACGCCACCATGTAAGTGTCGTTTTCTCACCTCACCTACTCCTAAGCTGAAGGAATTTTTTCAAATATTGTTTTAAGAGAGGTACCTGAACTAGGTGAGAGGAACTAATGAATTTTAGTAATTATCTTCATATCCCAATTGAGTAGAGAAGTTAATTATAACCATTATACTTGCCAATAGTCCAGGATCCTTAGTTAATTTCTTTTCCTCTTTACCCCTGAATCAATTACTTCTAATTATTTAAAATTTATTGTGTTTATTTTCAAACATCCTCCCTAACAATTATTTTTTTCACATGTACCTCCAGTTTAAATTCCAATCTTATTCTCCAGGTTGCTTTAAGACGCTGAACTCTAGGAAACAAACTGAGGGTTGCTGGAGGGGAGGAGGGTTGAGGATGGGTGATGGGCATTAAGGAGGCACTTGATATGATGAGCACTGGGTGTTATATGCAACTGATGAATCACTAAATTCTACCCCTGACACTAATAATACACTGTATGTTAATGAAATTGAATTTAAATTAAAAATTAAAAAAAAAAGAAACGCTATGCATTATGCTGGAATTATCGACAGTTCTTCAAACCACAGAGAAATATACACTGAATAAAAATAAAAGTAGGGAGAGAGCAAGAACAATATAGGATAATCAGAACTTAGCATTCTTACGTATCTATCATCTAAAGGTCTATTTTTTGTTTTTTGTATGATTTGTAAACTAGGGATAGTGATACCTGGCTCCTGAAGTTAATGTAGGATGCTAATCATAGGAAGAATGATTAGCACTATGTCTTGTACATAGTAAGTAGACAAAAGCAGTAGTTATTTTTATTCATTCTGTTACTTCAGACTGCTTAAAATAATGAATGTTTGTTTTCCTGAAAAATACCTTAAAAGAAAAACATTGAAAAGTTCTGGAAGAGTTACTATTTGAAAAATAGAGTGGATAAATATATTGACCAGAAACATTAGGAAACCAATATTACTATCTTATGAATGGACATATACAAATGAAGATATGCATATACGCAATAAAAGAAAATACAGAAGTGGGTTTTATAACTGCCCTGTGGTATTCTGGGTGTGGTTAATCTACAGGTGCTTTTGATTCCTAACCACTTGGGCCATTTCTTCTTTTGAGACTTACATTTTCTTTTCCCTACAGTCAAGCCACACATATTCACAAATGTTTAATTGGTCTCAAAACACTTCCATGAAACCTCAAACTGTCATTCTTTTCCTTACTGTTGTGTCTTGCTCCTTTCTCCACTATACATGTTCCCTTTCTAAGGTGATTTCTTGTTTATCATTTTATTTGCTGTGATAATTCTATTACCCAGCCTCATAACCCCATCATGAAACAAAGGGAATATGATCAGAATACAAGAAAGAGCAGAGAGATTTATGTTAACATTTTTGAAGAGTGAGTAGAGAAAGGAGATAATGCTTTTCTTGGATATATTTCAACAAACATAACAACTTTATTCAGAATGTTGAAAATTCTCTACATTGGCATTTACTTATACTGTCTCCAAGAATTTGAAAGTAAACAGTATAAACACAAAGGAGCTGCCTAAAAATAAACTTTAAATTCCCATTCAATGAGCACCTTGGGAGTAAAATCCAATCAGGAAAGTGTGAAATGTAATGTGTGGTTAGGGAATAGAACCACCTTTTAATTACTGTTGACGGCTAGAGAGTATAGTCTTCACAACTAGTTAATTTCACTTTTTTTGTTAATGAAAACAATGTGACTTTAACACCTCAAAAAACAAAAATAGCACATAAGAATAGAGACATATCTTTCAATTTGGCTTAAATAAAAACAAAAGTAAAGCGTATCAGCTATGTTTCTTTATCTGCAAATTTAAATAAAGAAAGTAGAACCTTTTTCTTATCCTTTCCAAATGCAAAACACTGATAACTATGAAAAAAAAAAAGATATATAGAACAAACATACACTGAAAATCTCTCAGCATAAGAGAAGAAGCTAAGACAGGGTTTATTAAGAAAAAGAAATGTTCTTTTCTTAAAATTGTCATGACAAGGTTAATGTGGAATTGTCCCTTAATCGGGCAGTGAGGAAGGGCATTGAAGTCACAGCACACATACTTAGGCCATTTCATTGTCTCTGTCAAGGTAACTCATGCAGGAATGTAGGAATGCCCACATACATGTGAACAATGAAATCATTTGAAAGAACTATTCCTAAAAGTCAAAAGATGATATTCCACATGACCAATTTGACAAAACCTACCTGAGCACAATTCTCACTACAAAAATGCAGACTCATTTCTCAGGTGATTAAAAGAAAGGGCAGCTAAGTATTCATTTAAATGCATAAATGATTGATGGATAACATTAAAGAGAAAGTCACACAGTAGACAAAATGCATATATTTAAATTCAAAACTGTTATGCTGCACTAGATCATTTCTTTCACATTTTTCCATAAAAACAACACTACAATTTTAGTATATTCTGCATGTGTCTTTAGTGGTAAATTTGTCTCTTTTGAATCTGAGTGTCCCTATATAACTTTCCCTGTCTATGTGCTTTTGCAAAGCAGCATTGGAGAAAGAAAGGCTGCTTTTCCAAAAAGGCAGTATGGTACTTTGCCCATGAATTGCTTTGAATTGTCTTTGATGCTAATGTTATCTTTGTGACCTTGTTTCCAGGTCATCCTTTCCATTTATGTAACTCAAGATAAAATATAGTAATTTGGACTATTGAACCTTCTAGAAAGTGATTTTCATTTCAAGTAGAACACTTATTTATTTATTTCCCATACAGGTTACCCGTGAAAAACTATATTTGGCATATAGATGACACCAGTATAGTGGTTATCAGTAGGGAACTCAGTACTGGTAGAGGACAGAGGGCACAAATTTGTGAAACACATAATTTTTGGGTCTTTAACATGGACCAAGGAAACAACAGGTACAAAACATACAAAGACAAATGAGATATAGTCCTTGGATAATGGTATTTGCAGGATCACAAAATGGAAAAATTCCTATGCTGGAGATATGTGAATATTTTATGGGAAACTTAAAGAAGGGGTGATCAACTACCTGGTAAAAATGAGAAAATAAAATTAGAAAATAAACATTTGAATTGGGTAATGAAGATGGATTTCAGCAGCTTGAAAAGAAAAGGAAAATCAGCCTGAGCTTGAGGAACATGTGCAATTGCCCAGACAGCCTCCCCCAAAAGAACCTTATGTTCTGAAATCAATGAATTGTTCAGAAGAGCTAAGAAGATAATGAAAATCAAGATATGGTGAATACCTTTTATTTGTCCACCTAGATTAAGCTTCCATCCTTCTCTGACCTACTCTATGCAAGACTGACATACAATTCAATCAGTTCCTTTGTCGTCTAACTGCTTGATGGATTAAGTCAATCGAAAACACTCATAGGAAACCAAAGAAGGGAGAAAAATTAAGATTTTGATTTCAGGGCATTTATTGCCCTAGCTCCATATCTCTGAATAGGACAGTGGCTGTGTTCATCAAACAAACATCATGCCGATCTTAGGTAGCCCTTTCTCTGCCTCCTGATCCAGGAAATATATCCTCTTCTCACATTTTCAGCCTTTGGATGGTCAAGTACCTCACTGTTATTAATCCCTGGAACTTCACTGTCCCTTATCCTTTCTCTACCCCCTGCCTACACCTCTGTATATAGCCCCTTTGTAAAGTTCTACTTAAACTAATTTTAGTATCTCATCTGCTTTTTTGCTGTAACTCAGACTGATATGCAAGATGAAAAAAGATTTGTGTTTTTAGGGTGGGAGTGTCTTAGGGAGTGACAAAATACGTTTTAGGAAACAGAAATTAACTGACAAACAAAGATTAGGGAGGAGCCAGGTGAACAAGTGTTAAAAATCTGGCTAGGAAGAAAAGACGTGGCCTATAAATGGCATTCTCTTCTTCTGAGAGAGAAAGGAAGGAAAGACACAGATATATATGGGGGGTGGGGTGGGGGCGGTCACAGGAAGTCAAAGATCATGATTTAAACGTTTGATGGTTCTGTTAAGTAGACAAGTGGACAACATGGTAATTTCTTACACATTTAGGGAGCAGACAATAAGCTCAGAAGTTAAGGAGAATAATGATTTTTGTTTAGCAGTGGGAAAGGGAGTCAATTAGAGACAGTGATCCAGATTAATAATCAGCTGAGGCTGTAAATAATCCATAGATTAAAATGCTGGTTTGTATGGACCTGTCTTTTTCTCTAGCAGCGTCTTACAAGTGATGTTAAGATCCATCTACTGGGCCTGGATAAGGGATGAGAACAAGAGAGCAAAGAAATGGAAACCCTGGTGAAAGAGCAGTAGAATTGTTTCACTATGTGGTTCTGGTAACATAAGAAAATAAATGCAAGTTGAATGACTAGGATTGGAGGGAGCAGTTAATGGTCTCAGTGTGTTAAGAGGTGAAACAAGGGGGGCAGTGATATTAAGGTAGAGACGAGTAGCCAGTGAGTGGATCTTGAAGCTTAAGATGCTAAATGTAAAGTAGTTCTGGGAATGTCCTGGGACCATAAACATGGGGTTACTTAGGTGGACTGGAGCACAAGAAGTTAAGAACAAATGAATCTGTGAAAGTTAAGAATTTGACATCTGCAGATGACTGAAATCCTTTAGCATTTAGTCCAGTTTCAAAGTTAAAATGGAGTAAGTGGGGGAAGAAGCACTATTATAGTATCAGCCCTGCTACTTGTGTAAAATACAAAGTATGAAGGCACAAAAATATTCTGTGAAAGTTTCGGGTAAGAACAAACTAGTAAATTCAAGGTGAGGATTCAGTTTATGACAATAGAAAGTGTTTCTAGAGAGGAGAATACCAAGAGTTTAAAGGGAGATGGACAGGTTGGGAATGGATCTGAAGGATGAGGCTGATGTGAGTAAGAATGACAACCCTGAAGATAAAAGTCAACTAGACTTCTTCATTGAGTGAATATTCTATTCAAAACTCATGAAGGTGAGGAACACACTACCCACTGTATTGAGACAGAATAGCAAAATGAATGGCTATGGCCACTGCTGATATCTATTCCTTTGACTATCCCTACTGCCAAGACATATCCTTTCTTACCTTGTGAGATGTGGCAAAGTAAATTTGACTGAGAAAAAAGAATTAGCATCTACTTTTATCAAATAGACATCACATTAAAAAAAATGGACATCACGTAAGAGAAAGAACCTCAAGAAAGAGACCCACGTCCCATCTCAAGAAATCACTACTACCAGATCATAGAAAGTTAGTTTTTGGGTTACACTTCAAATGTTATTTGGATTGATGAAATGCCAACCATAGTAAATAATATAGCAAATAAATGGTCAAAATATCTGAATAAACGGCAGTTAATGTATTGCTATCATACATAGGGAACACCAGTAAGATGACAAAACTTTCAATACTAAATTTATTTAAAACCAAAAAAAAACCAGAAGTACAACTTATTCTCTTATTCATTAAAATTTTTTTTCTGTTCTTCAAGTAGAAATAGAATTTTAGAGTATAATTCTACTTAATAACTAGAGCTCATAAGTAGCCAAGTTTTGTCCTAAAATTTGTAAGTGAAGAAGGAAATAAACACTATAGAATGTTTTGAAATATTTAAATTACTATATTTCAGTAAAACTTTATGTGAATAAATTTGAATATCCAATTAATAAGCCACACATATTCTAGGGATGTGGATAATCATTATGAATTTTTTTTTAAAGTTGAAAGGACAAATTTATGACAGTCCTGGTATGGAAAGCAATAAGAGGATTATTTTTACCTTGTTCTCTGATGTCACTGGTTTTCACTCTGTTATAAGAAAAATTCAAATTTGTCTAATAGGGAGATGCGATTTTTCATTCTTACATAGCTGAGTATATCAGTCCTGTGTACACGGACACCAAATAGCACCAGCTTTCTATTCCTTTCTTTGAATATACTGAAATATGCTTGTTTTCCTCTGTATTAAAAGAGACATCTAGAGGTGTTTTGGTGGCTCAGACGGTTAAGTGTCCGCCTTCCACTCAGGTCATGATCTTAGGGTCCTGAGATTGAACTCTGCATCTGGCTTCCTGTTGAGCAGGGAGCCTGCTTCTCCCTCTTCCTTTGCTGCTCCCCCTGCTTATATGCACGATCTCTCTGTCAAATAAATAAATAAATAAATAAATCTTAATAAATAAATAAATAAATAAAGGAGGGGCGCCTGGGTGGCTCAGTGGGTTAAAGCCTTTGCTTTCGGCTCAGATCATGATCCCAGCGTCCTGGGATCGAGCCCCGCATCAGGCTCTCTGCTCAGAGGGGAGCCTGCTTCCCTCCTCTCTCTCTCTGTCTGCCTCTCTGCCTACTTGTGATCTCTCTCTCTGTCAAATAAATAAATAAAATCTTTAAAAAAAGAAAAAAAGAGAGAGAAAGAGAGACCCAAAAGCAGAGTCTTCAGAGACTTTGAAATAACATGAATTTGTATATAAAGGCACTGATTGGTATTATAAGACAAGGTAGATTATATGAATCTTCTGATCCTTGGTTTTCTTTTTTTTTTTTTAATTTTTTTTTTAAAGATTTTATTTATTTATTTGCCAGAGAGAGAGAGAGAAAGCGAGCGAGCACAGGCAGGCCGAGTGGCAGCAGAGGCAGAGGGAGAAGCAGGCTCCCCGCCGAGTAAGGAGCCTGATATGGGACTCGATCCCAGGATGCTGGGATCATGACCTGGGCTGAAGGCAGTTGCTTAACCAACTGAGCCACCCAGGCATCCCTGATCCTTGGTTTTCTTAGTAGTAAAATGAACATGATTCCTACATCACATGATTTGTGGAAACAAGATGAGAATAAACCAATGAAAATATTTTCTACAAGCTTGACACTTGTTAAGAATTCATTAGTCATTATTGATTCTCTCCCAATTTTGAGAAAGGTGGTTTAGGGAGAAAGTCACAGTCACACAAGCTTGTTTCAATGTAAAGAACAAAGCTAATGATGTTCTACTGTACTGAATTTAAATCTTGCCTTTATCATTTGTTGTTTGTGTAGCTTTGATAAAATGTTTAAACTCTCTAAGGATAAGTTTCCTCATCTGTAAAGTGAGAACAACAATATCCAACTCAAATTATCCGACAGAGGATTAAATGAGAAATCTATGTAAAGAACTAATACAGTGCCTCTCATATATGAGGAATTCAAGAAGTATTTATTTTTTTCCATTTGTCTCCTTTAAAACTGTGTATTATTTTTTCAACGTGCTATAGCAACATACTTTGAAAGAAAAAAAAAACATTCTGTATGCTTATATGTAACTAGGACTTTTTTTTTTTTTTTTTTTTTTTTAATGAAACAATAGGGGCACCTGGGTGGTTCAGTTGGTTAAACGTCTGCCTTTGGCTCAGGTCATGATCCAAGAGTGTTGGGATCAAGTCCCACATTGGGCTTCCTGCTCAGCGTAAGAGCCTGAGCTGCTTCTCCTTCTGCCATTCCCCCGTCTATGCTCTCTCTCTCTCTCCCCATCTATCAGTCAAATAAATAAATAAAATGTTTTAAAAAATGAAACTATAGAGAACTAATTTTATGATAGAGATTTATGTGAAAGTTAAGACTGGTTGGGGCAAATATGTCAGCTGACCTGGATTCAGCACTTCTTTGCCACTACCATGCTGTGCAACCATAGACAAAATTACTAACCTCACTGTTCTGATGTCTATAATATAACAAATTCAAAAGTTTGATTTGAGGATATTTTACTAAAATTCTTTATACAGTGTCTGGCTTAGGATACATTATCTGAAAATATTAAACTTTATTATTCTGACAATATTCCAATTTTCAAATCAAAATAAATGCCTTTGTAAAAACACCTTCACTCATTTTTAAATTTAGAAATATAAAAATAAAATATGCTATGAAATATAAAAGAGCATAAATCAAGTACAAAGCATGATTATGAAGTATTATATTATTATGAGAAGCATGTATTAAAAGCATAATAAAAATTACTTCAATGGAACTTCTCAATTGTCCCACCTACATAACTAAAGAGATTTTTAAAAGGAGCTACAAATAGGTCCTAAAATCATCTCGTGACTAAATACAAAGAACACTAAGCAGAAAAAGATGTACTAAGAGAAAGATATTCTGCAAAAACCTGATGTCTAAATTTCATTAGTTTCTCATTGCCACAATTAGATTAAGGAAGTACATTAAAAAGTTTCTTACAAGCAATTTATTACAGGGTGTCCATGCTAGCATGTTGAAAATAAAATCAAGTATCTCCATTTTCAACAAAGCAGATTAATGCAGAACACGTAGTTATATTCTTATCGTAATTTCAACCCAATACAAAAAACAAGGCTTTCTCAAAAGTGTTGCCTGCTCTGACAGTAAGGAACTTGTTGCTCAATTCCCCCAAGGCAACATCTCTAATCAATTAAGAATGTTTTCAAGAACTGTTGCAGTTTTTGGTACATTTCCTTTTGGGGTACACATAGAAGATACGCTTCACTGATGCATTTTGTTTTCAATTTCTCTTAAAATTCAATTTAGTGTAATAAATCATGAAGATTGGTAGTACATACACAAAGGAAAATTAACATAATTTGGAGAAAATACAAAACTACAAGGAGGATTAATCTCAATGTTTCATAAACTATCAAATTAAATAACAAATTAAATAATTGGAAATGCTTTATTTAGCCTTATTAGAAATATTTCTTAATCAGATTGAAAACTATACTATTATTTTCTTATAAATATAATTGCAAAATATTTTAATTTTTTTTTAATGAAACAATCATCATTTTACATCTATTTTAGCAACTGGCTTCACAGTGCCTTATTAAGTAACTAATTTGTCCATATAAATGAAACAACATGTGATCTCCAATTTATATGTTGAACATCAGTGCAAAATGACAAAAATATTTTGGAAATCAAAACAAAATTCCCAAAGAAATCTTAATCTGTGCTATGAAATCTTACTCTTGAAAATAATATAAGTTCTTTTGAAAGAAAATATTTACTCTTATTACTTCTCCAAATCTGAGACTCACACAAACTGAGTTAGATCTGCCATATATTTAGTGTTTTGTTATTTACTGGCCTGACCACAAAGTCCTTGAACACTAACTTTGAATAATGTGTTGGCAAGGTGAGAAGAAGGTAGACAAGATTGGAAGCCACAAAACCTTTATACCTTGAAGTAAGTCACTACGCTTTTATGGACCTAATTCTTCTCCTCCATTAAAGAAGAGTTTAGATCAATGATCCAAAAACTTTCTGCCATCTCTGGAATTGTAGAAGTATTGTGTTTTATGAAACATAATATAGTGAAAACACAACTTTAATATGAGTTCCATCTTATCATTTCAGCAAACTTAGAAGAAATAACCTACAATGCTTATTCCATAGATATGTTTTGAGAACCAGGGGAACTAGCATGTATAATAATACATGATAATAACATGATTAAACTCAAATGCACCACTACATTCACTTTGATATTATTAACTGCATTGTTCAATGTTTGTGAATATTCATTGACAAGTAGGAAAGGACATATGAATGGTCAATGACTAGAGAAAAATCTAGCAAGCCCCATTTGTCAGATTGGAGTAATAAGTCTTATTAAGTCAGCTATATTTTGTTGAAAAATGGACAAAATTTCCTAAAGTTTACTTGAAAAGAGAATAAATGACCCTAGAAAGTGAAGAATATAACATCTTTGAACTTGAACTAATCCATTTTTTTCTTTTTTTTAACATTTTGTTTATTTATTTATTTATTTATTTACTTATTTATTTATGAGAGAGAATCCCAAGTCAGCCCCGTGTCCCCACAGAGCTCAACACAGGGCTTTCTCACAACTCTGAGATCATGACCTAAGCCAAAATCAAGAGCCATACACTTAACCAACTGAGCCATCCAGGCACTCTTGGATAAATCTATTCTTAAAGTGTATGTTCAAACTTTCCATCATTTTGACATTTGAATAAGCAAGTTTTTTTGATTATTTGTACATTCACATGACCTCAGTTAACCTGCCAAGAACCTTAAGAACATAATCAGAAGTTATATTCCAAATAACATAACCAAAAATAATTTTAACTGACACAATGAAAACATAATAGAACCTTGTTTCTCTTAGACAAAATTACCTCTTGGTTTTACAGATCACTGAATTTTTGCGCTCTCAAAAAGATGAACTGAATAAGGAATATTAAGTGGTATATTTCTTTCAGTCTCAACCAACAAAGAGTAAGTTCATTTTAATTAGTTATAGACAAACCTGGCTTAAATATATTGTTTCAAGGCTGAATGATACTTATCTAGATTTATATTTAATGACACAACAAACAAAAAGAAAACTTCAACCAAAACATAGTCATGCCTTAACTCAATCATTGGATTTAATATTTCCATGAATATTTATATGCTTTTTGAATAAGCCTATTATTACATATCACATATTAACCAATATATCCTTTCAGAATCACAGAAATATCTATGTGCATGGGAATTCAGAAATTCCTTCATTTACTTCATTGTTTAGATTTTTAGTGTTGTTAAAACAATGGATTAGTTTATGTATTTCCATTCATAACTCTCTGTGTCAGTAAACAGTTAAAAAAGAAAAAAAAACTACACTACTGTAACAGTGTCCCTCATTATAACCAACTATAGACTTATCAACATCTCACATAAATATCTATGTGCATGGGAATTCAGAAATTCCTTCATTTACTTCATTGTTTAAATTTTTAGTGTTTTTAAAACAATTGATTAGTTCATGTCTTTCCATTCATAACTCCCTGTGTCAGTAAACAGTTAAAAAAGAAAAAAAACTACACTACTGTAACAGTGTCCCTCATTATAACCAACTATAGACTTATCAACATCTCACAAATGGTTTTATAAATTGGTTTATATATTTTGTTATGTGGATTAGGGTATAATATCAATTTAGTTTTGATCAGATGGTAAAGTGGAATATTTGCATATAAGCCATAGTCATCCTATGCACCATCAGAAATTATAAGAACTTACTAACAGTCATTGCAGAGGCAATAAAGAAAAATGGTTTAGGGGGCAGGTTCTAGAACTAGACAGGCCTAGATTTTGAATGCTGACTCCTAGACTAACTATGTTATTTTGAACTGAGCTTAAATTCTCCAAGATTCTCTTTTCCAAGTCTGTAAAATTGTTAGAGTAATATGACTCACTACAAAGAATCTACCTGAAGATGAATTGAAAGAAGGAACAGGACAATGTGCTCCTAGTGTTGTCATTAAATGATGGTTACTGTTAATTGCACTTTTCCTTTGATGACATATAATTTATAAGATATTTATAGCTCTCATATCAGAAGACAAAAATGTGTTTACTCATTGTATCAACGGAACACTTCAGTTCTGTACTTTTGAATCACTAAAGTTTGAAAGGTGCTGTAGTTGGTGAAAGCGAATGTATTTTTGGTACCTTCATATTTAGCCCCCCCAAAAATAAGACAAATTAATTTATTTCCCATTTGAAAATCATATGAGGAAACTAATGAAAATATCACTATGTGTGAATTATCTAATTAGAGGAGAAAATTCCAAATTCTCATTGATTAATTTGAATAATAAATTATCTATTCTGGACCATGAAGATATTTTTAAGCACATAGAAAAATAAGTACAATGACATAGAAGTCAACTATTTCAAGCATCTAATTTTAAAATATAGAACACTAAATTAAGAAAAAAATGATGATAAAAATCAATAATAAAAAAATCAATAATCAAAAGAGCAAGGAATACTATTCACATGTGTATTTTATTTAAGAGGGACTGACACTTATTCTATGTTAAAATATTAATCTATGCCACTTCTAGTGTTTGAGGCTATAACAGTTATTATTCTAAATAGTAACAGATGCTTTATATTCTTTTTTTGAATGAAATGATAGTTTGAATTTTTAAAAAATCCATTTCAAGTAGAGAGATAGAGGCTGAGATCTTTTCCTTCTGGATTCATGAAACAAGAAATCCAATCTATACAACTAGTAATAAACCTACTGGGAAAACTGAGAGGGCAGTAAAAACAAACAAACAAACAAACAAAAAAAAACCCACAGCATAAAATTGGTGCAATCTATACAACCCTGTTTCAGGAAGAGAAGAAAGAGAAAAACTGCCTGAGAAATATAAAAAAAAAGCATGTTTGATAAAATAGCAGACACATTAAAGGAAAAAATACCCCACAACCCAATCCTACTGAGGTAATAAGAAAAATGGTATAGTTTCCTAGCTGCAACAGGATTAAATAAATAAATAAATAAATAAGTAAATAAATATGTAAATAACAAATAAGAAAACCACAAGAGCAACAACACTAAGTTAAATCTTCAGTATGACTCTGTTTCTAGAATCTGATGTGAGTCCATTTTAAAATCAAACAATTCTGGGATTCTCTTCCAAATTAAGGGCACTTAGTTCAAAAGTCTTTTTTAGTAGAAACACTAGTTTTGTGTTATGAATTATTGTGAAAGCATTTAGGTAATTGAATGGGCTTTGCTGTTTCATATAGACTAACACACTAATCTTATAAATAGGTAATTTAAAGCATAACTGCTAGGATGATTTCTATAACAGATATTTGAAGAAATGTGGGATTCAAATAAGTTCCATACAATATAATAACATAAGGGAGTCTAAAATAACACTTCAGGAGTCTTAATGGTGCAGTGTATTAGGGACTAAGATAAAACTAAATGAAGTCAATTCTTTTGTTAGTGTATTCACTTTTTCAACAGGTATTTATTGTGTCTCTATTACATGATGTAGATATAGATGAATATACATCAGTAGATAAGACATGATATCTGCCTTAACAGAATTCAAAGAACAGTGAGACAAAAGCACATTAGAATTTCAGTGTTGTGTGGCAACAGTTCTAATAGGGGTACACACAACATGCAATGTCGGAAGAGAGAGAACGAGTGATTTGGAAAGAATTTCAGGTCAAGATTTTAGTAAAGATGACGTGTAAAAGCAATTTATTGGTAGAGTTTGAGAAGTAAATAACAAAACTCTTCTCTGAAGTAGCAGAATCTCTACCTTTGTTCTTGAATAAAGACTACTAGGTAAATAAGAAAGACCCAAAGAGGACCACTCCCCATGCTGCTCTACAAAGCAGGACTATACTACAGTCACCATAGGCCCTGAAGTTACAAGCATAATGTATACCCACGTTGTAAATATAAACATGAATAATCAAGGTAAAATATGTGTTAAAGGTCAAAGATGCTTAGAACATTTGCATTTGGGAATATAGGAAAGCTGAGTGCTCTCAAGGGAATTCCATTGAACAAATATAGAAGACAATGTTATTCTGGCGTTATTTCTGAGGCTGTCATGTTGGGCAGCCCTCCCCCCCTCCTTTTTATCCAATAACTTCTATAAACCCGTGGTGTTTAAGCCATTCTGTTCTTATATCATTTTGTTCTCTCTGTTAGTAGTTTAGCGACATTGACAGAAATACACAGGATTTTTATTGGAATGGTATGCATGTTAGAATGCATTAGTCACTGCACAGGAAGACATGGGGGAAGAGATGGGGGTGTTACGCCTCTATTGAGACAACATAATTCCACTAGCAATTTCCAAACTGAGTTCTGTGAGATCATAATAGGTGCTTCACAAACACGACATAAAGAAGTGCTAGCAATATTTTCCTCCATAGTGTATTTTAAATACAAGAAGGGATAAAAATTTATTCATATTTCTAAAGCTAGGCTTATTCCATAATGTTTATCCTTTTCAGAAATGGTTCCATTCTTGATAAATTCCAAGATGTGGCCTGCAAAATCACCCAATGCACTAACTTGTTACTTTTGATCATTGATGTATCTGAAGCATTTACCAACAAACTGGCAATCCATGTTGAAAACGAAAAGTAAAATCCAATGCTTTTCAAAGTATAATAGAAACAGAAAAAAAACAAAATTTGGACTATTTCACTGTGAAGATGATATAAGCAGCTTTGTTTCTAAAGAAATTAAAAAAAAAAAAACTATACAAGATGAATTCTTGAATGATCTGAGAAGTACCCAAAATGTACAGTTCTAATTTTCCCATCTGCTACAAAATCACTACAGAAATAGAATTTTATATTATGCTGCAATGACAATAAAATGCATTTGAACATATATACACACATATACACTATATTTGCATACACACACATGTACATACACATGATGCTCTACTTGATTTGTCAACCTCATGCTTAATATTAGTTTAATATGTGATAGAGACATTTTAAGTGATTTTAAGCTATTATAAACAAAAAGGCCAAATGAAAGATATTTCTCATTATTTTCATTACTTTGTATTTTTATTATAAGTCAGATTTTTTATACTTCTGTTTCATTCATTTGTAAAGTATAAATGACTAATAAATTGAAATCGTTTATTACATATATGAATGTATGCATAATACCATTTTACTCCAAATTTGATCGATGTATTCATTATACCTCATGACTTGTTGCTGATGTTTGGGTACCTATCTTGATTTTTAAATTGTTCCATAATTACTGTTTGGAAACTCTGATCTAAGCAGCCAAAGAATTTCTTTTCTAATTTTATAGCAAATGTCACTAAAAAAAAATCTAAACTTTATTAAAGAGCTATACTGGATGGCATCTACTCTTTTCAATAGGAACTCAAAATATCTCTTACTAAAACCACCAGGCAACATAAGTAGGATCTGATTGCCATAACAATCTTGATTTTTTAAAGCATCAATTACTTAGTTTAATGTTAGTCTTAAACACATCAGTTTTTATATTATATATTAATTTATATTAAACCCACCTCTAATGTATTACTAACAGAAGAAAAAAAATGAACTATCCTAGAAAATAAATTGTATTTCAAACCTCAGTGGTTAATTAACTATGTTATCTCTATTTGGGAAACGATTACATCTGTACACAATTTTAACAGTATTATTAGGAGTTCATATCATTTCAAATATACATAATATATGTGTGTGTATGTGTGTGTTTGTATTATCTGCTAAGACAGGTGACCTGAAGGAAAAGAAAGAAACTTGGCACTTACAGCTCTTTTAGAATCTTACTAGAATGAATTTTAGACTGGTAAGTTAACCCTTCTGAGCCTCAAGGTCCACACTGTAAATGGAGTATTTTGTTCACTTTATAGGTCTCATCCCTCAGCAATAACAGACTTTGCTTGGCACATTGTTGGCCTTCAGTTAGTGAAGTTGATTAGAACAGTGGCTTCTGTTCTACTTATTCCCTGGGTTAGAGGGGAATAATGCCTAGATAATATCATGGAGTTCTTAATTGCTATTCTTGTTTCGCCACTATAAAATTTAAGTTTATATTAGTAAGGCATATTATTGAAGCTTCTGACATTGATTGTTGACGGTGCTAGAACAGCCAACTGTCCTGGTTTGCTCAGGACTGAGGGCATTCCCAGGATGCAGAGTTTTCAGTGTTAACACTGGGAAATTTTTGGGCAAACCAGAAGGGTTGGTCCCTCTATCCTGACCATCTAAGTTTCATCTTCCTTGTCCTTAAGCATATTTTAGCCAGAAACTACCCTTCCTAGTGCCTTTGTAGCTACACTGGCCCATGTGACTAGTTCTAGCCAATGAATGATGTGTGCATTTCTGAGCCAGGCACTTAAGTATCCAATGCACCTTCCCAATGGTCTTTCCTTTTTATCACTGGCAGGTAACAACAAACACAGTGATCTTAAAGCCGAAAGATAACTGATCCACAAGACAGGGACAGGCTAAGGTCCTGAATTACTGTATGGAGGAGGGTTTTACAAACCTTATCAAACTGTGAACCAAGCACTGAACTTCATTGTGTTAAATCATTGAGATTTGGGAGTTGTTTGTTTTATCAGTGAGTGAACCCTTTTTAGAAGATGTAACTTATGGTTATTAAATAATATTGGAAGTGAATGTTATTTGCCACTTGTTCTTGCCATAAGAGATGGCACACACAGGAGATATGTAAGGGCCATTCTTCATTAATAATACACTGTTCTAAGTTAGGTCACCCTAGAAACTTCAAATTATCCATAAGTTTATTTACTGCTCTCAATAGGCTTAATGGACAGGTAGTATCATTTCCTCCATTTTAGACAATTAAAATAGGACTTAGAGTTGTCACGTATTTTCCTCTCATTACACAAAGTTAAATACCACACCTAAGAATAAACTCACCACTTCTCATACCAAATTCCATGTTCTTCCATAAGCTGTTTCCTTCCCTTATTCTATAATGGCACTTACATATATATACACACACACACACATGCACAAATATATTTATATCTGTATACAAATAAACACACACACACAATGCAAAGCAATGACTACAGTGAGAACATGTACATATTCATTTTCTTTCATTATTTCTTTACAAAGTGCTTTCAGATAATTAGATGTAATGTCTTTCTTTTTTAATTTGTCCACCTTCAAAAATTCTCTGTAGCATCACAAGTTGCTAATTGCCTGCTCCTTCAAATGCTTTAAATTTTAGGTATATCATTTAAAAAAATATATATTTCTTTGATGCTCCATCTCACAATTTGGTGGATCTCATTTGTTGTCCCATCCTCATGATAAGTCATTAAACTTACCTCCTCACACTATATTGCCTTTCCACTCAAGTGTCTTACCTATTTATATTACTACTTACCCTAATTTTTTTGAAGATTTTCTTATTTATTTGACAGAGAGAGAGATCACAAGTAAGCAGAGAAGCCGGCAGAGATAGAGGGGGAAGCAGGCTCCCTGCTAAGCAGAGAACCCTGTGTGGGGCTCCATCCCAGGACCCTGAGATCATGACCTGAGCTGAAGGCAGAGCCTTAACCCACTGAGACACTCAGGTGACCCAGTACTTACCCTAATTTTACCTCTGTTCAAAACTGTAGTCTTTGGTTCTAGTTCCAAGTTTTTCTTGAAATACAGATTAACAGGTGTTTATTTGTGTTTAAAATGTGCAAATATATCAAATTCTGCATCTGTTGGACTAAAATTCAACTTCATAATTACATATTATAAGCCAGGTTCTCTCCTTAGTTCCCTCTTTTCCAATTGTCCCAATTGTTTGGTCATATTTGGAAAAAATATATATGTATATATTTACTTTTCTTTGCATATTAAAAATACATTTATTCATGTAATTAGTGTCTTCATATATTTCTCACTTCAGCTTCCTTCTTCCCAGAAGTTAGGCCCTCATTGTAATATGCTTATAGCATAGGAGAAAATCTGGTCTACTGACAGTTACTTTATATCCTTCTGGACTTCTTTTTTTGCCTAAGGAATTTTCACCCATCTTTCCCTATTGTAATCCATTCAGGTACTCGCTCCTAGATTAATCTAAGCACATCTCTGCTCCTGCCTTTCTTGATTGAAATTTATCTCTGTTCCTCCCAAATTAAGAATTAACCTCTCAAACTAGTGTTTAAAATCATTCCCAATACTCTCAGAAATGCCTTTGTTTTGTGTGTGTGTGTGTGTGTGTGTGTGTGTGTGTGTGTTTAAGATTTTATTTATTTATTTGAGAGAAAGCAAACACCAGGGAGGGGAGGGGAAGAGAGAGAGGGAGAAGCAGAATCTCTGCTGAGCAGGGAGCCCAATGCCAGGCTCATTCCAGGACCCTGAGATCATGACCTGAGCCAAAGGCAGATGCTTAACCAACTGAGCTCCTGGACACCCCTCAGAGATCCCTTTGTAATCATATCATATCTACTTGGTAAGTTTCAGTCAAGCAAGATAATTGTGTATTCCCCAAATATGCTCTAGACCTTCCTACTCCTTCTGGGTCTACACTCTCCACCTGGGAAATTCCATTTTCGTTCATTCCTTTGGAAACCTTAATCATCCTGTAAGACCTAGCTCAAAGCAGCTTGTATGCATAATTTTTTCCTCTCCTTGCCAAAGGCCATTTGAAAAACTTCTTCCTTGAACTCACAAAGCACTTTCTTTGCACTTACTTCCTTTATGATGTATGTTTCTTCAACCAAATAATAGAATCTTCCCATGAATTTGTTTTTCCCTAAGAAGTTAAAAGTTTCTTGTGGACAGGCATTATAATGATCATCTTTGTATTCCTCAAGTGCTTAGTATAATATCTTACTCTCAAAAAAAAGTTCATTTATACAGAAGAGCATTCAAGGTAAGGTACTGTTTTAGAAATAATTGAAATGCCAAAGTGTCTAAATATATATGCTTGAGAGTATATATGGGGCTGATTGGAATGCAGTTAAAACTTGCATAGAGTTAGATAATCATGAAGCAAATTCATTCTGAGGAAGTATCATATGATGGTTAGTAAGTATTCAGCTAGCAAAAAAATAAGGAAATAAAATTTTAGTAAATTATAACTTGGCAACTTAGTTTTCAACAGTGCCATGGATTTCCAATGCATAGTTCAACCATAGAAACTAACTGCCAAATATATTTTCTGGTTTAAGTAAGACGCTATAAAGCTACATAAAATTACATCTGTCTCTCTCTCTCTATATATATACACACACACACATATATAGGTATGTATATATAGCACAATATAAAAATGTAATGCGATGATAAAAGACTTTAAAAAATAAAGGAAGTATATGTTATCAAACTATTAAACCTTCTCTGAAAAATCACAAAAGCTGACTTTATGTTTCTAAGAAGTAAACATAAAAAGAAACAGAACATGCTAAGCAGGCCCCAAAATGCCTCCAAGTGATTCCCACTGTCTAGTATTCACATCTTCATGGAAACATCCAGACTGTACCAGAGTTGTGCTGTGTGACTAGTAGCATATAGCTCGGTGAAAGTGTGTCATTTCCTATATTAACTTATAAAGACAATGGCTCCTGTCTCACACATACTCATTCATTCTTCCTCTCTTAGCTCTGGGAGAAGTGAGCTGCTACATTTGTAGGCAGTCCTGAGCAAAGTCTTCATGATCAGGAATTGAAGCTTCCAGCCAAACACCAGTGAGGATCTTAGGCCTATGACCAACTGAAGCCTCTCGTCAACCATATGAATAAGCTTGGAAGCACCACTTGAGCCTCGAGGTGACTAGAGCATGTGCAATCGTGTGAGTCCCTGAGCCAAAACCAGCCAGCAAACCTGCTCCCAGACCACTGACCCTCAGAAACTGCGTAAGAAAGTCAGTATTTTGGGATACCTTACTATGCAGCAATAAGTAACTACACAGAATACATAGATACTAGAAACTCTGCCATTAAGCCCATTTATAATGAAAGTAATAATATATATTTTAAAAAGCATTCAGTTGACTACAAATTTTATTTACTACCTTAATGAAATAGCCTCAAAATAAATATTTACATGATAAAAATGTAGCCTTTATTTAATAAAAGCAATTACAACCCCTTACTTCTAAAGATCTGACTTCTTGGCTCTCATAAAATCATAACAACTGTGGATTATGTTTCTGTTCCTTTAAAATAAAATGTTCTGGGGATGCCTGGATGGCTCAGTCAGTTGGGCATCTGTATTCAGCTCAGGTCACGACCCTGGGGTCCTGGACCCTGCCCCTCCTTGGGCTCCCAGTTCAGTGAGGAGTCTGCTTCTCCTCCCTATGCCACTCTCCCTGCTTGTATTCTATCTCTTGCTCACTCTGTCTCTCTCTCAAATAAACAGAATCTTAAAAATAAATAAATAATTTTAAAAAATAATAAAATGTTTTGAGGCTGTGTCTGGCTCCTGCTCTCAGTCTGCACAGTACACTGAGCTCCATAGAGACTGTGCCTGGCAAGTGCGAGCAGGACGTGCACTGGGCGACTCTGTGCCTCACTGAGGAAAATAATTAAACTTGGGCAATGGAAATGCTAAGAAGCCAAGTGGCAAAATGTCACCATATGCACTGTTTGTGCAAACTTGCTGAGAGGAGCACAAGAAGCACCCAGATGCTTCAGTGAACCTCTCTGAGTGTTCTAAGGAATGCTCCGAGGGGTGGAAGACCACGTCTGCTGAAGAGAGAGGAAAACTTGAAGACATGACAAAGGCAGACAAGGCCCATTCTGGAACAGAAATGAAAACCTATATTCCTCCTGAAGGGGTACAAGAAAGAAGTTCAAGAATCCCACTGCACCCAGGAGGCCGCCTTTGGGTTTTTTCTTGTTTTCTTCTGAGAATCGCCCCCAAATCCAAGGGGAACATCCCCGCCTATCCATTGGCGATGTTGCAAAGAAACCGGAAAGACATGCAGTACCATGTGCCTATGACAGGCAGCAGCACGAAATGAAGGCTGCGAGGCCGAAGGGAAAATAGGATATTGCTGCAGGCCGAGCTGAAGGAAAGCCTGATGTGGCATAGAAGGCAGTTGTCAAGGCTGAAAAATAAAAAAGGCAGAAAAAGGAAGCAAGAGGGTGAAGACAAGGATGATGAAGAGGATGAAGAAGGAAGATGAAGACAAAAACGATGAATAGGTTGGCTTTAGGGCAGTTTTTGTTCTCTTGTCTATAAAACATTCAACCCCACTGCGCACAACTCACTCCTCTTAAAGAAAAGAAATGTAAGCTGTGTAAGATTTGTTTTAAGCCATATAGTGTCTTTTCTGTATAGTTAACACACTATGGAATGTGTCTTTAGAGAGCCTTGTCCTGGGGGGTTTTCAGTCACCACTCAGCTTGCCTGGGACAGTGCGGGGTGGTGCACTGGCATGGAAACGTAAAGCAAGTTCTTGTTGGTGCACAGCAGAAATTAGTCAGATGTGGGGATGGCAGCTTTTCCACCTTCACTTGTCTCTGATGCGGCTTATGCAAAATAATTGTTGTTCTGTTACCCGAATCACAGTCTGCAAAAAAAAGTTGCAGCTGTTTTGTTAACATTTTGAATGCTTCTAAGTAAACACATTTTTTCTATTAATAAAAATAAAATAAAATAAAATGAAATTTTAAAGGATTAGGTTCTGTTTACTCTAGTGTTTCTCAAAATAAGGATTCTGGGTAAGTTTCAAAGTCTAGGTGAAGATCAGAAATACAGAATTTTCAACAGTTCTTTGGGCATAACAGGAGTGAACCACAGGTCATACAAAAAAGATAAAATAGATTCTTCTTCCCAGATTCCTTTCTTGTGTTTTCTTGAACTCTGTTTTTAGATTTGCTACAGGCCAACGACAGACCATAGGTTTTTCTTCTCCATGATTCTATGAATCTTATTGTTATGCTTTTCTTCTCAGTGCTGTTATAGGAATCCTCTCACAGTGGGTCAGATCATAGAATTTTAAAAAGTCATTTATTAATAAATTGTATATAAATTAACATTATGATAGATCCATCACTATGCCAACTATCTTAAATTTTTTTCAGAAAATTAAAAAGCACTTTTAATATAAATTCAATCTTCAAAATTTTATATTTTGCTAGTAAAATACCAATGGAAAACAGAATAAATGTATATTAAATATCAGAAAAATGAATTGTGGTATAATTCTTTGTCCTGCAGCAATGCAGATAATTAGCTCCCTCAATCTAAATGAAGCTATAATACTGGGATTTTATTAATAAAGTCAATATCAGATGATTTACAATTTATGTTATATAAAAATAAATTTTAACTGAATTCATTATATGATATTTCACTTTTATAACTATGGAATATCTTCTTTAGAAGAAAGACAAGCTTTTTATATTATTTTTACACTTTATGTAAGTGCCTATAAAACATTTCAATGGCTATATATTTTCTTATCATGGAAAGTGAAAAATCAAGTGAATCCTTTAAATATTATAGAATATTCCATGTGATCACCCAATATACTTTAAATAAACATGAACCTCTTGCATGTTGTAAAGAATATATTACAAAAAAATGCACAGACACGCACAAATATATTTAAACTTTACATATGCTATTTTGTATTAGAGGAAATGAAAACCCAGGCAGCTGAAAAAGTTAATTAATGATAAACATTTTAGAAATAAGTATTGGGCCATATTAGGGTGGAAAAAAGCCCTTTGAGAAGAATCAAATACAGTATAAGGAAACTGGAAAAACCTTCACATTTACTACAGGAAATATACCATTAATGTTGTTGGAGCCCAAGTACTCATTAACCACCATCATTTCTGAAAGTTGACTATAACAAAGATAGATGTAACAATGTCTTCATGCTCTGCATCCAAACTACCCATAATTAAGTCATGGCTGAAAAATGATTTTTTTTATATTTCCCCCTTAAAAGGTAAAGAAAAACATATTCTTTGCCATTATGTCTCAATGGCTACACTCTTCTCTTTAGTAGAGTTTAAATCAAGAGTCTTATCAATAATTTAATCTTTTATAGCTGAATATATTCTACATGTAAACAGTATTTCTTGTAAAAACAAGGATGCGTCAGGCTTCTTTACATTTAAAATTCTCTGTGCTCCTCCTCTGATAGTCAGAAGATGGCTAAATTCTACTTAATCTTCGGAAAACAAACATAATGTTTATTTTTGTTTTTTGTGTATCTTACTTCTAAAATAAATTACTATATTCTATAACATGCTACATGGAATTCATATGCTCATTATTTTTTAAAGTTATACAATTATTTCTGATGCTATTTGTAATTTCACACTTAAGAAGCTTAAACCTATTCCATAATTAATTCTGAAGTTTGTACAATAAAAATTTTCTATTAAAATCCTGCCTATAAGCAAACCATTGCTGGACACCTTACCTAAATAAATTAAAAATATACTATTTGAATAAAACATCTTGATGAATGGTGCAAGGAACAAAAAGCTGGACAGATACACACCCCCAATAGACTACAATGATAGATAAACCAAGCTGATTGGTAGCTATACCACAGGTCAGATTATGAGTGCCAAGAATGGCATAAACAGAATGATTTTAGAAAACTGAAGAAGAAAGATGTTTCAGGAAGCTCACAAGAAAATCTTCAATATTTTTGCAGTGTCCATTGCAATAAGAACTAGCTAGAACCTTTAGAAAGAAAAATGTTATCAACTATAAAAGATACATATGCCATTCTTTAAATACCTGTCAATGGAAAGGAGAAACAAAGACAGGTCAAGTCTCCCAAACAAGGAGACTTTAAGATATATAATGATTTTTGTCTTTTTATTCTCAAGGCAAATTTAATGCTAAGAATAGATAGAGTTCTAAGTGCTTGGAATTAGGAGGTACATTATTTAACTTCACTTCAGTGTCAGTAATAAAATCATGGTATATTGGAGGTAGAAGTAGCCTTAGCCCTTAACATGATTTGAGATGGCTAAAGTTATTCTGTTCATTGTATAGTGTTGGTACCTGTGTATAATAAAATACAGAGCTTTGGTATTCCTGGACTACACATTCTACTTACTATATCAAACATCCTGTTAGGTTTCATTTTTCTTAGGTTAGTGTAAACTCATTTTTGTGCTATCTTCATATCATATCCTTTTTTATGAGGGGGAGGGGTGATAAATTTACAACTCTAATGTGGTAATATATTGGGCTGCTGGGTTGTTTTAATACAAGTTATACTTATTATTTGACTTTCACTAATACCTAAAAATCTTTTGTGATGTTTACATTTTAAAGAGCGTTTTCAGGGCGCCTGTGTGGTGCAGTCAGTTAGCCTCCAACTTTTTTTTTTTTTTTAAGTATTTATTTATTTATTTGTCAGAGAAAGAGCACACAGGCAAGCAGAGTGGCAGGCAGAGGCAGAGAAAGAAGCAGGCTCCCAGTTGAGCAAGGAGTCCCACGCGGACTCGATCCCAGGATCTTGGGATCATGACCTGAGCCGAAGGCAGCAGCTTAACTGACTGAGCCACCCAGGCGTCCCTAGCCTCCAACTTTTGTTTTGACTCACACCATGATTTCAGGGTCATGAGATCAAGCCCTAAAAAGGGTTCTGTGTGCAGCCCTGTGCTCAGCATGGATCCTGCTTAAGACTATTTCTCCTCCTCTTTTTGTCCCACCCCCACCCTCAAATAAATAAATAAGTCTAAAGTGTCTGTAAAACAGACTAATAAAAAAATAAAGAGTGTTTTTAATTTTCTTCAAAATCCCTGTTGGGATCTATTTACCAATGTGATGAGAAGTTCTCATAAAGAAAAATGCAACTCTAAGTTACTTTTCTTTTGTTAAGGGTCAACAGCTCACTGTATGACTCTTTGGGGGTTGAAATAATGAATACAGTATCTTTTTATATTGTTGACCTGATAATAAATTTTATACCTTGAAAATTAAAATAAGATATTACCAGGGCACAAGAATTGGTATTTAGATAGGTGATGGGTATTAAGGAGTGCACATGCAATGAGCACTGGGTGTTGTATGTAAATTCAAGTGTACACCTGAGACTAATATACTATATGTAAATTAGTTGGAATTTGAATAAAAGCTAAAAGAAAAAAAAGAAAAGGAAAAAAATGAAATAAAGTGATTAGAATCAATGTTATTTGGCCCTATCTTATTTTACATATGAAGATCAGAGAGGTTAAGTGAGAATTACTCAAAGCTACTCATTTAGGGAGTTATAATCCTGAAATTAGAACCTGGGACTTCTGACTTCTCTTAAGCTTTAACTTCAGTAGGTCCACCATTCAGATAAAATCTCTCCTCCACTCAGATCCCATCACTCACAGGTAATTCTTATATATCATTCTCTTTTAATCTTTTGAAGCCACTTCCATCTCTAGGTATCTGAGTCAGCAGGGAGGGATTATGAATATCAGATTAGAGAAGCTCTAGGGACCCTATATACTGAAAGAAATGCCAAACCTTAGCAGAGAAAGTTTAAGCTCGCTCATTCTCAACCTTTCAGAGTGATTTACAATCTGAGATTAAGCCCTGGCCTAAAAAGTTCCTGACATCTAAGTTGATTCAATCATGCAGACACACTAGAAACATTTATACAAGCAATGAAAAATTGGGACTATGGGCATCCCAACAATGAATTTTACCAATTTTATATTACCTTTTCCCTTGATCTCAATATACTAACTTCCTTGTTCTTTTTCCTGCTACCCTTTCTCTAAAATGTAGAATAGTCATCATTGTCTCTACCTCACTCAGGTTTATCTCTCTTCTACAAGTACAGAGATGGAAAACATGAGCATAAGCCTACTCTTCTTGGCATCTTAAAAGAAAAAAAATATGTTCAAGGATGTGACACTTTCTGCATATTAAAAAAAATATGTTTTAATCATCTCTAATTCCTTGTTTCCATTTTCAACTCCTGCAGTCAATTAATTATTGTCTTTTTTTAAAATTGTGTATGTCTTTTTCCCCCCTTTGATTTCTATGTCTGTCTCTTCTCTGCCCCCTACTTCTTTGAGAAGTTTTTCTTCTCATTGGTATAATGAAAAAAAAAAAATCCACCTTCAAGTCTTTCCAGTGAAATTTAAAACCTTGTCAGGCAATAAAACTCTGAGAGTAAGGGAAAAAAAAAAAAAAGACTCAGAATAAGTAGGTCTAGTACGCAACTGAGCAAAAAGCACCCTTACAATTAGAACCAAACAAATATGCAAAGTTAAATGTAAAATATAAGGTAATTCAACATTCAACTGAAAATTGAATGAGTGTATTGCCATCAAATGAGACCATATCTGACTGAAAGTAAAGTGGATATACTCTTCTCTTACATTTGCATTTTCAAAAAACAAAACAAAACAAAACAAAACAAATGCACCTCTTTACTATATACATAAGAAGTGACAGAAAAAATTCACACATAGATACTTATGGCTAGGAATTAGCTAAGGGGTCTCTCATCATATTACATTATTTGAAAACTAACAGAAGTAAACTCTAGAGTTGGTATCATCTGCAAACATAATTTGCACGCACCAGTGGCAGGGTCTTGGGTACCTGAACCAGCTGATCTCAGAAGCATGGATTCTTCCCAGGCTCAGTCCTTTCAGACAGTTACACAGAAATATTTATCTGTTCTGAAATCTCCTGGAATATCCAACCCTACTTCCAAATTCCCAGAAATACTGAATTTCCATTAGCTCCTTTGACAAAACCAGCTAGACCAGTGACACCCGACAGGTCCTTCATTTCCAATTCTTACCAGAGTGTTTTCCCAATACAGAACTGTCATTTTACTCTCTTGATGTTAACATCATTGATGGCTAGTCAATAAACACCAAATTCATCAGGATTCCATAACAAACACCAAAAATATTGCCAGCCTCACCTCCATGCATACATACTATACTCTATTGCCAGATTTAAGAACTTTATGTTCTTTTGGGGGTTTGTGTTCAGGACTTTTCACTTGCTAGTCTCTGTTCTCTAGCTAGTTAATTTCTACACATTATTTTGGTATGCACTTAAAATGTCACATTCTATGTAAAACATTCCTTCAGAGAAATTTAAGCTCTACATCCTTTGAACCCCTCTATTCTTGTACTACCATATTTAAATTTAATAATTTCCTTATATTTCCCTATAACCCA
Organism: Lontra canadensis; assembly: GCF_010015895.1. Taxonomy (NCBI): domain Eukaryota; kingdom Metazoa; phylum Chordata; class Mammalia; order Carnivora; family Mustelidae; genus Lontra; species Lontra canadensis. Next base: position 1,425,032 of record NW_022631074.1, on the reverse strand, counting down.
CAAGACCAGTGGTTGGTTGACAAATTTTGGACACTGGCCCATATATAGCCCTCTGTTTTTGTAATAAAGTTTTATATTATCATAGTCATACTCATTTGTTTACATATTGTCTATGGATGCTTTTGTGCAACAGTGGCAATATTGAGTAGTTGCCATAGAAACTATAAAATACAATCCTAAAATATTCACTATTTGTCCCTGTTCAGGAAAAGCTTGCTAAGCTCTGCACTAGACCTGGACATTCTTAAATAAGATATACTGTGCCACATTCATCTTTCTGTAATCATAAGTTCACAAACTACTTGAGTAGGGGATAAAAATACTTGTTTAAATGAATGGATTTCTCTTGACCTTCTTTCATATTTCTTAGTATTTTATTTATGTTTCTCTCACTTTTAGAAGACGTATTATCAAAAATAAATTGAATGATTCTAGTACTTTAATATATAGCCAACACTAGTTATATGTATTTTAAATATGCAGAAAGAATGCATTTGATTAAACTTTCAAATCTAAGTAACATATTATTGGACACTAATTGGCAGATGGAAAATACTTGAAGGGATATTTGATGTAAGGATTATGATGGCCATGATGAAGTAAGAGGAATTTCAGGTGGCTAATTTCAGAAACACTGCACAACACGCATATTTTAAAAAGTAGACAAATTAAAATAGTAGCATGGGTGACTTCCTTTTTATATTTTATCTTTTTAATATTTTTATTATTATAATAGGTTCTTTAGAAGTATCGATAAGCCTTCAATACTAACTTTGAAATGTGGTGGTGAAGATGAGAATATGTATCTCAGTGTACACATATTAGCTTGGCATTCAATAAATATTATTGTTACCTTCTGCAATGCTTAATCGAACTGAGGATAACCAAACAGAGCATTTCCATCCTTGACCATGTTCCTGGCATTTGTTATGAAGATACATCCTGATATCTATGTATATGGATTGCATTTCAAAAAGTTAAATGAAACAAGTTGGGATTGGGAGGGAGACAAACCATAAGTGACTCTTAATCTCACAAAACAAACTGAGGGTTGTTGGGCAGAGGGGGGTTGGGGGGGGGTTATGGACATTGGGTAGGGTATGTGCTATGGTGAGTGCTGTGAAGTTTGTAAACGTGGAGATTCACAGACCTGTACCCCTGGGGGAAAAAATATATATATATATATGTTTATAAAAAATAAAATTATAAAAAAAAAAGTTAGACTTTAAGAAATTGCATTTTTTTCTCCAAACTAGAATAAATCATATGTTTAATTCTAATTCAAAGAAAAACATGTCCAACCTTATCTTTATTTACTTTTTCACATACTCTAGAAAATAAAGAGACTCTTTTGAGGTTTTCCTCCAGGTTTGCAGACATTCTGTCTGACAGTGAATGTGATCTAAGGTTGTGTGACTCAAAAGCCAATGTAGTTTCCAAAGTGCTTTCCCCACTGGGCACACACAAAATATGCCCTTTGATTATAATCTTCAGCCTTCTTTTCAAGACCGGTTTCTGTTCATAACTCTTTGGGGTTTAGAGTCAACTCAAGTTTGTTTTTAAGCAAAGACTATTCCTTAAAGCTCCATGCAAGTTTGATCGGCTGGCTGCTTCAATTTCACAGTTTTCCAGCTATGTCACATTGTTTGCATCTGTGCCTCAGTAAATTCTTAAAAGCATTTCTTTTCCCATGACTGTTTGCAATTACTTCTGCTGGCCATATATCTATACATACGAAAGCATTCTCTCCGGTATTTCTTCCTAGAACTGCAATTAGAATTAATATTAGACTCCTACTCAGTTAAAATCCCAGAAGAAAATAATTTAATGGTAAAGTCATAATTGTATCCCATTTTAAGTTGAAAAATTAAAAATTTGCTGCTAACAGATGCCAAGAAAAACAGAACATACAATTCCATTAAGAAAGATAGAAAAATAATAATAGCATCCGCAAATAAGACCTAATCCAAATCAGTTCAATGAATGTCAGATATGTATATATTTTTTAAAAAGCTACAAATTTTATTAAAACTTAGAATCATCTGCTTTTTGGTAAAATAACTCACGTATGCCATCTCTGGACTTCACATTCATAGACAATGCTGCTGGCTCATCATCATGAATGCATAAAGTGATCTTATTCTAATTGTCTAGTGGATTTGTCCTGAGTTATTGCCATACAATTTGGTCTTCTTGTCTGTGACACATGATATAACTAATTACACAAAAAAAAGAGACCAAGGGAAAAAAAAAATTCCCAATTAATGCATGTAGTAAAGTTAAAGGTCTAATCTGTCCACCGAATGTACTGAAGTATTGTGGTTTTATTTCTATTAGCCATGATCCAAGAGGCAAACTACAGCCAGAGACCCATCTGCCTCCTTTTGTAAATAAAGTTTTATTGGAACACGGCCACATCCATTCATTTACATTTGTCTGTGGCTGCTTTCCAGCTACAACAGCAGTGTTGAGTGGCTTTGACAGAGACTTTATGGCCAGGAAGCTTAAATATTTACTAAAAGCCTTTAAAAAGTTTTCCAACTGCTTCCCAGGGTATTAGAATCTGAGACAGTGGTCTCAAATCAGGTCTGCTGTCTCTGAATACTAAGGGCACTGAAAATAAAGGTAATCCAGATATTTATTCCAGAGGCTATAAATTTACCACTGACATGCAGTGTTTTGCACAACATTGGGCTGACATATTTTCTGACCTTCAGACCAGAGCATTCAACTGTCCAATGGCCCCTTCAAATTAGACATACCAAGTTACCAATTTCTTTTACTTTTCTCAGACATTAGTCTTAACCATCCTTTTAGGTCCTCCAAATTGCTCCCAGGAAAAGACTTAAAAGACAAAATTGAGGCCCTGGCCGGTCAGTTTGATTCTCGATGTTCGTGCGAAATAAAGCTTTGCTTGACCTTCAAAAAAAAAAAGAAGAAATTGACCACGTATATCTTAGAATTGAATAAAATCTGTAAGCACCATTTCATATTCTTTAAAATAAATTCAGGTAATTTTGATCAAAATGGCTTATGATCCATGAAATGGATCAAATCTTGGACCCAACTAATTGATAAACTTCATCTCTCAGTTCATAGCCTTCGAGTAGTTGTCCATTTACTCAACATCAGCCCTGCTAAAGATCACTTATCCAAAGCACCAGATAAGATATTAGTCTATCAAGAAAATGTCCTTAATTTACTCTGACCCTTTATCTAGTTTAGGCATCCCACATATGTACCTCAGAAGCATCATGTTTTTAGCCTTATCTTGGCAGTACATATTGGAATTGTTTTGTTTCTTTTTCTCAGGCTTATTTAGAGGATAAGCTTTTTGAGGATATGTTCTTAATTTATTTTGATTTCCATTTTCCAACCACTTAAAACAAAAAAATTACTTCTTGAATATTGAATGAACAAAGAGTACTGAATCTGCTTTGGCAAGAACAAGATCCTAGTGGAAAATAATTCTAGAAATGATGTATGGAACGAGAAAAGTCTATTTGTATGATATGTATGCTAATTAATAAAGGACTCTTTGCCTTCCTTCCTTCCTGTACAACCAGAACTCTAAATAGTTTGGACAATTTTTGAAAAACAAATTTCTGAATAAAGAACAATGACCAATGTAAAAAAATCCTATCTTCTTCATATTATCATCAATCAATAATTTAATTATGTAAGATACTGTGTTACCACAACCTTATTTTGTGGAAGAAGGGCAACTGGTAACTTAACTGCTTCTCTAAAAGTTTATGAACTGAAAAAATATTTTATCCTACCTGCAGATATTATTAGTATGGTTACTATAGACCTCTACTTTTATAACTTCAAAGATATAATTACCATTTACACATTAAATTAGGTTATTATCTACATTTTACATATGAGGAAACATACATACACAAGTGAATTAAACCATCGATTTCAAGGCCATAAGATAAGTGATAAAATTTTAAATGCATAAATTCCCATCTCCTTTCCAAGGCTAATACTTAAAATTAGGATTTTAGTTATATTTTCTTTACAAAGTTTTCAACAGTGAGGTAAGAGCTATTTGTATAACAGACCAAAGAATTCCCTAGGAGTCCTTTATTATTGCACAATACCATGTAAAAAATATGTATATCATAGCAGAAAAATCATGAAAACTAATTATTTTAGTCTAAGTACTCATATTTATAACAGACTGGTAGTAATAAAACGTGTTAATTCTAACAGCCTAACAGATTGCAACAAAAGACTATACTTCCAAAAATAGATTGCATTTTGCTGTCTGATCTTTATCTTTCACCAAATATGGTGAATTCTCTATCTTAGCCATCTAATATTTCTAATGCTTCCAGGCTTCCAGTCAATTTTCTAATTTTTCCACAAAATGTCTAGCCCCATAAGTCATAACACTTCTGGACAAAACAAACAACAACAAAATAAACCCCTCATTTTTGAAAAAAAAAAAAACAAAAAACAGTAACAAAGATCACAGTGGCAAAAACATCATTTACTTCTTAACAATGAAAAATCTAGAGTAGGTTTTCTTTTAACTTTTAGAAGTCATGTCATTTTGTACCAAATACACTAAGAATAAAGGAAAATTCAGACTGGGAATAAATCATTTTAATGAAAATTAGAACACCCTCTTTAATATTTGAACTTTTTACCACTAGCCACCAAAATTTATGGGTAACAGGTACATCTTTCTTATGACAAAGTTTCTCAAAGGAAAGCTATGCAAAAAGCATTTCTTAGAAATTCTGCAAAACAATTCTTCACAAAGACACTTTCAACTTTAATATGTTCACTAATTTCATTGTTAGAAAGCCAAAGTTGCAAAAAAATAAAAAGGAAAGACCAAACATGGGAAGTATGTACTCTGGCAAATCATTCTCTAAATAACCTGCAGTTCTGGAAATGCAGGATTTATTTTAAAGATATCTGAAAATTGGTCAGCCTATGTTTCTTTTGAATGATTCTCTATACTTTTACAATGTGTTTGCTTCTGATTGTGATGGGCAATAAAGTGAAACTGATTCTAATTCTGATCTTTATAACACTGACTTTAACAAGATCAAGAGCCTAGGGAATTCCTCTTTGCTGTCACTCACCGACAGAAGTGTATATAACAGTGCACAGCAGGAGGGGCAAACTTGAAAAACACCATGGAGCATAAGAGTAAGGTACCAGGGAAGTATCCCTGGGGAAAGAATAGAATAACACAGATAGCAGAGACAGAGGAAAAAGTGGCAAAGAGCATGCCAGAAAAGATATTATTGATATAGACAATAGTTAGGGCAGAAGTTCATCAGAAATATTTATAAATGAAATTAGATTAAGATAAGTACAGATTCAGCAAAGCACGCTAAGAAAAAAGAATTTATGATCCGAACAACAGAATATATAATCATAATGCTGAATGACATTTAAATAACATTGATTGATTTAAATAGCATTTGATTTAACAAATATTTATTAATCAAAGAAGTCACCCCAACTTTTCTTGGCTATATCAAAGTACCAGCAGTTTTGATTCAACTGAGTGTTTCTGCAGATGTTAATCAAATATTTAAAGGCACTTAACCATTTCAAATTGGGATATTTGTGTCTAGAACAGGGCGGGTTCTATAGACCGGATGTTTTTTGTCTTCCTAAAATTTATGTGTTGAAATCTAATGCCTAATATAATAGTATTTGCAGGTGGGGCCTTTGGGAGGTGAGTGGACCAGCAGCATAGAGCCCTCGTGAATGGGATTAGTGCCTTCAGAAAAGAGACCCCAGAGAGATTCGCGATCCCTTCCACCATGTGAAGTTACAGCAAGACAGCCATCTATGAACAAGAAAGCAGGTATATAGCTACTGGATACTGAACCTTGTCAATGCCATGATCTTGGACTTCCCAGCATCCAGGACTATGAGAAATAAATTTCTGTTGGTTTTAAACCACCCAGTCTATGGTATTTTTGTTACAGGAGTGTTAATTGATTAAGACAATGGGATGGAGAATATTAAAGTATTTTTTAAATTTTACATAATATAAATTGTGTTCAAAGGAAAAAAATAGTTCAAAGTTTTTGAGAATATTTGTGCTTTAAGGTTATTTAATGTTCCTTTCCTCTATCAAGCTATTAATATCAATAATACTTTTTGCTAGAAGATACTGTCATGCTTTTAATTATATGAGTCCTATATCATTTGTCTTTAATACACCTCTGTAAAAAAGTAGTTACCATTTATAGCCATACAGATGTGGAGTCATCCAGATTAACCAATGACCATTTCTATGTGAGCAAGGAAAAGAACTTGCTGTCCTGATCTTATGCCCCGAGAGAGAGATGATAAATAGATAGATAGATGATAGATAGATAGATACTATTACAAATAAAATTAGGAGAAGATAAAATATTAAAATATTGAATAGTAGGGTCACAGACAAAATAGTTTTTGGTATTAACTCAAAAACAGATATCTAAAAAATTTTTGAGAAATTCAAAATAAATTTAAGACTTAAATGGATAGAGAAAGAGAGCAAGAAAACAGACACACAGAGAGAGTATGTCAAATGGTCAATTACAAGACATAGAAATCCAAACAGATTACCCTAAAGAATTACATTTTTATCTCCCCGAATGTGTCTATTAAATTTTACAAGACCAAGTACTGATTAAGTTAGCTATGTTAATATGATTGTACCAATTAGAAAACCCATGTGTCTTATTTTGTGTTCAGAAGGTAAAACAAAATGCGCTGATCATGAAAATTTGCACAATCATATGAAGTTAATACTTCATAAGACCAAATTTCATCAGGGGAGCCATTTATTTTGTTTCCTATTTGTAATGTCCCCAGAATGACAAGTGATGAGTAAAATGTATCTATCTATACAAACATATATGTATGAACACCACCCCGACACATCCCCACACACCCCTACCTTTGTGTATGTGTTTTCAAACAAAGCACTTGGGTGAAACAAGTGAAGATAGAAATAAAAAGTGAATTTGTATCAGTAAATTAATCTGTAGAATACTGAACCAAAACTTGTATTTAATCATCACACAAGGCTTTAAAATTTTTACTTGGGACTTTGTTCCTCAGCTTTAATTAATTAATTTATTTAGTCAACAACTGGATGTAGGCATAGAAAACAAAACGAGTACTAGCCAGTCATCTTAAGAAGAAATTTCACTTAAAAATAGCATATTAGCAAACTTGGAATTTCTACAATTTTTTTTTTATGTGAACAAAGGAAGGACTTGTGCTCTGTGGCTCTAAAGGATGAGAAATACAATCAACCAATATAGCTTATATTAGAACAGCTAAGAATCATAATCAATGCTTGTGAAATTTATAGTGTCCCAATCATGGTAAATGTTAAAGTATAAATTCATGCTAAATTTTCAGAAAGAGTTTACAGAAAATTCCATGTGCCATAGGAGTTTGAACCTATTTGATCCCTAATATTTCTTCCCAACTAAGACTTTTATAATTACTTCCCAGACTTTAAAGGAGGCTCCATGCAGTCATCGTAGACACATTTCAAAATCATTCTGCTTGGCAACATATGGTATAGTCAATCCTCATTATTCCCAGATTGCATAATTTGTAAATTCGCCCACTCACTAAAATTTATTTGTAACCCTAAAATTGATACTTGCAATGTCTTTGGGGTCATTTGCAGATAGAGATGCAGAGCAGTACAAAAATTCAGTTGCCTAATGCACACATTCCCAACTGAGGTTGAAAAAGACGACACTCTGCTTTCTTATTTTAGCTTTCATACCCTAAAAAAGTGTCCTTTTCAAGGTCTATTTGTGCCTTGCTACCACATTTCTGTGCTTCATGTTGATGAGTTTGTTCTTTAAAATGGCTTCAAGCATAGTGCTAAAGTGCTGTCTGGGGTTCCTAAGCAGAAGAAGGCCATGATGTGCCTTAAGGAGAAAATACATGTGTTAGATAAGCTTCATTCAGGCATGAGTTATAGTGCTGTTGGCCATGAGTTTAATGCTAATGAAGATTAAGGAATCAACAATATATATTAAATATGGTGTCTTCAAATAGAAACACATAAACAAAATTATATATTGATCCATTGACAAAAATGTTGTGACAAAAGGCCCACAGAAATCTACACTTGTATTTTTACAAGGAGCGAGTGTTCAATATTTGCTAAATCAATGTTTCAGAGACTTTATAGAACACAACCACTGAAAATAATGAGAATAAACTGTATTTCCTTGCTTTAACCTAATGTCAAATAATATAAACCTCTCCAAAGGTATTTTCATTTAGGAAGTGGGAAGGATCTAAGTTAACATGAGCTTCACAAAAGAATACCTTATGATTTTGTATTCTTACTGCATCCTTTATGAAGCAGTAGTAAGTGCAATCGTATTTATGGAAAGTTTTCTAGATCTATGATGAAAATCTTTCCCTTCTCCAAATACACACATTAACTTTCTATATCTCATCCTTACTCTTAGATGATGAGATCAAACTATCAGGGGGACTATGTAGAGACAATGTTGTAACATACAAAGAACTTTTTAAACATTTGCTTCTATATAGTGAAAACTAAACTAGGAGTCAGCCAGGTGGCTATTTATTAGTGCCAAATTGAAATCAGCAAATCTGAGCCTCTGGCTGCCTGCCCCTCATCACAGAGGAACACATGCATTGCTCTCTGTCTGTTCCTGGAAACCTCCAAGCCAAACTGTGTAAGGCTGTTACGAAGCTTGAGAAATTCGGAGTTGCTAAACAATTGTTAGCACTAGTTTGCAATACTCCAAACTTAACTGTAAATATTTACAGAGCTGCAAGCTAGTCAAATCCACACTTTTGCTCAATTATAAACAATATTAAAAAATAAAATTTCACAATATTAAAAAACAAAATTTCACAATATTAAAAAATAAAATTTTACCACAGTTTGCATTTTGATCAATAATTGTAGTTCCTATGCTTTGTTCCTCAGTAGCTGTCTCTTTTTAGGAACTGTTTACCGTCAGTCCCGTACTTTAAGAATTGAACATGGGACATCAAGACCTTAAAGTTGAATGGGGATTATTGGTTCCAGAAAACATACTTGGTATATTAAAACTGGCATCAACCTTTTATGAATTTAAGCTAGGGATATAAAATATGAATACAATACTATCTTTAAGTTTATAAAGATATACTAATGGAAAAAGAACTCCACAAAGATCACACTATGCAACCAACTACCACAACATAATTTCCTTCATTTGATTATCTGAGCCTCACAAAAAACAGCGTATGTACCTCAAATAGATTCAAAATGAAAACAGATAAGGAAGGTTTAGATTTTATTTTTGTTGTGAAATCTGCATACTGCCTTTTTCCATCATGAACAAATTAAGAAGATAGAGCCCACTTGCAAAGACATACGGCCCAAGAAAATCAAGTAAAATGCCTGTTCGCAATTTTACATGGGGAAAAATTAACTCCACAATCAAATAACAAGAGGTTCATCAGGATGACAACCAAGGAAATGAGTTTCAGAATGGTTTTCCCTTAACACGCAGCAACAGCATTCTCATATTGAGAGTGCCACTATCCTTAGCCTTTGCTTGGATTATTATCAAATGAAAGTGAACCTAGGATCACCCATTTCATTATTATCTAAGAGAACCATTTTTTTTTTAATTTCAATATATCAACATAGAAAGTTTTTTTTTCTTGCATCCATATGTAACAATAAGTTTGACGGTGTTTAAAACCATAGAAAGATAAATAGTACAAATATTCAGATAACATGTTGCATATTCACAAATATTGCAGATACTCACAAATGATGTAAAATAAACATAAAATCAAAATAATAGAAAAGAAAAATTACTTAAAATCATTTTTACATTAACTTTCTCCTTTTCTTAAAAAATAGCCAATATTTTTCTCAAAATTCACAAAAAAATGAGAAAATCAGGTGGACATATATGCTGTAAAATGTTTTGGCTTGTAAATAAATTCTAAAAGGAGCAGACAACTCTGTGTAATTTAGAGAATATAGAAACTAGTGAAAAAGTAAGTCAGAATTTAAGATATTTGTTAACTCACTTAGAGAAACATAGGGTCACTCTCATCCATAAATGCATCACATGAATCTTGCGATGATAATGAGAGTGACACCATTTAACAGAGTAGATGATTCCAAACATGAGCACATTTGTCTCAGCACAGCACAAGATGTGGAAATCCACCCCAGGAAGCAGCAAAATAACTTCAAGTTTTCTTGAACAAATCAGGAGAAATAAGTGACATAAAGCATTTTTAAATAGTGTTGAGATAAAGAAAATATTTTATTATTATTATTAAAGCAGCCTTATTTATTCTCTGCTTCTGTGGTGTTTATACCATTTTCAAGTACCACAGAAAATGACACACACATATCTGTATTAGAGAATATATATTGATTAAAGTAGCATTAAACATAATTTTACAAAAGTACTTGCATGCATACATTCATAACAAAATATAAAAATAAACTGGTCTAATCAGTTAAAGTCTTTAATTTTCAGGTGTTATATGATCTATTATTCATTCTCCTCTTATACAATTATTTATTTACTTATTTACATCATTAGTTTTTAATGTAGTGTTCAATGATTCATTAATTGTATATAACACCCAGTGCCCATCACCACACATGCCCTCCTTAATACTCATCACTAGTTACCCCATCCTTCCATCCCCCTCCCTTCTGTAACCCTCAGTTTGGTTCCCAGAGTCCATCACCTAGTTACCACGTCCTCCCACCCCCCCTCCCTCTGTAATCCTCAGTTTGGCTCCCAGAACCTGGAGTCTCTCATGGTTTCCCTCTCTGATTTCTTCCCATTCAGTTTTCCCCTCCCTCCCACTGTGGTTCTCCACACTATTCCTTATGTTCCACATAGGAGTGAGACCATAGACCATATGATAATTGTCTTTCTCTTCTTGACTTATTTCACTTAGCATAATCCCCTCCAGTTCCATCCATGTAGAGTCAAATGGTGGGCAGTCATCCTTTGATGGCTGAGTAATATTCTATTGCATAAAGAAAAATTTTAAATGCTATTTTTAAAGATCGATTTCAGGACAGAGTTCTGCTAAATAATTAGAATCACGCTGTGATCCAAATGATGTTTATTGCATCCCCTCTTACTATCCGTGAAGACGTAGGGTTTGAGAAACAATTAATACTCATTTTAGTGTCTTTCAATAGGATTATCATCTAAACATTTTCTTGAAACTAATTGTCTTCCCCTTTTTTCTTTCCAACTCAATTAATTCATTGTATTTGTGAGGAATCCTTAAGTACTATAAGTTTATTCAAACACACTGGGTAAAATTGATCCAAAGAACATCACTTGAGTCTTTTTAAAAATATTTAATCTTTGTGCTTTATTTTTAATTGAAGTAGAGTTGACATAAAATATTTTGTCACTGAAGTATTTTTAATGATGCTGATTTGTTAATTTAGAAGACAGTGTTTAGAAAAATAAGCGATATTCTAAAATTTTTGGACAAAAGGAGAAGAAAGTATGGGGTAATGCTCCTTCTATATAACATATAAAGGATATAATCATGAATAAATTACACAAGTCATGATTTTAATTCATAAGAGAAAATGGATAATAATTTTCACCATTAAAGCCATTGAATAACTTAACTTTTTAAAACACACAAAAAAGTAAAGCAATGTAAATAACTAGATAAAGCTGCTAAAAATAGTTTCTTTCAGTTAAATTAAGATCAATCCAGAATAGTTGATAATATAACATGTGCTATAATAAAGTCATCTTTTTTTAAAAGATACTATTTTTTTGACAGAGAGAGACACAGCAAGAGAGGGAAGACAAGCAGGGGGAGTGGGAGAGGGGGAAGCAGGCTTTGGGCTGAGCAGGGAGCTGGACATGGAACTTGTCCCAGGACCCTGGGATCACAGCCCAAGCCAAAGGTAGACACTTAATGACTGAGCCACCCAGATGCCCCAATAAAGTTATTTTTATAAAGCAAATTTAATATAAGGTGAAGCAAAGATTATGGGAATTAAACATACTCATATTTATGAGTCACAGTATTGTTTCCTCATAGCCATACTTTAAAGCATTAATAGGGCAATTTAATATTTAAAATCTGTTATTTGCTACTACCCTATTCTAATGAAAATAAGTAGTTACACCCAGTTTATATTTCTACTAAGATGCTTAACTTTTCATCAAATTGTGTACTACTTTCTCATTTAAATAAATGTGTTGTTCACATTAACTTGCACACAAAGTAAAAAATATCAGCAGGGAACAGAGTTGGGAAGGTAGATGTGTCAGGTTTTGCTTGAGCTGAAAGATCCCTCACATACAGTTACTCACATCTCTACTAATAAACTGAGACAATAGGCTGCAGTCTCTCTTGTTACTGTAGTTTTATCAGTTCTCTCAGTTCCCTTCCTGAGAACCAATAGCCATGGAAAACCCATCACTTGATCCACCCGAGAACAAATATCAAAAATCAGAAATCTTATCGCAGGATAAACTGGGGTTATTCATCAGGCGATTGTCTCAACACCTCTGAACTATCAGTCTTCTTTGATCAATCCTAAATAATCTAGTTTCTTCCACAGACAAATTCTCACACATGCTTAAAAGCCAGTTGTGGAAACAAGAGGCTACAGGAATAGTCAAATGCTCTCAATCACAGAAGAAAATGGTATAGTATTAATCGTTTTTACAGGCCAAGTACTTAGACAAGAGCTGTGTCAATCTGCCACAATTGCCTGAGGGATATATTATTATCATCCCTTTTATAGAGGAAGAAACTGAGGCTTGGAAGGATTAAGCAACTTCCCTAAATTTACCCATATCTATGATTCCAAGCCAGGTGTTTTCAAATCCAAATCAAAGTTCCTTACAACTATCCTGCAGTTACATTTGAGTTAAGCAAATAGCAACTAGTGCAAATTCTCTCTTAATTCACTTACTTTGAAATTATATTTATTTCAGAAATTATAAAATTTGCCAAGAATCACATAATCTCAAAGTTTTGGTGGACTGAGTCAATTGTAAACTATATTTCTCCTCTATTTACATTTATGCTGGTTAACAAATACATTTACCATCCTCTATCATGATATTATGAATTATATTTGTTTGAAATTATAACAGGTCATCAGCAACATACTCTTGTAATAAAATGTGACTACATGCTGCCTCAACTATTATAAAAAAAATTAGTTTCCAAAAGTTACTTGCACTCATCATATAAAAAGATTTTTAAAAAGTCACAAACTAATGAATATTTGTGGATAGACTTAGAACAATTTATATTCTAAATTAGTTAAAAACAGTTTTTTATATCTAAAATATTAAATTTTAATTTAAAAGTTTATTAATCCACTCTTTACATATTTTGGTACTACATTAATGTTAAGGGGGGAAACAGGATATAATACTGCATGTAATACATAAACTCAGTAACTAAGTCCCAAAAAGCAATTAAAAAAAAAAAAAAGACTGAAAGGAAATGCTCTAAATTTTAAGTGTCCAAATTATAGGGTTTAGGGGAATTTTAACTACCATCCTACTTACCTAGGGGCACAGAATATCAAGTGAAGCCCAGCTTTTAAATGTGCACTTTAATAAGTCATCGCATATGAATCAATGCTGTGTCCATCATACACAAAAGTTGAGGTTTGCTATAAATATACTCTACATGTATTTACTCAAAATAGCAGTAAAAATTATATCTAATTAAAATACTCTTATCATAACAAATGACATCAACACTTGAAATAAAGGAAACTTTGAGAATTGGTGAAAATAAATTTATTAGGATGTATTTACACTGATGTCGGCAGGTACTCTTCAAAGTTACGGAGTTAAAGTGGAAATGTGATGTCTGCGCCAAATTCCTTCAAAAATGTTACACATTCTAATATAGTGTACATGACAAGCCTGAAGTGTTGAAAGGAAGCCATTTGAATTATCTCAGTACCAAAAAAAGGCATCTGGAAAATTACCTAACAACTGCAACACCCTATTCACATTTTCTGGAATCTCATAATGGTAAAAGGATATTCAGCAGGTCCCGAGTTTACACTAATTTGCAAGCTTTTGAACAAGTATAACAATTTCAAAAAATAGGTACTATTTGGTGGGCGTATCACTAATGATATGTGATTTTAACAGAAGAAAATAATTTTAACATTAATTTTGTTACTCTTGTGTTACAATTCCTATTGCAGCATTAATATTTAGTGTCACATTAAGGTGCATTTAGAGATAATAGCAGGAAACAAGCATCATAGTTCATTCTTTGTTCTGGTCCCTAAGGCTACCAAGCATGGAATAAGCTAAATAAATCAACCTAACTCTTTTTAGAACATTTCTGAAAGGAAAAATGACAGTTCATATCAGTCGGTGTGCTTCTGATAATGGCTTTCAGATTTTTCACTTCAGGAAGCTGGAGTCAAGGTGTTTTCCAAGGAAAACCCACATCTTTATGACTTTCTGCTCTTCATTCCCTAGTGTACACCACTGGCCACCCATGTGCAGTTCAAGAGCTAGCCTTTAAACTGACCTTTAATAGTCCCAAATAAGATGTGCTGTAACTTGATCTTAACTAGTACCACCACTTATTCTCCTACAATCTGTAAGATCTCTTTTCTTCTAGTGTTCATTTTTCCTTGTCCAGAAAATTACTCCATGTGATTTGGGAGCCAGCAGTGCTTTGGTCATTAAGTTGGCTTTTGTTATCTAACCATCCTGGAAGATTCAAAATATTAGTCAAAACATTAGATGGTAGACGGGCACAATTTTTTTTTTTTTAAGATTTTATTTATTTATCTGACAGACAGAGATCACAAGTAGGCAGAGAGGCAGGTAGAGAGAGAGGAGGAAGCAGGCTCCCTGCTGAGCAGAGAGCCCAATGCAGGTCTCAATCCCGGACCCTGGGACCATGACCTGAGCTGAAAGCAGAGGCATTAACCCACTGAGCCACCCAGGTGCCCCTAGGTGGGCACATTTTTATCTCTTTTGGTAATTAGCCCCTATCCTTTAGGAATCTCTCCTCCAATTCTGTATTCCTATGGGGCTGATAAATGGACCTATCCCTGGAAATAAGTGGTAGGATGTTGAATCAGCTTGGGTAAATGATGACTCCCTAGCTTCATGTGACAGTACTTTTCCCCCCACCTTAAGTTAGATTGGTTTAGGTTTTTTGACCTAAGTTGAAATTACTAGAGTTACTGAGATTTCTTAACTATATTTCCAGGATTGACAACATTCAGCATCCAATCTAAATATGGGAATCGACCTCAGTTTCAGGGGCAGGGCATTCACTACCTGAAAAGCCTACTCCTTTCCACTCCCCCCCCTCTCTTTTTAATATATAAAGATTTTATTTATTCGTTTGTCAGAGAAAGAGAGAGCACAAGCAGAGGGGAGTGGCAGGCAGAAGGATAAGCAAGCTCCCCACTGTGAAAGGAACCAGATATCGGACTCCATCCCAGGACCCCGGGATCATGACCTGAGCTGAAGGCAGCTGCTCGACTGACTGAGCCACGCAGGTGCGCCTCCACTTCACCTCTTGCACTAATTATCGTATTCACTCCACCTGTTGTCATAACAGAACAAGGTTTTGTTTTTTTCTTTTTCCACTTTTGAAATATTAGTGACCATTGTGTTGGAAATGTGGGTCTCTGAAAGCAGTTAGTCTTACTGATTAGTAAGTCTTATTGATTAAAATATAAGGTAGAGAATGTCCCCAACTGCATGCCTCAATGTAGCCACCAAAGAGACTAATTATTTTATTTTTATTTATTATTATATGTTGCTGATATACATATTATATTACTTTTTACTATTATTTATAGTTCTATTTACTAATTATTACACTATTATTTCTGTATGTTAAGCAGCATTTTCCAAAGGCTAGTTTAATTTAATGTAAATTCTAGAAATATGTCTAAAACATCAGGTCTATTATTTTCTTTCCCTAGGATTTGTGATTGATTTTATCAAATTTTTTTGTGATACTAGAGAAATCATGTAAGTTTTAAAGAAAAGTCTGTGCCCAAAGTTAACAAGTACCACAGATGCGCCTTACATTTTGCTATTTTACAGTTTTGCACCCCCCCCAACTCCCAGGATAGGCCTATATATAGATTGCAACCCAGGAGATATTAGACCTAGACTATGGGGCACATTCCAAGATGGCCCTCTGCTCCAGTGACTACTTCATTACAATTCAGATCCCCACATGGGTTTATAACTTCTTAAGTACAAAAGAGACCCTGAAAGATTCTACAGAGATCTGAAATACTAGAGAGTATAGACCATGGGGTTAACACTGATGAAACACCACAAAATTGTTTAGAAATGAAGTGAACAAATATGTTGGGCCAAGAAGTATCTTGGAATAAGATATCTTAGAGTAACCAAAATCCTGACTCATGCAACAGAGTGAAAGTCAGTAAAAAAGGGTCTGGTGTGTTCCTTTTGACATTTACAAAAATGGAAAGCTAAAGAAGAGAGCGGTAACCTATTATATGTGTCTATATACTTGTTTCTCAAATAAAACGATAAAAAGTCAAATGGTATTTGATCAATATAGTGTCAGATGCTTTTCATCTTTGTGGTTTGAAACAAGGTTTCAAAGAAAACAAGGTTAAAAATCTAAGTTTACTGGGTGCCTGGCTGACTTAGTTGGTAGAGCGTGTAACTCTTGATCTGAGGATTTTGAGTTCAAGCCCTACGTTGGACCTAGGGTTTACTTTAAAAAAAAAAAATCTGTATGTCATGTAAATTAATGAGTGAATTATTTCTGCGCTTGAATTTTCTCTTTGAACAGGAAAATGAGTTGGAAAAGTAATTGTATAAAAACTGTTAGGGTAAGTAACTTTGATTACTATAAAGAGATAACTCAGGAACCCTAAGTTATTTTCATTAAACATAAAATTAAAAAATTATAAAATAAATCTTTAAGTTCTCTAAAAATAATTTTAATAAATGACGCAAGCATGTAACTTCTTTGTCACTTAAGGCCAAAAGGAACTTTTTTTTTTAGATACTATTATGGGATAAATCAATTAAAATCATAAATTGATTTTTTAATGCAGGAAAGAAATAAATCCTTAAACTACTTTAAAATCAATGTTTTATATGTTAATATTTAAATATTAAAAACTTAGTTATATCACAGTAATTGCGCCTACTTTAGATTTAATCAAAATAGTGCTTCCAAAGCAAAATCATTACATAAAATTGTATAGGACCAAGTGCTCAAATAAAAATAATATATAAATCATTTTGGTAAAATGTTTAATTTTGTTTTAATTACCTAAAATACCAAGAAATCCAGACATAGATTTTAGAGGTCATTGTAATAAACTGTAAATGTGCTTAGTCTTTAAGGACAATTATACAGATACTCATTTACATGAAACATTTCTGTTAATGGATAGAATTATATTCTTAAAATCCATACCCTCTCATGTTTTATTAAATATAATGAGATCATTAAATATTAAATACTTCCTCCAGAAGAATATTGTCAGAATATACAATATTCAATGAATTAAGTACTGCACTTAAATATTCAATTGTCTTCATAAGAGCCTATAACACTATTAAATTTTGTTCTTAGTTTATTTATCTTATTTTTAAGTGACGAGGCTTTCTTCTTTATTTTAGTGCCCTTTTAATTTATAATATTCCTTTAGTGACAGGTAGGTAGAGAAATGATAAGTGCGTTAGGAAGGAAAATAAGTATAATAGTTAAAATTTAATAAAATTACCATGTGACAGGCATGGTGCTAAGTCACAAAAGTTATTTCAGTTAATTCTCACATTAACTTATGAGATAGAGAGTCCTATTAAACTCAGGTTTTCAGCTTGGCAGCTGAAGGAACGAAGATGTACACACAAAACTACGAGTAGTTTAGTGGAAGCAGCACAGGTTCTGAAGAGTCTTAATTGTGACCACATTTGGAAAATTGACAACTAACTAAATTTGACAAGCCTGGGTTTTTATAATATACATTAACTAAATGATGATTTGTTTACAAATGTATGAAAAACACTACAGGGGCGCCTGGGTGGCTCAGCAGTCAAGCCTCTGCCTTCAGGCCAGGTCATGATCCCAGACTCCTGGGATCCAGCCCTACAGCTCCCAGTTTGGGGAAGAATCTGCTTCTCCTTCCCCTGGCCCTGCTTGCGCTCTCTCACTCTCGCTCTGCACTCTCAGGCTTTCTCTCAAATAAAAAAAGAAAATCTTTAAAAAAACAAAAACAAAAACAAAAACACTGTAGAAAAGCATAAAAAGAAAAATATAATCTAGGCTGCAAGATGAAACTTTAGTCATCTAACCATTTCCACCAACAGAGATAGTTTGTCCATTATAAATGCACAAAAGCAGCTACAAAACTGTTTGCAGAATATTTTGTCATTGCTAATGACTTATCTATTTAAATAATTACATATTTTAAAATGATAAACTGATAATTGATGGAAAACTAAGGCAGGTTTAAGGTCAACTATAATGAAACCTGTCTTAAACGGCAAGCCAACTGAAGAGACTTAAAATCTAGTTGAAAATCCTGTGGAATATTTTGACCAAACTTGTCTCACATTAAGTATAAATCATTTTTTAAAACCTCCTTCCATTCAATACAAAGACAACTAAATTTTAAGGCCATGAGAGACTTGAGATATGGTATGATTCAACTACTTTTTCATACGTAGAAACTTCACTTAGCCTCTAAGCTTGCAAAAATAGCAAAGGGAGAACAAAAATCTAGATTAGTCATGAATGGCACTTAACCAAGACAGTGTCCTGCCCCCACTTTGTCTTTTGTTCATGTGTATATCACCAGACATAGAATTATACCTAGAACATAGCAGACATTCAGCACACATTGTCTAAATTAATTAATGCTTGTTTTTAAAAATCACAAATATTAGTGATCCAAGTTTAGGCAGAACAGAATTCAGGGTAATCGATGGAGAGCTAAAGCGATTGGATCCTTTATTTGAGTAAGGAAACAATTTATAGATAATACAAGATTTCATGATTGAATTTAAAGGTATGGAAAAGGTTGCAGAGTTAAAAATAGTATAACCAAAATGTCTGAAGCGTTACTAAAAGGTTAAATAGCAGGAACCACATGATCAAACTAATTGAGTTAAACATAAGTTTGACTCAGAGTAGTAGATAAGACAAAAATTATAAAGAAATGTGGATGTTCAAAGATGGCAAATGAGGGTGTCAAAGCAAGGGAACCTAAGGCAAGCTGTATAAGAAGACTGTGTGAGCCTAAGAATGTAATTAAAGTGAAAAGGATAAAATTTATATGATAGCAACAAATATTTACTGAAAAATGACTCTATGTCAGAACTGTGATAGGTGTTAGGGATAAAGCAATGACTAAATCAGGTCTTCATTGAGATTACAAAGAGAAAAGTGTTCTATAGTAAGAGGTTACAAAAATGATTACAGGTGACCATTGGCTAGAATTTGGCCCAGGATCAATGTGACCAGGGATACTGTTAAGGAAAAGGAAATAGAAGTAGTAGATAAAAGGTAGAGCATGGATGTTGGTGCCAAGTCAAAGGATACTAAGATCTGGAATATAACTAAGATGTACTTGAGGAGGAGAAAATGTTCCTCTCTCGGTACTTCTCAGAAACTGAAACAGGTAGGAAGAAATGTGAAAGCAGCATCCAGCCTGGCTCTGACTGTTTGGCAGTCAATAAGTGAATGGGGAGCATGGGAGAATTGCTAAAGCAGCTCATGTATTCTTCTCACCCCCGCTGTCCGTGGTCACCTCTCCAAATCAGGACCCTTCTTAGAGATAATTCTCTTCTACCCGCCCCCCCCAAATTAGGGTTGTGTTCAGTGAGTTTATGACAATGCATACACCCCTGCAAGGGGAGAACTGGGCTCATTTATCCTTATCAGTTCCACCAATTAGGAAAACAGATGCATCACGGAACAGTTGTGGTACATTAGTAGATGGCAAGACACTGCATGGTCTAGGGACTCAGGGAGACAGCTGGGCTAGGCATAAACAAATACGATTGCTGACTGTTTGGAAAGTTCCATATACATCATAACTTTTAATAAACACACATTAATAATCACTGTTAATACTACTGTGGTTATATAATCGACACAAGCAGGCCAGATTAGATAATTTTAATTGAATTCACACCACTTACTGAAGGCCTACCAAGTTGGAGCAGATTATGAAATAGGAGATAAGTGAAACTGAAAAGCTGGCCCTAAGGTCTGTCCTGTGGTGGGCAAGACATTCACATTCACAATATGAAGAAGAGTACGGTGACATATACTCACAGTCCTACAGAAGAGGGATTCAGGATGTCAGAGAAAATTTCTTGAAAGAGAATTGCAACTGAACTTTAGTTCTCCTTCACAGCGAATAGAGAAAATCCTTTATACTCAGCAATTTACTGTGCATTGCACAAAAAAAAAAAACAGAGACTAGAAGTTTAAAATGGCATCTGGCTGGCAGAATTCCTTGTGTAGTGTCTCCCAACTGCCCAATACAAACACTAAAACAAGACACCACCTACATGAGGGCATTTGGTGAGTCAGCCAGACTCTACATACACATAACCATGGCTAGAATCAAGATTGCTCTACTTCATACAAAACAAATGGGTCTAGAATCCAAACACAGTTAGTGACCCAACCACACCCTTCTTAAAGTGGGTAGGAAGTCTTTCATCCTCTCCCCATATCTGCTCTCTGATTTAGAAATTCAAGATCCATTCCAATTAGAAAATAAGAAGCAACTTTCAAATCCATAGGTATACCTATCAGGCAGGCCACTAAGACTTTCTTTTCTATATTCACTTGAGAATTGCATTCCCCATAATAGTAGTGGGAGATGGAGTGCAGCAACTGTCCTGGATTCAGAGAGACAAAATCCCCATGAATTACATCCTGTTGTAAGGTACACAGAAGTATCCATCACCACATTAACTATAATGGGAAAACTAAAAAAAATTTAATCACTCTGCCAGTCAGGTCACAAATGTCTCATAAAATTTGAATAAATATCTTACAGGAAAAAATACCATCAAGTAAAAAGGTTAAGATCAATTTCATTTCAAATGGAATAACTATTGTTACTTATAAATTATTTAATATCCTTCACTTCAGTCTAGCATTTCCCCAACCTCCATACTAAATACCTTTATTGTCTTTTCCCTTCTCTGGAATTATGGAATGGTAGTTGTCTGATGAAGTTCATTCAGAGTCTCTCAGAAATGCTTACTCAGTAGCATCTGGCTATGCCAAAGAAGAGTTACATCCCATTAATGGGGTCAACTAAGCCATGGACCACTTTAAAAATATGAAATCATAGCCTGAATTTAAAGCGGTCAATATGAAAAAGATCTTCTCTTAGGTTAGATTAGAATCTTTTAATTGCATTGAAGGTACATCACTTACTGATGCATTAACTGAAGTACATCCAATTTAGACACTCTAGCAATTATCGGGTCAGCACTGCTACTAAAATAACTGCTTTTATTAAAGAGCAAAAAAACGTGATAGAACAGTTTACTTTTAGTGACATTATGGCTCACTTCCTATACATCTAGGAGAGTGAAATAAACATTGAAATATCTTAAATGGAATACATGTCATAATTTTGTATCACAGAAGCAAACATCAATGAATGTGCAGTTTTCTTCTCTACTTATCTTATTAATGAGCCATAATTAAAAATTAACTCCTAGAGTGATTCAGATATCTTTAACAAAGTATAAGCCAAAACTCTATATTCTATTGGCTTAATGAAAATGATGTGAAAAAAAATCTTGTGATATTATCTAAAAAAGTAGTACGTAAATAGTTTTAATCAACCTTACTTTGACTATCTCATAAATCTGATTAAGAATTAAAATATCTGTTGATCAGAAATGCCTATACCTTTTGAATATAGTAACTTCAACTACTAACTTATGATTATGATATAGTTCATAAGGGTATAAAAAATCTAAATATTAAAATATTAAAACTATATGCATATACATAGACCTATAAAATTCCCAACTTGGGCTTTAAGTACAGGAATTATAACAGAAATGGATCACACATAGAACAATAATTCCTGAGGCTGAAGCATGAACCCACAAGGAAAAAACCTCAAACTCTGTTTACTTTGGTTTCATTTTGTTTCCTTCTTCTGGTGTCTATAGAGAACCAGATTCACAATCTTATGACCCATTTGATTTAACCATAGGAAATAATTCATAGGAAAGTGGGTGGGGTGGTTACAGGTAAGTGACTAGCCTTTGGGGACAGAATAAGAATGCCTTTTGTCATGCTCAATAGTTTGTGCTTCAGTGTTGAAAAAAGAGAGCCTGTATGTAACAGTAAAGTATGTAACATGTAAAGTAACCAGACTTTTTTTTTTTTTTTTAAATCTAACCTTAGAGACTTTGTGAGGGTGGGAGGAGTGGTAACAGATTGATGAAAGAATGAGGCAACAGTCCAGGTGAAAGACTGCAAGAAACCACAAGGTCCTGGCAATGAAGGTGAAAGGGAAAGGCCATATATTAGGGATTGTGGACTAAATTAAAGTGGAAGATCATGGAGAGGGAGAAGTTAAGGACAGCATCAAGAGCTATTTTAACATTGATGTCTGGGCAGATACAATGGCATTAAATGAGATAGGGAATTCTAGAGATGCAGAGGGCTAGGAGTGGGATGGCTAAGCGGAAAAATTAATGAGATCAGTTTTGGGATCTGTTGTGTTTTTATGTGTCTACACATCTGTCAGGAAAGATATCCAGAAGGCAGTTAAATATTAGGAGTTGTGGGGCACCTGGGTGGCTCAGCCTGTTTAGTGTCTGTCTTTGCCTCAGGTCGCGATCTCAGGGTCCTGGAATCGAGCTCATGTAGGGCTTGGGCTCTGGGCTCCAGGCTCAGCACTCGGTGGGGAGTCTGCTTGTCTCTCACTCTCTCCCTCTGCTCCTCCTCCTATTTGTGTTTCCACCGTTGTTCTCTCTCTCTCTCTCTCTCAAATAAATAAATAAATAATTTTAAAAAATAAGGAGTTGTAACATGGAAAACAATTCAGGACTGGGTAGCTCGATTTTTTGGATTAACCAGCACTCTCCCTCAGGCTCTCTTTGTGCCTTATTAAATAAGTCAATCAATAGTTATTTAAGTGGATTTTAACTTTTTTTTTTTCCTTTTTGATGTGCATTCTTAGTATCAAATTGTAAAAGGATGTCAAGAAAGTTAATGTAAAAAAGCATGCATAATGTACAATTAGAAGAGAGACAGAAAAGCTCAAAAATATTTGCAGGACTCTGTTGTTTAGTATAGCAGACCACCACTAATATATCCCTGAGACTTTGAAAAAGTTAATTATTTTAAGCATTTTCCATTAAAAAAGGCATGGTGTGTATTATAGAAAGGTTTCCATAAAAAGCGGTAAAAAGAATTTTCCAATTGCCTGTAAAGCTACAAAACATTTTCTGAAGAAACAGGATCTATTGGATGCATTCTCTTACTTTAAGGTCAAAAGTTGAAATATAATGTCTATATTCTTATGACAAGAAAAAGTATTAAATAAAAACTATATTCACTGAAACATGTCTGTGTGAACTGATTTCTCAGGTTGCAACACTGGCAGTCTACCATGTGCTAGACACTGACCTACCCATGGAACTCACAAAGATTTCTGTATTGCAGAAAAATACTGTTTTCATCTACTAAGAAAATACCATCCAGTCTAATCTCTGGAAAATATGTTTCAATGAAGCACCCAAGTGGCTCAGTTGGTTGTGTGTCTGCCTTTGGCTCAGGTCATGATCCCAAAATCCTGGGATTAAGTCCCACATCGGACTCCCTGCTTAGTGGGGAGCCTGCTTCTCCCCTTCCTTTATTTCTCCCCCCTGCTCATGCTCACTCTCTCAAATACATAAATAAAATCTTAAAAAATTAAAAAAGAATTTTTGGCATTATTTTCCTTTTAAAATAGCCTTCCAAATAAATTGACAAACAAAATAAACCCTTAGTGTTGCATTAATACAACACTGATTAGCCACAATGAAGAAACCATTTGGGAAGGTAGAAAGTCCAAAGGTGATTTAAAATGTTGGGTAACTTTTTCTACAAAAAATAATTTTTGGAAGATGACAATTGCACCTATGTATATCACACTTTCTGAATGTTTTGATGTTCAGAGCACATATTTCTCCCAGTTTACCTTCATATAGCTACAAATGTTTATATTATTTAAAGCCCCAGTGTGTTATATATACATTGAAATTGCAAGAATGAAAAATAAAAATTGTAATGCAATGCATAGGCTAATGTTTGACAGAAAAATCTTCTGGCTGCCATGTCTGAGTTGACAAGTTAAAAGGCAAAATAATATGGATTAAATGCCTTTATATCCTAGCAGGTGTCTAGTCATCAATAATATTCACTAAAGGCCATTGTGTGCAGAGCACTTCTCTTCATTTCCTAATTCCCTGCATGGCTCTCAGCAGAAAGAAAGGGAGGTAGACAATGATTTCTGACACCCTAAGAACTGTACATAGAAAAAAGCTTTTTTTGCAATACCCAAGTATTACTTCATCAACATTCTCTGGAAGCTATCCATTGGATTTTTCATAAAATTTGTTTTAGAAGAAATTGACATCTGTGGAATTCCAGATATAATGGTAAGATTCCAAATGACTACACAGAAATAAGGAAATCTGCATTTTCAGTGAACAAAAAAATTGATGTAGATAGGAAATCTCCAAGAGAAGAAACAAACTGATTTATAGGGATTTGTTTTTAGGATGACATGTACAAATCAGAAGAAGATGCACTTTCTAAAGTATCTGGTACAAAATAAAAAATGGATGAAATACTTCTTAATATCCATTTTAGCGGTCTTAGAGCACAAAAATGAAACATCAGAAGAAATTTTTCAAGGCTTTAATATTCAAAATTCAAATAGAATATATGGAAGTATAACTACTACATTTTAAAAGAAGTTCCATAGAGAACTTTAACTAAAGACAATCTTTTAAAAAATTGTATGCTTTGTAATTTGTATCTATATTTTAGTACAATGTATTATCATTTCATATTTTAATGTTTGATATACTTTGAGGGCTGAATAATTAATCTATTTTATTTTAGCAGAAACTGTAATTGTGTATTGTCTATTAAGAAATTAGTTTCATGTCTTCACACTAGTATTATTGCTTAAAATCCAGCTCAAGAACAAAGATGATATTTGATATCATATAGATATAAGCAAATTAATGTAATCCAATCCTAATCCTTTCCTCAGTATATACCCACACATCTTTGCCTTTTCTGTAATATTCACTCAGTTAAAAATGCTGTGTGTGTGAGAGAGAGAGACAAAATAAAAACCTAAAAATGCAATTGTTTATATGCTTGGTAGAAATATCCATCCAGGATTTTTAGCTTTATATGCCCATATTTAGTTCATCTTGATAGAGACCATCTGCATAAATCATCATTGAGAAAATAGTTACTATGTGTTTAAGACACTATTTTAAAATTTATGGATATATATTAATTTTGAAATGCTAAAATGGACTCTGTTTTATGGCTATATCTAGAAAGACAAATTAATAATTCATTTAGTGAAAAAAAAAAAAAGCTGGCCAATGTGCATTTCTATGATCCTGAAAGTGATAAATCCTAAAAAGAGTTATTTTTCCACTAAGAAAATTGTCCTTTTAGGGCAACCTCAGAAAGACAAATCCACAGTATTCATATTTAGCTAAAAGTCAATAGAGAGGGGAGATATCAAATCTTGGTATCCTAAATGTACGCCTAGCATGTTAGCTACAAAACTGCAGGATGGCCATTTAACAACGGATTAAATTATTTAATGGCAGTTTAGTAGTTGTGGCTGTTCTTTACACCTTGCTTAAAACAAAATGTAAGACAGTGTGAGCAGGGTTTCCCTTGTGGTTTAAAATAATATCTTCCACTAAAATATAATTGTACCTGAAACCAGAAAGGCAAAATAATTTGACCACCCCATAGACTTTGGCAACAGTTCCCACTAGTACATTTTTTGGCTACGTTGTTGATATTTGATTTCAATTTGTTTCTGAAACCCATCTATACAAAAGTAAGATGACTCCAGGAATATAGTTTCAAAAAAGAGAAACAGACTCTTCATAATACATTCCCATTTACTTGGAAGGAGGGAAAGAGGGAAGGAAGGAAAAGAGGGAAGGAGAGAGGGAAGAAGGAAAAGAAAAATGGGCAAGTAGAAGCTGTCTATACTCTAATATAGAAATGCTCTTCCAGTTGTCTCCACAGCTATTGAGTATCCAAAATGCCTGAGTATCCAAAAGCATATTGCTGTTAAAACATTTTATGGTGACTTTTCTTCCAATACTTATTTACAGATTTATAAACAGTAATATACTACATTACATCCTCTCTTTTTCTTCTTACTATAATCTTCCTTAGATTTTGATATGAAAGAATATAATGTTATATTATTTTTAATTTTTCTGTGATTTTTTTCAAGATTCTCCAAACTTTCTCATTAGAGTACATTTTGATCCTACAAAACACCACTGAGCCATATGCATCCAAAATTTTGAGGGCTTAATGCAAATTCTGGATTTTACATTTACATTTTTTTTCACGATGTCTCTATAACTTATTAAGTTCCCATTATTTTCTGGAGATGATACCAGGAATAATACTTTGTTAATCAAGCCTCACAATACCTTGTGAGATGGATATCACACTTGCCCTTTTTTAGGTGAAATACCTTAGGCTCAGAGAGGTAGAATCACTTCCTCAAAATAACACCAGCAAATGAAGACCAGAGGCCAGGGCTGTGTAACTGCAAAGACACAACATACTAACCTGTACCCTGTGTGGTTACGTTTCTCTAACTGCAGGTAATGATACGACATAAAACATGAAACAGTGGTTGCTTCTGCTGCTGCTTAAGCGTCTGCTGCTGCTTCTTATTACACTAGAAATCCCCAAAATGAAAAGATAGAATTGAGCCTAGAAGACAGTTTCACTGAGTTACTTTCCAAAATGTGACTAAATGAATGATTTGAGAACATGCGCATGTGGGAAAAAAAAAACAAAACACAAAAACCAAAAACCATTTATATCTGTTTATATTTTGCTGTTCATAGTAAATTAATTTGAAACACATTAATAGGGTAAGTGAGGTGATCATCACCCTGAATTATATTTCCTAATTCTGTTCTTTCCGTGGCAATTGTAAAATCCACAGGCTTAGCAATGGGTGGGAAAAAAGGGGGGTGGGGGGAGAAAGAATGTTCCCTGCAGCTGCAGCTGACTTTCTGGCAGACTCGGAAAGCAACTGTGTTGGCAGCTTAACCAGGCATCTGGGGCTGTCGGTGAATTAGTCTGAGTACTGACCTTCTAGATCGCCTATAAACACTCTGCATTTGCCTTGCTCCATAATGAAGGGAATTTAACTCTTTGTATGATTATGATTAGAGGTTATTATGAAATGCTCTCTAAGTTAATCAATGCAACCTTTATTTAATGACATACTTACAAAGGAAATAACAAGCATTTGCTTTTCTTAAGAACGAATTCTATTTGATAAAAGTGAAATTTTGGATTAGTTACTACTCGTGCAAACTGGTTTCATGAAGAGCTGTCTCATGATTTGAGGCCCTTCAATTCTCTTACTTTATCATTAAGAGAGCACACTTTTAAATCATCCAGTAAAGATGAAAAATGCATTTATCCTTTTAGACACCAAGAAAGTATTTCACCACTTTCTAAAGTCTAGTGTCCTGCCTGGAAATTATTTCTTGATTAAAGTCTAAAGCACTCTTGGAGTAGTTTCAGAACATTATCTTTGTTTTGAGCCTTAATGAATATAAAAAACAGTTGTTTATGGTACTTAGTGTAAAATTATCTTCATTTATTGAAGTCTATTCCTGGAATGACCGAGCTTCTTCTCTCCATGTAAGGCTGTTCATTTCGAACAGTTTAAGATTTTTCTTATAAGTGTTTTATAAATGAATATTTCTTCAGTGACCCCTTTTCTAGTTATATTATGTCTCTCTTTATAGAGAACAGGGTGAAAACTCATAATGCAATGAATTATCTATACATACACATGCATTTTAAAACAAATGGAATCATATAACAGGTTTATTGGCTATATACTCGTATATCAATAGTATGTCAAAATGTCAGTAAGTATATGAATATACATACACATATAATACATGCAAATTTAATAACATCCTCTATCAGTAGAATTTTATAAACATAGTAGTAATTTGTTTCACCATTTTATAACACTTTTGCCTAATCAAAACATTCATTTCATGATAAAGGCATAGTCATATGCTAACCTTTGCAAAGTATATCCATTGTTCTAACTGCTGAATTGGTTAGTCTTCAAGCTGCAAAAGACCCTGGAAATGATCCAAGTCTAAGACCCTCTGAAGAACTGACCCCTAGAGAGATGATCTGGATCCCCAGATGATGGGGACCCAGTGGCACAGTCATCAGAACGTTAATTCCTGATGCCCTATCCCTTGTAGTTTCCATTTACACTATGCTGCCTCTGAAATAAGATTTAAATAGGGTTGAAATGAGATCATGTTGAAATCTAAAGTACAGCAGAGCTTATTTTAAACTTTCATCCAATTTTATTATAACAGGTTTCTTATGCAGAATTTCCCCTATGGCCTATTATAATCTTTGGTTTTATTTTTTTCACATAATGCAGTTATAATTCCATGACTTCAGACAAATTTCTTATATAAAACACACACACACACACACACACACACACACACATACCCCCTAAACTAGCAATGATAAACAGCTAACATAGGAAATATGTTAATACTTTTAAAAATGTTCTTATAACATTTTAGCATGTAAATCATCCTGCTCTGTGTTCCTTCATTGTTTTAAATGAGGAACAGCAGTTCTGTGGTTTATTGCAAGTCTAAACAAATCACATTACAAATATACTCAAATGATCTATAATCAAATATGGGACATGATATGCATGATATGTTTTTTTAAAAAGGACTTAAAGAGTGCTACTAAATTATAACTAATCTTAACTAGGTGTATTTTAAATACAGCTGTTAATATGGTTTCTGTTCACCACAGGAAGTTGCTTAAAAAATAGTCTTTTATTTAAAAAATAAATCAAGATCATTATACTGGTTCATGCACAAAAAATTATTAAACAAATGCTTGCTAGGTAGTGTTCTAGAGACGGAGATAAAAACAGGAAACAATATTCCTGTACTCGCAGAGTTTAGTGTCTCTATGGAAAAAGAAGAATATATAAATAATAAGACAATAAGATAATTTCAGATAGTGATGCAACTGTCTTAGATAATATCAGGGCAATTACTTTAGAGTATTAGCACATTTATTTTTTTTTAAAGATTTTATTTATTTATTTGACAGAGAGAGATCACAAGTAGGCAGAGAGGCAGGCAGAGAGAGGGGGGAAGCAGGCTCCCCACTGAGCAGAGAGCCCGATGTGGGGCTCGATCCCAGGACCCTGAGACCATGACCTGAGCCGAAGGCAGAGGCTTTAACCCACTGAGCCACCCAGGTGCCCCAAGAGTATTAGCACATTTAGTTTAATTTCTTAATGTTTAGATTACCAAACTAGAATATAACTTTTTCATTTCTAAATGCTTGTCATGTCTCTGTAATTTACACCATTTTGTTTGTTTTTAAGTAAAATGAGAAGACAATTTTTTCTCTACAAGTGACTTTATTCTCCTACAAAAGTTTTTATTTTAGAGGTTTGGATGAGTAAAGGTGGTTCTCCCCAGTTTTAAAAATTTTGGTTTGAAAGAAGCAACTGTCCCTTTAGAACACCTGCTGATTGACATACTAGGATTTAAATGCAGAGACTGCTTTTGAAAGTTTTGTTTTGTTTTGAAGTCAATATCTCATGAAAACAAATCAATGCTTAAACCATTGTTCTGTTTTTAAGAACTGTTCTGTTGTGGTGCATTTCCCAGTTTTACCTCAGATTATATGTAGCCAGTAATAAAACACTTTCTGAAAAGTTGACAATTTGTAAACTGCAAAGCCACAATAGAAAGCACTTCTGGACCTGACCTGCAAAATGCAACTGCTTTCTAATTATTGCCTTCCATCTTTCATATTAATACCAATGTAACAAGACTAGAGTATTAATCTTAAGACATATTAGATCTCAACACAAAACCAACTAGAGGAGTTATATTTAGAATATTTTCAGTTTGTTATAAGGTATACATGAGAGTGTATTAAGTTTGTGGTAAGATATTCCCCCAAAGCTTATTCACTGGTGTTATTTTTGATCGTATGTGATTAATATTAATTATACTTACCTGCTACAGTGTTAGAAGTTTTCATTATTTGTTCCATCCCACTACAGGTAGGCCCTGGGTATGATGCACTAAAGATTATCTGCAATTCTTACTTAGTTCTATTCTAATCTGTTTCACCATGTACAATGTCTGTATCCACTGCACCCATAAAAATTTGATTTGTTGATATTAACTATAACTTTATATCAAGCCTCATTTGGAGATTCTTTTGAAAAGAGACATATGCTTAAAGCTACAAAAGATCTACATC
The DNA here is from genome assembly GCF_010015895.1 of Lontra canadensis. Lineage (NCBI taxonomy): Eukaryota > Metazoa > Chordata > Mammalia > Carnivora > Mustelidae > Lontra > Lontra canadensis. The sequence continues at coordinate 1,394,393 of NW_022631074.1, read as the reverse complement.
TACTCTCTCCACTATACTGTTGCTTTTATTCTCATAACAATCACTTTTTCACCTATTCTGCTATCCTGTTCTGATAGCAAAATAAATCCAGAAATCCCTTACTTATTGTTGTTTTTCTTTAGTCTACCTTTTAAAGTGAAAAACCACCTTTATATCCATGAGATATAAATCTTTCATCGTGATAAAATGTGGCAAGATGAAAAGGAACCTCTACAGAAGTTTCCAAAGGAGCATTTGGAAAGATAAGATAAGGGTCTTTGAAAAAAATGACATGCCAAGTAATCTGTTTGCTGTCACTGATTACTAATAGTCAATGGCCAATGCTACATTGCCTGATTAATCTTCATCAAAAAATAATTGTAAAAAAGACCTCTTTTTCTAATATCAGCTTTCCAAGAAATAAGAAATGATGAAAAATGCATGGAATAGTTTTGGTATTAGTTTTGGAGCTTCAGTCCAAGGAAAAATTATACTGCCAGAAATGTGTTACTCTCTTCCCTTCTGATTTTACTTCTAAAATAATAAACAGTCATCAAAGTTACAATATACATTTTTTGTATTTTTGATATTTAAGAAATAAAATAAACCATAGACTTTCTATATTCTAGAAGGAAAATAATTTTGAAATATATTCACTTAGGGTTTAGGTATTTTTCACCAAATATGCTTTATTTGAAGTATGGTATATTTTTAAAATAGGCTATCTAAAAAGCACTGGGCCTGATGACAGTGTCATTTAACTTTCCATAATGTAAATCTAGTAACTGACATATTAAAGTTGAATATCTTCTTACCAGTATCACTGCTAGAATGTCACCTTTCAAAAAGTAGATTATTCATTATCATAAAAACACTGTATAATTTTGAGCATGTAGATACGGCAAACTTATGATTGTCTTTCATAAATTTTTTGTCTAGTCAAAGCTTTACTCTCATAATGATAGTATCAAAAAGCTAGATAGGATTTTTGTGGTAAAAATAATTAAAACTGAAAGCATAAATACTGACTTTGGTATGATCTTAATTTTTTATCTATTTATTGTTTGATTTCTTCACACTTTAAGGTAGTGGCAGTATACAATGGGATTTAGCTAATCCTTCTTAGGAAAACTGATAGAAAAACCAAGACATTCCTCATGTATGAATAAGCTCAGTTCCCTTATACAGTTCCCCCATTCTGAACTCTTACTTGGTAAGTGTTTACTTACTGGCATTCATCCTAACACTCAGGACTTCCATTTTATTTCATTGGGCCAGAAGGCCAGACATAAGTACAGAAGTCTAAAACACTTTCACTTAGGTTTATTAGTCTAGAAGATGTTCATCTCGGAGATTATCTCTGCACTGTAAGATGACATACCATGGAACCATTCTGAAATTCCATATTGATTCTGTCTTCTACTGATAAAAGATTTGTGAGATAACAGAAAACACAAAGAGTTTTCTAAATAACATTCACTTTTCTATTAAGATAAAACTTAAATGTTTTATAATGTAAATAACAGCAAGGAGGATTTATTACATCAGAAATAAAGAACATAAATTACTTTGTCCCCAGTCAAAATGACAGAACTGTGATTCCACGAAGAGGCACATGGGTAGAACTCTTGAAGAACTTCAGCGTTATTTTATACCCAGGTTTTCATTGGAGAATAAGTTATATGATATACTCTTCTCCAAAGGTATTGTAAAGTCATTAAGAAACATAAGTTACACATTTGTATATAATATGAGATGTTATTTAATGGAAAAAAGTTGTAATTCTCTTGTTTTCTCTTATCTGCATTTCCTAAACCTAAAAGTATCTGAAGCTGTAATTCTTACCAAGAAAATATACCTCAGAGACACCAGTGTACTAATTATACATGGACAGTGGAAGAGCTTTTTTGTTACTTAGTTTGAAGTAAGTGTGCTATTTTATTTTGGACTATTGGATACCTCAAGATCACTGGAAGGCACAGCTAACTTAATGATATCCTGAAACATGAAAAGATTAACTGACAGCCTAACTGAGGTCAGTTTTCTTACAGAAAAGTAAATTAAGCAAACAATTTCTCTACAAGGAAAATTTTCTTATTTCTTTTGTTTAAAGGCTTAATTAAATTTTCAAATAATGAAAATGTTTTTCTTGAGCTTATATATTTTATGGCATTTTTATGTTTCAATATTTCAATAATGAAATATATTTCATTTCAAATAATGAAAATGTTTTCCTTGAGCTTATATATTTTATTGCATTTTTATATTAAATCGACTCAATCTGAACAAAATTTTACCACTTTAAATTCTGACTCAATTAATAGTAAGAATTTTGGCAAGGGAAATAGCCAAGTACAAAACATTTAAAAATACATAATAACATAAATACCTGATGATTTCAGGTTATCTTAAATGTTAAAGAAAGAGAAGTTGTACACTATGATAAAGGTTACTACTTAGGAAGAAAGTTTTTTCTGCTTTATGAAAATATTGCTGAAAACAAAATATAAGAACAATATAAATTTAGTTGGTTAATAATAAGTAATGCTACTAGGTGACTGTATCTTACCTCATGCACTTATTGTATGAAATTGTTTAATGAATCAAAAACAAGACCAAAGAAGTCACCGAGACACAAAGATGACAGAACAGCACCACCTAGTTCTCTACATAAAAGTTTCCATATATGCATGCATCTCCGACTTACTTGGGAAAACTGAATATATTCTCAGAATAAATCATTTAACATGAAACTATACTCTTGCAAATTATCACCTGCAACAGAGCATTTACTTGAATTGCTTTAATTTTAAAGTTTCCTTTAAAAGAAAAAGAAAGAAAATTAAAGATAAACATTTAGCTGAGGTTTTTTGCTGTCATTGTACTGTTTTCTGTAACCCAGATAAATAAGTCTCTAAGTAGAATAACTGTACATGCTTGACCACCACCATTATGCTTTCCAAAGTGTATTATCATTTTGTTTACCCTATCTACTACAAGATGTATATCATCTACTCCGGACACCAATGGGCAATAAATAATAATACAAAAATGCCATACAATCTGTTAGAAATATGACATCATTTGGATGTTGAGGTCATCAGTCAAAGCTAAATACTAAAAGAAATGATACAAAGATATCGAGAATATTCGTAGCCCACTCATGTTATTTTACATATTTTAACAGTTCACATAATTGTATATAGAATTCATTTTATTTTTAAAGTCTTTAGGTGGTATTCTCATCTCTTCTCCAGTTTTGTTTACCAGTTGTTCTTATTTCAATCATATTCAGGGCAGTTTGAGCAGGAGGAAAGATTTCAAGAACAACATTGACTCAGCAGTCACGAAAAGCATAGGTTTTAATCAGGCACAATGTAGTATTGTAATATAAGCAAGGGATGGAGTTTTAATATATATGACACAGTACAAGGAGCATTGTTTCTGGATAGAACACTTTGAAAATGTTTTCCCTGAGGCATCAGCAGCTCTTTAAATGACTGTCGCTGGTAACATCAGAATTGCTCAAGCAGAACTTCAGCTCTAAAAAACTAAATATTGTTGCTTGTTACATAGATCCTTCTCACAGACCTCTTCTCCCCTACATTCCCTCTGCTGACCTGGTCATCTACTGTTCTGGCCCACTGAGTCTTTATGAAATTAAATGAATCATCCTCTTGAACAAATCAGTTAGAATAGAGCATGCTTGAATATTTCTTGTTCACTTGTCAGCTTCTTTCAAGTTGTATTAATAAAAAAAAGGAAGAAACTGGAATCATACTGAGAATGTTTTCAGGATAAACGACTGGAGAAAATGAGAGCTCTTTAACCCAACCTTAAGTAAAAAATGTTAAAAGCTCAGTGAGGTTTATAGTACTACTATTAAATCAGTGATTTCGTATTTTCATTGATATATCCACATTATGTAGCCACTGAAAACATATTACTATAAAAATGGAATTTTTATTTCAGAAAATAAGATAAGGTGTTGCATATTTTGGTTTATCCAGTGTCTCAGCTACTAGACTATAAACTCCATGAGGGCAGAAACAGTTTCCACCTGTTCCCTTGTATATCTGGCATTTACAACACTGCCATCAGGTAGGTATTTGTTGAAAAATGAATCAGTGCATGAGTAAGTTATGCTTGAGAAAACCAAAGACTATGAAGAAAAAAACAATTATAAAAATTTACACATGCACACATTAAATGCAAAAAAAATTAATACAAAATCAATATATTGTATATATCAATATAATAATAAATCAATATATTATTCTTTAATAATAAAAATGACTAATGGCATGAGCACTGGGTATTGTATGTAAGTGACGAATCACTGAATTCTACTCCTGAAACCAATATTGTGCTGTATGTTAACTAATTGGAATTTAAATAAAAATTTTAAAAGGAAAAATGAAATAAATGACTAATGGCAACAATTTACTAATTTTTGAAGTTGATCTATGGATGTAATTTCATGAGAAAAATGAGTATGACCCAAGCTTGGGCTATGACTACAAAATTAATTTATAAAGCTTACTGACAGAGATAGAAAGCTCTGAAATTTATGTATCAGAATAGAAATCTCTTTACACGTGTAAAATCTTTAAATACTGAATAATGCATGGGTAAATATAAAAATTAAATTTTAGTAAAAACTATTTTAAGAATTCATGGTTAATGTTACACTGTGTTACAAAATATCTTTAGGTGAAAGCTGAAAAGAAATACGCCATTTCTGCAGTTCTCAATCATCCATTAGATTCTTCTATAATACGTCACCAAAGAATGAATGTGGTTCCATTTTTTCAGTCTACAGAAGAAACCAAGCTATAGAAGTAATATTAAGCATCTGACTTTTGATTTGGGCTTGGGCCATGATCTCAGGGTTGTGAAATCAATCCCTGCTTCGGGCTCACACTGGGCATTGATCCTACTTAATATTCTCTCTTCTCATCTACCTCCCACCCCCCAAAAGGAACTTGTTCATGGTGTCTAAAATAATGCCATGGCTTGGAGGAGAACTGAGGTCTTTTGAATCCTACCATTATGTCTTGCTGCTGCAGAGGACATCCAAAATTCAAAGTCCAAAATAATCCAGTGATATTTCCTCCCTCTACAGAATAGAGAACTCTCACTACAAAAGAAAAGACACCCACCTGCCAGGCCAGCCTCAATACATCTTCTACACTAACTGTAGTTTGTCATGGCTGCTATTTGTGTTCTACTCAAGGATTAGGGCTGTGTATTAGTGCCTCTTCCTCTATCACCAAGTTACTCCCATTCTCATTTAGTAAACCAAGATAATATGAAGGTTTTAGGAGGAAATATCCTTAATAACTGATCAAGTTTACTGTTAGTATATGATAAGACTGTCATTAAATGATAAAGATTGTCTTCCCAACTTGTCCACACCCATCCATTGAATACGGTTGTTGTATTACAAGATATACTTTCATGCTGTCCTATCCATCAAGGATAATCTGTTCTGCTTTGTTGGTAGTCTGTATTTGTGTAGCCAGTAAATTTGGGTAAAGCAAAACGAAGATTTAAAGTAAATCTGACCTTACTGACCTCTACTGAATCTCTAAAACACCTCAAATTTATCCCTGTATCAATACCTTTATCTTAGCTATTCCATGCAAGTGAAAAGATACGGAGAACTGAAGTTTCAAAATACCACTAGTCTTACCTCATCTGTAGCATTTCTATGTTTAAAAAAAAAAAAAATGTAAGCCAGTGGACATGAAACAATCATCTATAAATTTTACTTGACCTTTAAAAATAGATTTGTAGGGGCGCCTGGGTGGCTCAGTGGGTTAAAGCCTCTGCCTTTGGCTCAGGTCATGGTCTTAGGGTCCTGGGATCGAGCCCCACATCAGCCTCTCTGCTCGGCAGGGAGCCTGATTCCTCCCTCTCTCTCTGCCTGCCTCTCTGCCTACTTGTGATATCTGTCTAATAAATAAATAAAATCTTAAAAAAAATAGATTTGTAATTGTTACTGAAGACACAACTTCTTTTTCATGCTAGTTAGTATCAAATCTTTCTATAAAGATGATGCACTTAGTGTAGTATTCTTTTGAAGAATATAAGGGATATTGTTTTTAATTTGGTGACTCTGGACAAAAATGTTGTTCTGAAATGCTTTTGTTACTATATCAAATTAAAAATTCACTTTCTGAGTGGGTCATTGTGTCAAAATCTGTTGAGAAATATGAAGGTGTAATTCTTCCTCACATTTCCAGTGTTTGATATACTAAGCAGTTACACACAAAAAATTACAGTGTCACTTCTAATCATGGAGTTATAAGAATATCCTCTATACAATGAAAATTCATCAACATCTTAAAATATTTTTGCACTATAACATAAAATATTTTGCAACATAAGTTTTTTCAACAAAAACTGCTTCCCAAGCTGCCTTCCCTTTTATCCACTAGGCTCTGGAAAGTCAGTCAGCAAGGGCTAGACAGAAGCCACATTAGAAGGTTATTCTTCTGTGGCTGTTGCATCATACTGAGGGTCACATTTTAACACAAAGAAGATTTTAGGTATTCACAATAGCTATGGGAGAATATAATTCTTAATATCAGCTCCACAAAGTAGCAATAACACTTAATAAATTGAACTAGTGTAATCTACTTTGGATATTTATTTACTAAACGTGCATTTCTACATGATGATGATACAGTGATTTTGGCACCTGCCATTAGGTAAATCTTAAGTTAGCCTAGGTAATAATATCTTTTCAGATGCTCAAAGTCATGAAACAGTCAAAAATCCAAAAGACAGCAGGACATTGATTTTTAAAATTTGAAGAAAATCTGTATACTTTTAAGAAAAGCTACATTTCACTGGGACTTTTAAGAAAAAAAACATTCTTAAAACACTTTTTGTGGAAATAGAGTCACTACAAATTGTAGAAAGCCTTTTCTCCCTTGGTGTTCAGCTCCCAGTAACTATATTTAAATTCTCTTCAAAGAGCAGTTAATATTTCCATCCTACCTCCCACTGTCTTTCAAAATACTAAAAGGGAAATAAATCAAATTCAACCACAGCAAACACGTGTCCTCAATTGTGGATGTATGACTAAGCATTAAAAAAAAAACAAAAAACAAAACAAAACAAAAAAACCCTCAAAAACCAAACAAAATAAACCCCACAATATTTAGGATTTTCTTTAAAAGGACTTTTAAATAAAATGGATGTAACTCCCCCAAGTTAAATTAAGCAAAATGCACCCCGGATCTGCACTTCAGAGACTACTCAGAGAATGTTACTCCACATCTTGGCAATAACAAAAGCAGGTCAGTCCCCACTGATAATCTGGCAGATCAAGGTCAGTTTGTAATTCCTCTTTGTTTATATATTTATCCGGAAATACCAGCTACTCTAAAAAGAACAATAAAATGATTTGGTTTCCTGTTTGCCTAAAGCCATCTTCAGAAATATTTTGGGGGTGAGGGAGAGAAACCTTAAGTAAGTAGAAGAGACAAGGATTTAGGAAGCCCAGAGAAAGCAGGGAGATTCAGAGTTCTGAGACAAATGTTTTCAGTGCAAATTTGAACTGCTTACCTAACTGAAAGCAATGATTCCATGTTTTTGTGAAGTATGTCATTATTTAGAATTATTTATGTTTCTTAGTAGCCATTTTTTTTTACCTTCTCCCTGTACATTAAATACAAATGAAAATTCATTGCAAATATTTATTCTATTCAGAATAGTGTATTGGCATTTTGGCAGTTAAAATATAAATACTTAAATATTATTTGGATCCAATTAAAGAGATGTGTCAAGATTAAATGGCTTGGAAGAGAACTAATCAATCAGTGGGATGAAAACATTAAAAAAAAAGACACAGACCAGACCTTAGATTAGGTGCTGGAAATAAAATGAAGACTAAGACCCGTACTCTAGGGATTCATAGTCCAGTACAGCAAACAGATAGATAAATACCAAACATTCAAAATGCTATAATAAAAATATGCAAAGGGATTATATAGATCATAGCATTGACAATATAAAATGCTTAGTTCTCTCATGAGCTAAGAAGACATAAAACTTCAAATAATAAAGGGCAGATGGTATTCTTTTGTCTAAACAAACACATCAGATTTTGGTCAAAATTTTTATAATTGAAAACTCCAGTAAGTTCCTAGAGACTTGTATTTTTTAAGCTATCATTAATAATAATGTTGCTTCAAATATGCAGTTGTAAAATAAAAAAAAAGGGTTAAAATTGTTAGTATATATCAACTTTTGCTTTTTATTGTTATAGCCATAAATAAAAGAAAAAAGTGTATTTACAAATTAAACTCAAATTTCCTGATGATCTACTACTCAGAGGAATACAAGTCAAAGGGTACAGTTAATATAAGTACACTCAAACTCAGGCAATGCAGGAAAATATACTCTTTATAAATGGTAACATGTATTAAATGAGCCAATTCTTATAACCGTTCCTCCACAAATAAAGTCTTTATTTAAAAAGAAAAGTCTTTCTCTCTCTCTCTCTCTCTTTCTTGTGTTGAGTTCGATGGCCCTATATACTTTCACAGTTGTCCAAATTGCAATCCAATCAAAATCTGAAAAAAAAATCATGTCTCAGATTTGGCAGTGCACTGACATTTGGTAGCCCATGTGATTGCAGGCAATTAATACTATCTGAAAATCTATAGCCTCAAATAATAACAAGCAGAACTTCGAGATCCCACCATAGCAAACGTGTTAATGGGCTAGTTAGGGAATAGAGTATTGATTTAGGAACAGTTTTTGATTCTTATTTCGAGAGAGTGAAAGGAACAATCCCTATTCAAGATAAGGGATACACATTTTCACTCATTATTTCATTCCCAGGGCAAAGAACTATTTAGAAATAACAGATACTGTATTATGTATCACAATGGTGAATTTCATTCTGCCTTGGCAGGGTAACTAGTAAGCGCAGAATGTAACCGCTTGCTATACTGGAGTCATAGATATATAATTGCCTTCAGAAACATCTTTCTCTGAATACCACCTACACATTAATACATGACAGTGAACTTACAGCCAGACCCCTGTTCTATCCCACATGATCCTTGAAAAGGCTTTGAAATGAGGACACGTGCATAATTAAGGCACACTGAATATCACAGTACATGTAACAAACTAGAGTATTATGAATCCTTAGGGGAACCTCATAGAACTAATACATTTTCTAAAGAAAGCTGCACATGAGTAAAGAGAGCCTAAAATGCTAATTAGATCCTCTCAGTGAAAGCTATAGAAAAGTTGATTCTTGAATCCTGAAGTTGGGCACAGAATGGAACATTTGTATACAGAAAGACTGAAGAGGGGAGAAAAAAGAATTTGACATAAAAGCCTCTCAATAGATGATTTACACAATTCATGAGAAAATAAATAATGCAAAATAAGAATATAACAGTGGGAGAATTCCAAACCTCCTGAAAGGGTTAAGTATGAGAACTGATTCTGTATTAGAAAGGGATTATGTAACAACAGAGGGAAATACTCAGCCTAGCATATGCTAATTTAGTCAGCTTTGCCAGGCTTTTCTGTGTGTGTTTGGCTGGCTGACTCACATTCCTTCCCTCTTCTTTTTGCCATTTTTTATTATGAAAGTAAGGAGGTTGAACTCTCACAAAATGCAATAATAGCAATAACAAAAACAAGTAAAAGCACATTGTATGTGTTTTACTCTTGCTAAAACATAGGGGTATGCGTCATGGAGGTTGAAAGGAAAAATCATCCAGTCTGTACATATTCAGCATACAGGCTTTAGCAAAACTCCCTTTCTTGAACCATTCTTCACTTCCCGTTAATTACTTTTAATAGGTCTTTCAGGTTAGTAGCATGGTCGGGACTGGGGTGATATTATATTCCTGGAGAGTGCAAAGGAGTTGAGTTACTAGTCAGACCTCAACACATAAAATAGACAGCAGTAAAGGAATGACAATTAAACGACAAGCTTATTGTACATTTTTTATTTGCTTTTAAATACAAATATTCTAATCATCTATTATTTCAACCTAAATCTACTACTTAAGATTGGAAGGCAGGGGGCATATAAGGTATGAGAATGAATGGAAGATATAGGTGTCATGGTGTTTTCCCCCGGGGGGGATATAGGACAAGCTAATGTAAAATATGAATTCATTAAGACAGTAAAAAATGTATTTTACACACTATAAATTTTAGTTCTGGATGTTTAAGTAAACCTTAAGGGAGTCACTTGCATTTTTAAAGGCAAACACTTTTAGCAAAGAAGCCAAAAATATTTCTTTATAAGAACAAATTAATTGGTTTTATAAATTACACTGAATCAATATAACAGCTATACACTTAGCAGCTGGCAGCCCATCCTTGTCAGGAAAGGTGCTTTCTCACTCGGTTCCCAAAGATGACTTTAGGTAAACAATGAATGCACAGTCCCTGTAAATATACCATCATCAAATACATAAATTGTTAGGGGATCTATTTGACCAATAAAAGGACCTTTGTTTTCTTAATGTGAAGTGATTTGCACTATTTGATCATACTTACCTTTAAGATTTTATGTTCCTCAAAGCAAATGATTCTTTATTTTTATTTTCTAAATTATCCCTAATGATTTCAACATCTAGCCCCCAGAATAACTGTGACTAAACTGGGGTTTCCCATTCAGCATTCAGAGGACTGAAAGATAATTTGAAGATTCAAGTAAAAACTATCTGTTGACTTAGAAAGAGTTATCCCAAACGTTGAATAATGACTGTCTTAATATTTACTTCAAAGACCTCTAAAATAGAATGTGAATAATCAATAGATCGCTCTCTCCAAGGCAGATCCCCTTACAACCTCAGCCCTGTGTCTCTTCAGGTAGCTGTAGGGTCTCATCACTCAGTTTCATAAGCATGAAAGGAGATTCAGAATAAACGCTCAGCTCTAACAAAAATTCAGAAATTATAAAACTTGCTTGTGTGTTTTTAAGTGGAAATGTTAATCACTGTTAAAGCCTAAGTAAAGTTATTCAAAAATACACTTTTTAACCCTCATAAAAAGGGTAAAAGAAAACAATTGAGTGCAAACAAAATAAACTCTTGCCTTTTCCTCACACCTCATCCCTGAGAGCCCCATAATCTGATTACTTACTGAATTATAAAGATACCCTTCCGTCCTAAAAATAACTGTACACTTTAAATTTGTATATATGTGTATATAGAGAGATGAATGATTCAGGGATATTTCCTTTCTGAACAATTATATCCCTGATTTTGACATTAATATTTAAGTGACATCTAATTAAGCAGGATATTTAGTTTACTAATTTTTAAACATACCACATACTTCTAAAATGATAATAATTTCGTATCTGTTTAAAGAAACCCACTGAGCACATTAACAGAACCAACTGGGCTCATTTCTTGAGTAAAAATCAATATGCATAGTATGTTCAATTCTCTAGCAAATGGAATAAAAACAAACAAAGCAACATTAGTTTCTATTATCTGATATGCTTCCCTGATAGGCTGCCTATAACAATTGGTCCAGAACTATTACTTTTATTAAGGAACCTATCTGATGCTTTTGCCTGTGATAAATAATATTGTCCAGAGAGGAAATATTCTCTACTGATTTGATGTTAACAAAAATTCTACCTCATGGTGCTAAACTATACGAACATACCCTGAACAGTTTATTTCTATTTCTTTTAAAACTACTGTATTCTCATAACACAAGAAATGCTCTAATAATAATAATAATGACTCAAAACAACAACAAAGGACTTAATCCTTACTTACTAAAAGAAGAGGATAACAGAATATTTCCTAGCCCAATATTTATTAGGTCCAACACATGTAAACAACTGCGTAGAAATCCCATTTTTAACTTTGCTATTTATTGTCATGAAACTGGCCTGTGTCCCTGATAGTTTGCAAGAAAATAAACTATTTCCCATGTGTCTGATGAGAGCACTGATAATTTTATTAGTATTTATTTATTATATTAATCTCCAAACAAAATATGTATTCATTCTTTCTTACACTTTGTCATAAGCTCATATGATTAGAAATACTCTGTAGGTTATACATGGTTATAAAAAAACTGAAGGATGGTTCATGTCTACTGCAAGCTATGAAAAGACTTCCCATTTCATTCATGCCACATGACTGCTTTCCCGTGTGTTCGCCTGCCGCTGCGGAGCACATTAGGCCTGAGATGCCATTTGCATCATCACACAGCAGGGGGCTTCAGCTGCCACTGCTCTAGGTTAATCCTCACCCACCTCTTTACACAAGGAATTTGCAGAAGATGCCTTTCTTTGATACTAGAGAACTGCACTCCAAAAATGCTTGACATTTTCAAATAAAATGTTGGCAATGAACTTGTCCTTTTAAATATTTTAGGTTAAATCAGTAAATTTAAATCATGCCCTTCCTTTTTTTCATGAAATGATTTGGTGATCTGATCTAATGCAAAATATTTGGGATTTGAAATCAAGGAAAATAAAAAGAAATGGGTAGGAAAATGTCATGGCAAGAACAACTGATCAGATTATATTCATTTAAAGATGTATATCAAGAGCCACTGCTATACACTTTCCTATAAGAAAACAGTTTCCTAAACCAGTACATACTACAAAATGTTAAAATTAACTCTTGAAGCATTATTTAACAAAGTTTCAGTGCTGACATATTATGAAGAGAAGCAACTATTTAATTCCATCAGAACTAATTAGGACATACCTATTATTCAATCCAACACTATTTATTATGCATCTGCTAAATTAAGAATATGAGGACTGCACAGGTAACAAAGAGTCAGGGCTTGCCCTCAGGAAGCTTAAGTTTAAAAATCATTGTGCCCTGGAGTTGTTCTAAGAGGGTAAATGGTAAACCTATATCTGCCAATTCCACAAAGAATTATAACTTCACCTTCTGAGTTCAGCTTCCTCAGTTCGTGATTTCCCTTCTCACTGATTCCTCAACCTACTCAGCCAGCTGTTATACCATGGGTGATTCTGCCAAGGATGTTTAACGAGCCTATTAAAATAAGGACTCTTTCTCAATAAATCTCACGGAACACACGTCAGCATTACTAAATAAAACATCAATATGATAGGTCTATTTATGTTAATGTACCCCTATATTCTTCATAATAAATAAACCTTGTCTTGATCTTCTGATACCCCATAGATTTCTTATTTTAAAAAGAAAATTGATATTCTCTGACGCTGATTTTAGGCCACTTTAAAATGCATGATTCAGTTTTTGTCTTCCAGTATTTCTGCACTTCCATTTGCTCTTTAAGAAATTCAAGTAATGTTTTTCTTTAAAAAACAAAATGGCATCTCACTATTTAAATGTGGGGCAAATAGTTCTCAAGTATCTGATCCTCCAGTGGAGAAGGCAGAAAGAGACCTCTCAACTGATGCTTACTTTTGTCGTATTATGCTCCCACAGTTCTAATAGTTGTAGAAATGGGGGAAAGACAATGAAGTAAGCTTCCATACTTCCATATCTTGATAGAAAATTAGCCCAGAAACTCCTTATATTTGCAGGGAGATTTTCTTAATTACTAAGTGTCTGGGGTTTGTTTAAATCATAGTCATTGGCTCTTATGTACAGATTCTACTTTTCCAAGTTTTAGCTGTTAATCAAAAAAGGGAGGAATGCAGGAACTGCATTCAGCATAAGAAATTAGCTTGACAAGACTAAGATTATTACATGTTGAAGGACATGAATGGGAGAGATGTGCTTTTAGGAAGTATTAAGTTATCAGTATTTTATTAAGTGTATGTAGGTGTATTTTGTACTTCATAGTGTACTTTCTAAAAAATGTAAGGGGAGGCTCATGTAATACACCAAGGCTAGTAATAATATGTATGTCCAATTGACCTTCAAAGTAAATCATTTACCAAAATGTCTCATGGAAAACAAGACAACACCAAACCAAACCCTGAAGTCCCAGTATTTGTGCTGGATGTGTTTTCCTGTAAGATTAACTCTAAAAAGGAAACAAAGTTCTCAAGAAAATCTCTATGCATGTCTATTTTCTGGTTATATTTTGTCCTTTCTTTCTTGCCCTTTCTAGGACTGTTTTCTTGTGCTAAACAAGACAGTCTCCATCTTTGCAGTGCTCCCTCAGGCATGGAAAGGGGATACAGCATCTGCCAGGGTAAGCAATTGGACTGGATCTACTCTGTAACCAAGAGAGGTTTTAGTTACAGGTGGCAAGCTTTTGCACGCCTCCTTCTAAAGAAATTCATTCCTCTAAACTGTTCCTTACCCTTATTCCAGATTTTTCCTCTGTCTATGATGGAGGAAAATAAGAAAGCATGCCCCATAAAGTAACACTGAGGCAAATTTTGTTATCTAAGTAGTCTACATTCCAAGTTGTGCTTTGGTCAGAAACATGTTTATTTTCCATCTAATGATCCATCTCCATTTCCTAAGAATCCACTGAAGACAAGCTGGTAGATTTGTAAAATAGAACTATTTAAGACTTTTTTTTTTTTTAACTTACTTTATCAGTGACTTGATTGTTACCACTGGTTCATTAACTCTATATTAACAAGCCAAAAGGTTGGCTTTGCTTCCCAGAAAAAGCAAAATATTGGTGACAATGTAAAACACAGAGAAGATACGTTCAAATGAGTCTTCTTGTCTAAAATAAGGCATAGTGCAAGAAAGGGGATAATAATACAAAGGATAAATAAATTGATTATAGTATTACTTAAGTAATAGAATACGACTATGGTTCTGATAAAGCTAAAATTGAGAAGCTATAGGCTGCCTATAGCATTTGCCTAGTCATAACTACTAGCAAGCAGAACAGACTCCTTCCAGCCAGTATCAGTTGCTCACTAGTTTCCCCGCCACCCTTCTCTCCCTGCACATAGAAAGGAAAGATCTGCTAAGTATTTAATCTGTGTCCAGGAAATAAAGCTTTCATTTTACAACCTAACCAAGTCCTAATAAAACAGTAGGGTGGTGGGAGAAACACAAACCTGAACCCTGAAGCAATGTTTTTAGCCAAGAGTAAGACAAGGAAAGCATGAGCAATTTGTTTGAGCAGGAACTGACAATATCAGCAAAGTGTGATGTGTCTGTGGAGCAGTGTTTGATAAATGTGAGGCAGCCATAAACATGAGAAGACAATCTAGTGATGCTCTGTGCCCCCCTCCGTAGTTTTTTTCTTTTTTCTTTTTTTTTTTTTCTTTAAGTCCTCTTCTCTCCTTTGGTGTATTAATATGGCCCGATCTAAGATGCTCATAAGTACACAGAGATTGATGGGTTGGGGCTCTTTCCCTTGTTGCTGTATAGGATGCTTATTTATTTATTATATTTGGACCTGATGCTAGTGCTGCTGTTGGTTGCAGTGGTGCATTTTCTCTGGCATACCCACACCCCTTCCACCACCACCTCTAGTCTGTTGTGAATAGCAGAACTTTTTTAGTAATTAGTTTACATACTTAATAAAAGAGACCCATGTCCTTAATAAAAGAGAATGCAGCTGATGGAATCTCTCTGGGTAGAGAAAGAGTAAATCCTCCTCCAGGCTAAGAGAGAATGAGACACCAGCAGACAGTTATTTTGCAGTGCACTGAATAGACAATTCATGGGAAATGTTGAAGGCAGAGAGGAGGCGACCCCCAAGTGCAGTCCATTGCCCACATGTTCTATAATAAATAATCTTCTCACACCAGCCCAGCAGTGAGTGCAGTGACGTGCCGGGGCCAGCACACACAGATTGGCAGGGAAAACACATCCAGCAGTGTCGAATTTTCATTGCAATCACCAAATTAACTGATTTCCCCACATCACACTCCCACTACCAGGCGTGGAGCGCGCTCGCGCGCGCGCACACACACACACAGACACAGATAGACACACACGCAGAGCTGAGAAATGCAAGTTACTGAGAGGTGAAATGGGGTATCTAGGAGCACGTTTCAGTCTGGATTAGAAACCTAAAGTAATGTGTCAGCCACCCGGGTTACTTGTGAGAGGGTGGGGGTCTGAACGGTGGGAAATCGGACGAGGCAGCGTAAGCAGGAAGAAGGCTGTCTGCTTTCTCAGGGATTCTGGCACATGACATATCCAAAATTTACATCCAACATAAAACACATAAAATATTGTAAGAAATATCTTTGCAAGGTCAGTTAGTTAATTCAGAAGAATTCTGTCCACTAACTCTCCTTTCACATTCATAAATACACATAAATAAAATACATCCCAGTCTATATCCTGGAAGATAGGAGACAGGATGCATTCCAAGAACTTGCTGAAAGATGGTTCATTGACCTCATTTAAATCCTCCGAAGGCCGATTGGGTTTTGCACGCCTGTGGGTCTACTTGTGTCTTACTTCCAGATTCCTTTTACCCAGGGACAAATACATTTGATCAACTTATCTTTCTCACAAGTACAGAAATGATGACAGAGGGGTTAGAGGTGGGCAAAGATTTATCAAGAAATTAATAGTCACCTAGCTTTAAAAATCCGATCGACCATCATTTCACATCCATCCTTCCTGTATCTCACACTCAAGCCATATCCCTATATTACTACTCTCTTAAAAGCAACAATTTTCTGCCTTACAGCCTCTGCCCACCCAGACCTAGCATGCCGCCTCTGCCTCCACCACCACCCGAAGTGTGCTCTCCTCATGCACTCCTACTCCATACATTGCCATTCATTTCATAACCAGCGTCGTCCTCCCATTCCACAGAGACCCCTCCTCCCTCCTCCAAGAGAGGGTCTGAGGAAAAGTGCACCCCAGTTCCCTAGCCACTCCGCATCCAAACCCAGTGATTTGCATAATAACAGTGTTTTGTGCGGTTTCCCTCCACTGCGGTCGCAGGGGTTCTTGCATTTCACGTGAAAGGATAATATTAATTACGAAAAGAAGTGGCAGAGAGCAGAGCGGATGGAGAGGTAAGGGAATCCAAGCGAAAATCCCTTAGCAGTAAAGTAACTGCTTAGGTGCATATATTTCTTTGCTTAAAGAAAAAGAAAAGAAAGAAGGAAAGAAGAGCAAATGAAAAGAAAACTACATAGACTAATTAATAATAATAATAATAAAGGTTTGTTGATAAAGTGGCTTTGGATGTTTTAATTTTTCCTTTCCCCTTTCCTTTTTTATTTTTTTTTTAATTTCGTGATTTATTCTTTCTCTCCCCCCCTTTTTCGTTCTCCCTCCCTCTCTCTCTTTCTTTTCTTTCTTTCTTTCTTTTTTTCCTTTTTATATCACAGACACAGTCTCCTCTCTCTTCTTAGGTGAATGACACGTCTCATAACACATCCCCCCCCCC
>NW_022631074.1:545795-700795 GCF_010015895.1 Lontra canadensis | reverse complement strand
ATCCATGGAACTGTTCCAGGAAGGGAGGGCCATGGAGGTGTGGAAAGGGGCATCCAAATTGGTAAAGAGCAGTTAAAATTTCACTATTTTCAGAGGACGTACTATATAGAGAAAATTCTACAATCTCCACAAAAAACTACTAGAACAGATAAAGGAATTCAATAAGTTTGAAGAATACAAAAACAGTATACAGAAATTTGTTGCATTTCTATACACTAATAACAAAGTGGCAGAAAGAGAAGTTAAGAAAACAATCCTATTTACAACTGCACCAAAAATAATAAAATACCTAGGAATAAACTTAACCAAGGAGGTGAGAGATCTGTACCCTGAAAACTGTAAGACATTGATGAAAGCATTTGAAGATAACACAAACTGGAAAGATATTGCATGTTCATGGACTGGAAGAACATATGTTAAAATGTCCATACTACTCAAAGCAATCTACAGATCAAATGCATTTTTTATCAAAATGCAAACTGCATTTTCACAGAACTAGAACAAATAACCTTCAACTTTGTTTGGAACTACAAAAGACCCCTACTAGCCAAAGCAATCTTGAAAAGGGAGAACAAAACCTGGAGGTATCACAATCCCAGATATCAAGATATAGTGCAATGCTGTAGTAATCAAAACAGAATGGTATTGGCACAAAAATAAACACATAGACCTGTGGAAGATAATAGAGAGCCCAAAATAAATCCACAATTATATAGTCAACTATAATCTTCAACAAAAGAAACAAGAACATCTAATGGGAAAAGACAGTCTTATGAAAAAATGTTGTTGGGAAAATTGGATAGAAACATGCCAAAAAAACACACAAAAAACTAGACTACATTCTTGCATCATAAACACAAGTAAATTCAAAATGGATTAAAGACCTGAATACAAGTTCTTAAACCACAAAAATCCTAGAATAGAGCACAGGGAGTAATTTCTCTGAAATTAGCTGTAGCAATATTTTTCTAGATATGTCTCTTGAAACAAGTGAGACAAAAGCAAAAGTAAACTATTGATATTATAGCAAAATGAAACATTTCTGCAGAGCAAAAGAAACAACCTAACTAAAAGACAACCTACTGAATGGGAGAAAATACTTGCAAATGATCTATCCAATAAAGCATTAGTATCCAAAATACATAAGGAACCTACACAACTCAAGGCCAAATCATCATCATCATCCTCAACATCCAATTAAAAATGAGCAGAAGATAGTGACAGACATTTTTTTCCAAGACATACAGATGTCCAACAGACATATGAAAAGATGCTCAATATCACTCATCATCAGGTAAATGCAAATCAAAACCACAATGAAATATAATCTCACATCTGTCAGGATAGCTAAAATCAACAACCTAAGAAACAATAAGCATTGGTGAGGATGTGGAGGAAAAGGACCTTCCATGAACTGTTGGTAGAAATGCAAGCTGGTTCAGCTACTGTGGAAAACAGTTTTGAGGTTTCTCAAAAAAACTAAAAATAGAATTGCCGTATGATCCAGTAATTGCACTACTGGATATTAATACAAAGAGTATGAAAATACTAATTTGAAAACATATATGTACCCTATGTTTATTTTAGCATTATTTACAATAGCTCAATTATAGAAAAAGTCCAAGTATCTGTCAACCCATCCATAGATTAATTGATAAAGAATACATGATACATATATATTTTTATACATATCTCTATATAAATAAATATATAGATAGATATAGATCTATCTGGCTGAGCAATATTCCATTATATTATATATCTTCCAATTTGCAACCTGGAGGGATCTAGAGAGTATAATGTTAAGTGAAATAAGTCAGAGAAAGACAAACACCATGATTTCCCTCTTATGTGGAATTTAAGAAACAAAACGAATGAACAAAAAAAAAAAAAGAGGGAGAGAGAGAGAAACAACAACAACAACAACAACAACAACAAAACCCACATAGTTTTAGCTATAAAGAAAAAATTGATGGTTATCAGAGAGGAGGTCGGTGGGTGGATGGGTGAAATAGGTGAAGGAGATTAAGAGTACACATCATAATGAGCACTGAGTAATATACATAATTGTTGAATCACTATATTGTGTATACTTGAAACTAATATAACACTGCATGTTAATTCTACTGGAATTAAAATTTTAAAAATGTAAAGAAGATGAAAATACTAATTTGAAAAGTTATATGTACCACTATGTTTGTTGCAGCATTATTTACAATAGCCAAAATACAGAAGCAACTTAAAAATTTCTCAATGGATAAATGGAAAAATAAGTTGTGCTATATTTATACAATGCGGTACTACTCAGCCATAAAGAATGAAATGTTGCTTTTGACAACATGAATGGACCTTGTGTGTGCCAAATGAAATAACTCAAGCAGTGAAAGACAAATACCATGTATTTTCACTTGTATGTGGAATCTTAGAAAAAATGAACAAACAAAACTAAATAAAATCAAATTCATGAACACAGAGAACAGACCAGTGGTTACCAGATGGGAATGAGTGAAGTGGGTGAAGGAGACCAACCATATGGTGATGAACCATATGGTGATTACTAGACTTCTGGTAGTTGCACTTGGGAGTGTATACAGATGGCGAATTATAAAGCTGTACACCTGAAACTTATATAACAAAAGAAAAAAGGCAGAAGAAGAAGAAATTTCTAAAATTATCATCTTGATATTTCACCTAAGACACTGGAGAAAGAAGTGCAAATTAAAAATAATGCAAATACAAAGGAGGGGATGTTAAAGATCAGAGAGGTGTTCAATATAAATAGAGAACTGAAAAACAATGGGAAAATCATCTAAGCTAAATTTTGATGTTTTAAAAAAAATTAACTAATTTGAAAAATCTGGCTTGATTTGCCAATGATGATGATGATGATGATAATGGGAGAAAGCCAGGTTATTTAAGTCATGAACGAAAAGGGAATGTTATTACAGATATTACAGAAATAGGAAAGAATTATAAGTGAATAATATGAACAACCATATGAAAAAAAATTATATAGCTTAGATGAATTCGACAAATTCCCTTAAACCCGTAAACAACTAAAACTGACTCAAGAAGCAACAAAAAATCTGACTAGACCTTGTATAACTAGTAAAGAGACTGAATTAGTAATTTAAATACTCCACAAATGAACAACACAGATCAGATATACTCACTGATGAATTCTAACTAACATTTAAGAAGAAATAATATTTGTTCTCTACAAACACAAAGTCTTCCAAAAATTAGAAGAGAAAAAATGGTTCCCAACTCAAACTATAAGACCAATACTTGACAAAATTCAACATCGTTTTATGATTAAAAAATAGAACACCTCATCAAAAAAAAAAAAAAAAGTTTCCTCAGCCTTATATAGGGAAGCATGGAAAAACTACAGCTAACATAGGTAATGGTCAATGACTAAATGTTTTCTCCTTAACATGAGGAACAAAAGAATGATGTGCATTTTTAACATTTCTCATAGCTTTTTTTTTTTAAGATTTCAATTATTTATTTGACAGAGAGAGAGAAAGAGATCACAAGTAGGCAGAGAGGCAGGCAGGGGGAGAGGGGGAAGCAGAGCAAAGAGCCCAATTCAGGGCTTGATCCCAGGACCCTGAGATCATGATATGACCTAAAGGCAGAGGCTTAACCCGCTGAGCCACCCAGGCACCCTTCTCATAGCAATTGTACTAGAATATCTAGCTAGGGAAGTTGCTCTATAAAAATAAATAAAAACATTTAAATAGGAAAGGAATAAGTATAATAGCCTCTATTTTCAGATATCCTTAGTGTATAAAAATCCTAATGAATTCACAAAAATATTTTAGAATAAATGAATTCAAACTGTTTGGAGAACATCAATATAAAAAATTAATTGTATTTCTATACATTATTGAGGGACAATTCAAAAATGAAATTTGATTCTATCTATAATATCAAAAATTAAAAACAGAAATAAATAAAATAAATGTAAAACCTATATTCTAAAAACTATATAATAATTTATTAAATGGAAAATATCACACATTAATAGATCAGACAATACTCACCAAATTGATCTACAGATTCAGTGCATTCCCTTTCAAAATTCTAACTCTATTCTTCACAGATATTGGCAAAATGATTCTAAAATCCATATGGTACTATTAGGGACCCAGAACAGCCAACTATTCAAAAAATAAGAACAAATTTGATAGAGACACACATCTCAATTTCAAAATTTTATTAACAATGTACTGTAATCAAGAGAGTGTGATGCTGGTATGAGAATAGAAATATAGTTAAATGGAATGGGATTGATATTTCAGAAATAAACATGTATGTTTATAGACAATTGACTTTTGATAAACATGCCAGGATAATGCAATGGGGAAAGAAACCCTAGATACATTGGACGTCAACAAAAATAAACACCTTTGTTTATCAAAGACCACCATCAGAAAAGTGAAAGGACAACCTACAGAATGGGAGAAAAATATTTGGAAATCATACATCTTCTGAGAGGCTTATATCTAGAATATATGAAGAATTCTTACAACTCAATAATAGAAAGATAAACCAATTAAATTCAAAATTTAAAACTGAACTGAAATTTAAAACTGAAAACAGTTTTCCAAACAAGATATAAAAGTGGTCAATAAGCACATGGAAACATGCTTCAGATTATTAACCATTAGGAAAACAATAATCAAAATCACAGTGAGATGCTAGTTTACATCCACTAAGATGGCTGTAATAATAATTAAAAAAAAAAAACACTGAATACAAAGTTTTGTTGAGGATGTGGAGAAATGGTAACCCCTATACATTACTCATTGAAATATAAAATGATCCTGTCATTTTGGAAAGCAGGCTAGAGGTCTTTCAAAATATTAAACATAGAGTAACTAGGAATTGCATTGCTACATATATACTCAAGAGAGAGGAAAGCATATAGCCATGTTAAAAAAAAATGACATATTCATACAGTGGAGTATTATGCAATAGTAAAAACAGAATAAAGCACTGATACAGGTAATGACATGGATAAGCCTTGAAAACGTGCTAGGAGAAAGAAGCCTGTCACATAAGACCACATATTGTATGATTCTTCTTTTTTGAAATGTTCAGAACATCAAATCTATAGAAATGGAAAGTGGGCTAGTGCTTGCTTAGGGCTGGAGGATTGGGGGTAAACTTACAGTACCTGATAATGAATATGAAGTTTTGTTTTAGGGTGATGAAAATGTTCAAAAATTATTGTGGTGGTGGTGACAGTAGTCTGAAAATACACTAAAAACCATTAAATGGGTATTTACATGGCAGAATTGAATCTCAATAAAGAGGCTATATACATTTTAAATTTTTTATAATGATGTACCCAAGGTGTCAGTTACAGCTTTCTCTCTCTCTCTCTCTCTTCCTTTGGGATATCTTGTACAGTCTGAGAGCTGACTAATTTCTCAAACTGTAATGTACATTTTTGATACTTATCTCTGCTCTTTAGCAGTTTTTTTCCCTCAAGTTTGACTTTCTTTAATTATATTGATTTTTTTATTTTTGTATTTATTTTTCAATTAGCATCCTCAGTGTATTTTATTGAAATTGTGTCTCCTCAGTGCTCTGTTTTGTTTTAATTTTTTTTGTTTTTCCTTCAAATCCCTCATTTCCTTTGTTTCTCAACTTATCTCTTTCTCTTTATTTTTGGTTTGTTTTGGATAAAGGCAAATTAAAGACTAAAGACTAAATGCCTTTAGTCTTCCATGACACTATTTTCTTCAAATATCAGGCAACCAATAGGAAGTCTCTACCCTTGAAGGTCTTACTTTCACTGGGATGCTTTTGGGGTAATCATGTGTGTATCTTTCTTCCTTCTTGGAGCTTCTATAAGTGCTAAAAGGAGCAAGATTTTATTTTGGAGTCCAGTTTTTCATTATCTTTTCCAGTTCTCTGCAAAGAGATTACTGCTCAATTTCAATTTCTTCAGAGGGACTATTTATTTATTTATTTGTTTGTTTGTTTATTTTTGTGGCGTCCCTGGTGGAAAATTCCATGATGATTTGAATATAGCCATGGGATAAGGATAGTAGATGACTTCCATATACATCAGTCTTCAGTTAAAACTCAACCTTAGTTTTATTTAGTATTTCCAACCACAATTGACAAATCTACTCTGAGAACACAGATTCTCTCTTTGGTCCTAAAGGATAGATTGTATTCCTCTTCCCATAAGTCCTCTATACATATGCACTAAGAATATGTTTTGTTTCATGGATTGGTATTTTTGTATCATCTTAATGTCTTTAAAAATATATTCCAATCTTTCCTCCATTGAAATCCCTCATTATTTTTTTTTTTTTTTAATGAGTTCAAACAGTACTGGGTTTTTAACAACGAATTTGGAATGTCGGAAAATTATGAGCAAATCGTGTGTGTTCTCTCCACAATATTAACTCACAGTTTTCTTTATTTTTTCATTATAAGAGAGGTTAATTGTTATGATGGTATAGTAAAATTTATCTTAAAATGGTTACTTTATGAGACAGAATTCTTGTGCTATTCTGTTCCAAAATAGGAATTGTCTTTGTATAAAGCTCTTTAAGGGTTCCCAGATCTAATTCCAGGGTGGGGGGATCCCCCCCCCAGACAACATCAAGTAATTCTTGGACACAAATTCAAATCAAATTTGACACTACCTACCTAGAAATAGGATCAGATTGCACAGGTTAAACATGCAGTCTTGCAAGACTGGCCCTCCATCCCTTACTTCAGAGGCCAATAGCAACTCAGGTTGTTAATTCTGCTTTTGACAAATTGATTACAGATTGAGGGTTCCAAAGACCTCCCCCTTTAGTTTGATTAATTTTATAGAGTGGTTCACAGAACTCAGAGAAACACTTACACTTACCAGTTTATTAAAAAATATGATAAAACATATGAATCAAAAGCCAGATAAAGAGATACACAGGCCAAAATCCTGCACAAAGCAGTTTTGTCCTCATGGAGCTGGGGGCTTTTTTCAGTGACACATGGAACCACTCTGGTTCCCTAAGCATGGAAACTCTGAAAAATGGATCAAAAATCTCTCCTCTTGGGTTTCTTGGAGGCTTTGTTACATAGTCAAAATTGACCAAGTCATTAGCCATTGGCTGCTTCAACCTCCAGCCCTTCTCTCCTGTCTGGAGGTGGGGGCTGGAACACTGAATGTTCTTACCCTCTAATCATATGGTTAGTACTCCTGGCAAGCAGCTCTCACCTTTAGATGGAATGAAAGTCATTTTCATTAGTAATAAGGTATCCATTTCACTTTGTTGTTGTTGTTGTTGTTCTGAAACATTTTTAGGAACTGTGATGAAGACCAAATATATTTGAGAAAAAATATTTCTTATAAATCATTATATTGCAAAAGCTCATGATTACACATAACACAATTAAATTATGGTAAAGAATTGTATATATCAAGACTGCTCTATAGATAGTAATCAATTGATATGACTGAATCAGAATTTTAGAAACAACTATTAATAAAAATTTGCTATGACTTGGTCTTAATCAGCTCTTTAAAATTGATAACTGAGCAAAAGAATTATCATACCCAGGTTAACATTTATTGTTATAATTACAACTGCCTATTAGAAAACATGTCAAAGGAGATGAACCAAGTCTTTCTTCCAACATTTTTCCCCCTATGGAATTCCTAAAGAAAATGAGAACCTCGGAAACAGAACAATGAAGGTACTACCAATCATGGACTACACGAGAGCCAGGTGTTTGTTTTATGTATGCTAGCATCATAAGTGTGCTAAATAAATACCAAATAAGAAATATTTTTACTGAATAACAAAATCAGCAAATAGACCAGATTTTCTCCTGAGAAGTGTTTGAAAACAGTCTGTCCAATGGCCTCTAGGCCATCTGGGACTTGGTTGTCAATACATAAAATCTTTTGAGGAGTCTCTAGCAAATTTTATAGTAAAGTAAGAAATGAACAGGAAAGATAGACTATCATTCATTTTAAAATTGTCACATAGCCATTTCACATAAAATAAGGTATTCATACTACTGTATCCTGTCTGGCCTCATCTTCAAAACTATATTACTAATTATTGAAATGATTCATTTGACCCCTTAGTCTATAATATAAATATCATAATAAAAAACTGCTAAGTGTATAGAGGTGAGAATTACATTTTGGTAATTTCAGCAATCTGAAAAATTGTAATATATTTTATATTCTGTAATCTCCAAGGAAACAATACATTAGAATTATTTTTTTAAATAAGAAAATCTGAAGGTATAGGAAGATAATGGCGTACTCGAGGTTTTTTCTTTGTTTTTTTATTTGTTCTCATTTTAAAACTATGCACCAATTTACCATTATTAAACTGAGATTCTCCAATATTATTTGATCATGGAATTCCTTATAGAAATAAACCACTAAAATAAAATCTGGAAATGAAATCCCACATATTATACCATGACCAACATAGTTTAAAGGCATAAGCTTCCCCTTTTAATGTAATGCATTTGATACTGTAGTAAAATACACAAAAAATGTTCCATTAGTAACATTTGGCACATTCACAATTTTCAACAATAAGTATTATCTAGTTCCGGATCACTTTCATTAATCCAGAAGAAACCCTGTCTCGAGTAAGCATTCAGCTTTTCCTCCTCTACCGAGCCCTAGAAACTACTAATATGTGTTCTGTCTCTGTGAAGTTCCCTATGCTGGATATTTCACATAAATGGAATCATGTAACATGTGTTTTTTGCTGTTCTGTTTTTAAATATATTATTGAATTTCATAGTTGTTGTTCTATTTAAAATAAATATTACATTAATTAGTTCAAGTCCTCTGAGAGGCAAAAACCAAGATGAGATTAGATGTGCAACCACTCTATCAGAGGAAACTCCTCTGAGGACCAGGAGGAAGGGCAGGAGACAAGGAAAGCTATCAAAATGAGATGCAGTTTTGAGCCTCCTGAAAGAGAGAGAACAAAGGAGAGTTACATAGGCACAGCCCATCTACAGTGAAGATAATAGAAAATTTTGTCTAGGCTACTGGAGATTCCATAAACCAAAGAGAAGTCCTGCCTCTGGCAGGATTGGACTACCTTAATACTTTTTTTTTTTTAATGGTAACTTTAATGAAAAAGAATCACTAAGGGATATAGTTAAAAATATTTCATGAAAATTGAAGGAACATTCTGGTTAAATTATTTCCTTGTAATTACCCTAATATTTAAATAAGACTGACCTACAAACAGTGCTCTGGACCACAAAAAAGCAGTCTATTACAGAAAATTCCTCTTCAAAGCTAACCTTTAACAGTACAGAATAACATCTCTTTTATTCATATTAACTGAAACTAACAGGTTAAACAATACACTTTCCATATCAGATGACACTATTAATTGCCTTTATTAATATATGAAAAATTTAAAAATAGGAGTAAGTTGGATATTTCAATCAAACACAGTCAATATCTATATAAATAAAAGAGTAAGGCTATATTTAATGTAATGGCACTTGCTGAGGGTATCACATTTTCTTCAGAAATGAGAAACTGGTGCCTGGATGGCTCAATTGGTTAAGCATCTGACTTCAGCTCAGGTTGTGATCCCAGGGTCTTGGGATTGAGTCCTGCATCAGGTTCCCTGCTCAGAGGGGAGCCTGCTTCTCCCTATACCTGCCTCTGTCTCTCTCTCTCTCTGTATCTCATGAATAAATAAATAAAATCTTAAAAAAGAGAAATGAGAAAGCTGTGGCTGTGTTCATTAAAATCAGTTTTTCAATATTTTATTGCCTAAAATATTCAACAGATGTATTTTTACTTTGTGTCTAAAATTATCACAATCTTTTAAAAATACAAATAGTCATTGGGACGCCTGGGTGGCTCAGTTGGTTAAGCGGCTGCCTTCGGCTCAGGTCATGATCCCAGCGTCCTGGGATCAAGTCCCACATTGGGCTCCTTGCACAGCGGGGAGCCTGCTTCTCCCTCTGCCTCGGCCTGCCATTCTATCTGCCTGTGCTCACTCTTGCTCTCTCTCTCTGACAAATAAATAAAAAATCTTAAAAAAAATTAAATTAAAAATAAAATAAAATAAAATCTTTAAAAAAAATACAAATAGTCATTTGTATAATATAGATTTTGAGGAGTTGTCATTCCATGATGAAAAATACACCACCTGAACACATGCTACCAACTGGCTTATTGTAGCTTTTTGAGAGGGCATTTGATTACATTAAGTACATTAAAGTTTTTTGTTGTTGGTAGTGTTTGTTCTGAAGATGCCATCTTAGACTAGTGCCCATTCTATTACATTTAATATTTTCTAAGATTCACATTTATTCACACTTTATGTGAAATGAGAATGTATTTTTATTAGATGATATTTTATATTTGATAAAATAGAATGATATCTTTGTGAAGAAAAACAGCACAGAGGTTTGCTTAGATCAAAAAACACTTTACTCATCACATAAGGATTTTATTTTCTAAGATCCTACTAAAGAAATAATGGAAGAGATACTTTCTCAAGTGGAGTTAGCATCATGCCTTAAGGTATCAGATAAAAGCTATTTTACTTTAGATTTCACCATATTTTTCTTGGTTGGGAGGTAAGGGCCAAGTTTCTAAAGATAACTATCCTAAAAATACTTTCAGTTCTTTACCCGTAAATATATAAAGATTTAAATACTTCAAAAAATATATTTTTTTCAAAAAGGCAAAAGCAATTTTACTCTATTTTTTTCTTTTTATCAAAAAGTAACCATGTAGAGTGAACTTTGTCATTTCTTGTAACATTTCTGTGTCATCATAAAATAATATTGTTTTAAAAATTCATCTTTTATAAAATTCTACATTATACATAATAAAATCATTTTGTATTGGGACTAATTTGTGAAGTCATTTTGACTGATATATCTCAAATTGACTATTGGATCTATCTAGTAAGTGGCATAAATCAGGGGAAAAGTGAGTGGGTTTGACATATATATCAAATCTTTGTAATTGGAAGTGGAAAAGAGTGCTGTCTGCTTTAAGAGAAGCTACTCTATGAAATGTGTCCTTACCTAACTCCAATCTTCTAACTTCAACTCTGTTCTAGGGATTTTTTTTTTTTAAAGAAATCACTGAAGTTTTGAAATTGTGAAAGCTCCTATTTTGATGGCTTGTTATTTTATGTGAATAATGACAAGCTCTGGAGGTGATATAGTAAATCAGTGACAGAGCAAATAAGGATCAAGTATTCTTCATTCTATTTATCTAAGAGGTAGCAAGGTGGAACTTAGAAAGATGTAAAAATTAAAACTAAAAAAATTAAGTATTATTTTCTAGATTATCATATTATCTATATTTTTAGGGGATTCTAAGTGGATAATATGGGCTATCTTGAGAAGCATGTTCCATACATTTATTTTCCTCATTTTCTTATGTTGAAGTATTATTGACATGCAACATTGTGTTGGCTCCAGGTGTCCAATAAAATGATTCAATATTTGGGGGCACCTGGGTGGCTCAGAGGGTTGGGCCTCTGCCTTCGGCTCGGGTCATGGTCCCAGGGTCCTGGGATCGAGCCTCACATTGGGCTCTCTCTGCTCAGCGGGGAGCCTGCTTCCCCCTCTTTCTCTGCCTGCCTCTGCCTACTTGTGATCTCTCTCTCTCTGTCAAATAAAAAAATAAATAAAATCTTTAAAAACAAAAAAAGATTCAATATTTGTATGTATTGCAAAATGGTGACCACAATGAGTCTAGTTAAATTCACCTTACAAAGTTACATATTTTTCCCCCCCTTAGGATAAAAAATTTAAGATATATTCTCTTAGTAACTTTCAAATATGCAATATAACATTATTAACTACAGTTGCCATCCTGTACATAATATTCCCATGACTTATTTTATAAATGGAAACATGTGCTGTTTGACTACCTTTGCCTATTTCACCCACCCACCCCAAAACCCCTGCCTGGAAAACACCAATGTGTTCTCTGTATCTAGGAGCTTGTTTGTTCTGTTTTGATTTGGTTTGTTTTGTTTTTGTTTTTGTTTTGTTTTGGTTTGGTTTGGTTTGGCTTTTGTTACTGTTTTTGTTTTTCTTTCCTTCCTCCATTCCTCCCTTCCTTCCTTCCTCTTTCTCTCTCTTCCTTCCTTTCTTTTCTTTCTTCTCCCTCTCTCCCTCCTTCCCTCCTTCCCTCCCCTCCTTCTTTCCTCCTTTCTTTCCTGCCTTTCCTCCAACCTCCTACTCTTCCTTTTTTTATTCTTTTGTTTCCTTCAGATTCCACATATCACTGAGATTATATGATACTTATCTATCTTTGACTTATTTTATTTAGCAAATACCCTGGAGTTTCACTCATGTTATTGCAAAAGGTAAGATTTTATTCTTTTTTATAGGTGAATAATGTTTTGTTGTGTACATATGCCACACTTTCTTTATTCATTCATCCATCAATGAGAACTTCACAGAAAGACTGAGCACCTGGGTCTGTTGCTTCTTGTTCTGCCCTGGAGGTGATAGCTGTTTCAAAACTCTTTCTCTGCTGGTTATAATCCTGTGGGACGTGTCAGCCTAAGTCCTGTTGGCTATCAGGCAATGTAGGGGTATCCCCTGGCCACAGCCTCAAAAATCAGAGCACCAGAGAAAGGTATAAGCTCCTTTTGGGGAGGATACTGGGTACCTAGAAAGAGGCAGAGTGGAGAGCAAAAAGATTATGTCTACTGGCCTCCATTCCCTAAGAGCACCTTTATAACCCTGAAAAGTGTCCTAAGCTAGTAACCACCTCCTAGGCTGAAACTCCTGGACAAGCAAATAGTCCTTGTTCTCAGAAAAACTTGTGGTTTGTTTTAGTCTTCTATCTGTGCTGTGTCTTGGGAATAGTATTCTGCTAAGAATTGTCTCTTTGATTGTTACAATCCCATGAGACCCAGGAATCAAGAGCCAGGTGATCAAAGGACATCCCCTGGGTAACAGTTCCAAAAACCGTGTCCCCATATATAAAACCTGGACCACCAGATATGTACAGAGACTCCTTCTGTAATTATAAGAAACTCCTCAATTATAAGAATGAAAGCTTTTTTTTTAAATTACAGTAAAGGAATTAAAGATTTATATTCTCCTTCTAAAATGTAGATCCTGTGGGCCATTTTCTATATTAATTTATAATTTTATATATATATATATATAATTATATTATATATCATTCATGATTATATTACTGCAGCTTTAAATATTTTGTTTAGAAAAAAATTTAAATTTAATTAAATAACATATTACCTATATTTATTCAATGCTTAAAGAATTTCCAGTATTCTCCTTAAAAAGATGAGGGGGAGATATTTTATATCATAATATACTCAAATTGTTTAGAGTAATAAAATATGCAAAAAAACATTTCTTTTTCATTTTTGTATTTGAAAAATGATGAGTGGTCTATATGTTATTATAGACATTGAGATAATTTTTCATAAACCAAAATTTATTCTGAAGCATAAATTTTGATATTCCTATTTGTGAGTGAAGGGATTTATTATAAAACATCTACACATTTAATTATAAAAAGCAGAAAATATAACCCAAATCCAAATGCATTCATTAAAATATATAAAATAAGTTAGAAGTTTGTTAAGTTTCATCTCTCTGTAATTTCCAACAAAATTATTTAGGAAAAAGAAAATTATCAAACAAAATATAAATAGGAAGTATTTCTCAACTATTCCAGTAAGGTGTTCATGCACACACACAGAAGGAACACATGATTTTTAATCAGAAGTGATGGGTAAAAGCTGGCATTGCCAGGAGCAAAATCATTTGAAAGTTATGGTCATACTGGGTAAAAGAAAGACAGCCAACTTTAAACATGAAGCTGTTAGCATAACCTTATCTTCCACTAGGGCTTAAACTCTATTATTTTTAACTGAATTTCTATTGTAAAATAAATCAGTAATTTATATGTTCAAATAGTGCTTTGGAATAAAATATAAGTTTAAGGGTTCAAAAGCCAAAAATAAACCTCTAAAAATATTACCAATATATAGGAAAATTTACTTTAGTATGAACATTTACAAAGACACATAACTAGACAGAGTGGGAGCTCAAGGGTCAGAGATATATAGATAAAGATGGGTAGATAGAGAAGAGAAAGGCAGGAAGAAAGAGTATTTGATGAACCCTAATTGCATTTTGAACACTGGGTTTGAAAAAGTGAATTATGATAGTAATGAAATTATTAAAAATCATCTGCTTCTCCCACTACAATCCTCCTACTCCAGGTTGCCAGTTATAAAGCTCAGACAAGGCAAAGATAGAAATAGGACAATAAATATGTATTTGGTAAGCTGGTTAGAGACAGTTTGAAAACACAACTTCATACGTATTTTGACATTTTACTGGTTTAGAATGATAACACTTTTATTGACATGTGAGATGGAAAACAAGACAAAAAACAATAAACTACAAAGACAAAACTGATGAAAACTAGACTTATTTGGGGATATAAAAGTCCTTTTCAGTGATGCATAACTGCTAAAATTATCAGCTGCTCATCAAATGTCATAACTGTGCTATAGGGAAGTGACTTCTAACCTAGAATTATATTTATAATTATAAATTCCATAGCCTCAGAATCAAACATTAATCTATATAGATTATAGCATATAGTTTACAGTATATAGGTGATGATCATTCAGTATGTATGCATTAGAAACTCCTACTTGGTTTTTTTGCTTTTACTGCTATTGCCATGAAGGTTCATGTTTATAGATTGGAAGATCTCAGAGGCTAAAGTTAATAATGTTTAAATTTTCATGCAATGCTGTTTAGCATAGTATTACAGATAATTAGGTCTATCAGTGCTTTAACATCCCAATAAATCATTACATTACAGATAAACTCTAATAGACTGTAATACAGGCAATCTGTCAAAATTAAGATTCAGAAACTTCTGAGGAAGTGTATTTATGTACAAACAGAAAAAAAAATAATTTAGCTTAAAAAATGGAAGGTGGGAAAGAGGCAGGTGAGGTATATAATGTTAGTGGATTCCCACCTTCTGTAGAGAGAGTCAATAGGTAATGTCTATAGATGATACATTGAAAAGTGGGTGATATTATTGTAATTTAGAAGTCTAGATAAAACTTTCAAAGATGTCTCACTAAAAACAATTGAAAATAGTTTTCTACAGAGTGAACCTGAGGATGTGGGGAAGTGGATATGAGGAGTGTCACAGTTTACTAAAAACATTTTAATATTTTTAATTTTAGCAACTGCACACATCTTTTTGTTGAAAAATATAATCTAAAAAATAAAGAGGCAAACCAGCAAACAAACCAAAACACAGAAGACATTGCTGAGGACTCAAGATGGGGGAGGAGTAGCAGGCTGAGATGACATCAGGTAGCAAGATTTCAGCTAGATAGTTTATCAAACCATTCCAAATACCTAAAAATCCAACAGGGGATGGAAGAGAAGAAGGACAGCAATTCTAGAAACAGAAAATCGACCACTTTCTGAAAGGTAAGACCTGTGGAGAAGTGAATCCAGAGGCTAAGCGGAGGTGGAGCCCTCAAGGGGACCGTGTGGTCTCAGGTTCCATGGGGTCACTGAAGGATCGGGGGTATTTGAGTATTGCAGAGCTTACAGGTATTAGTGCAGGGAAGCTGGCTATAGAGACGGAGCCGAAGAGTGAGCTCTCAGCTCGGGGTTACCTTAAACTGTGATCTGTGGAACCATCAGGCCACTGCTCTTTGAACAGGGACCCCACAAGTGGCAGATCTGGGCAGACCTCCCTGGAAGAGTGGCAGTGATCTGCTGCATTTGGAGATTCTGGGTGGGGCTGTGTGCCAGAGACAGAGATGCTCGGTCACAGGTCAGGTGAGCTTGGCATGCAGCCAGAGGCCAGGGGGACGGGAGTGATTGAGTGCTTTTCTAGGAAGGTGCACTGAGGAGTGGGGCCCTAAGCTCTCTGCTCCTCTGTGCTGGAGATTGGGAGGCTGCCATTTTCATTTCTGTCGTCCAGAATTCTACTGAAAGCAATCAGGGAGCAAAGGCTCCAGAGAGGGAACGGGAGCAGGTTACTTAGCCTGGTACCTGGCAAATGTGGTGCAATTCCACCTGGGCAAAGACACTTGAGAATTACGACAACAGGCCCCTGCCCCAGAAGATTAGCAAGAAACCCAGCCAAGACCAAGCTCACTTATCAAAGAGAAAAGCGGAATTCCAGAGGAGGAGAAAGCAAAGCATGGAATTCATGGCTTTCTCCCCATGATTCTTTAGTCTTGCAAAATTAATTTAAAAAAAATTTTTTTTTCTTCCTCTAATTTATTTTAACTTGTACTCTTTCCTCTTTTAATGTTTTTTTTTTAACTAGTTTATCTTAACAATATGTTTCATTAAAAAACAAACAAACAAACAGAAAGCTTTTTGAAACTTCATTATTATAGTCATATTTTATCCTTCATTGTATCTAACTTTATCTTTTTGCATACACATATGGTTTTTTCTTCTAAAAAATTTTGGGATACAATTTCTTCTAATAGATCAAAATATACCCTAAATCTAGTACAGGGCTCTGTTCTAGTCTCCAGCCTGAGCAAGTGTTCTTCAATTTCTTTTTCTTTCTTTTCCCAACCAACTTATCTTATCAAGTCTTTTTTTTTTAATTAAAAAAAATCATCTTTACAGTCATATTCCATCCCTTCATCATGTTTACCCTTATTTTTGTAAATATGTATATACGTTTTTATTTCCTTAAAATATTGGTAGGCAGTTTCTTCTAAAAAACCCAAGTACTCCCAAAATTAGGTGGGTGGCTCTGTTCTATTCACCAGTCTAATATCTATATTTTCTTCCTTTAAAAAAAAAGAGTTTGAACTTCTTTTTGCCCCGTCTATTCCCCTCAGTATTTAGGGTCTCTTCTGATTTGGTTAACACACATTTTTCTGGGGTCTTTGCCACCCTTTTAGTATTTTATTCTCTCCTCCATATATTCTTATCTGGATAAAATGACAAGGCTGAAAAACTCACCACACACACACACACACACACCAAAAAAAAAAAAAAAAAAAAAAAAAAAAGCAGTACTGAAGGCTAGGGACCTAATCAATATGGACATTGGTAATATGTCAGATCTAGAGTTCAGAATGATGATTCTCAAGGTGCTAGCCAGGCTCGAAAAAGACATGGAGGATATTAGAGAAACTCTGTCTGGAGAAATAAAAGAACTAAAATCTAACAAAGTTGAAATCAAAAAAGCTATTAATGAGATGCAATAAAAAATGGAAGCTCTTACTGCTAGGATAAATGAGGCACAAGACAGAATTAGTGATATAGAAGACCAAATGATGGATAATAGAGAAGCTGAGCAAAAGAGAGACAAACAACTACTGGACCGTGAGGGGAGAATTCGAGAGATAAGCGATACCATAAGACAAAACAACATTAGAATAATTGGGATTCCAGAAGAAGAAAGGAGAGAGACGGAAGGTATATTGGAGTGAAATATTATAGAAAATTTCCCTAATATGGCAAAGGGAACAAGCATCAAAATCCAGGAGGTGCAGGGAATCCCCTTCAAAATCAATAAGAATAAGCCCATACCCCATCATCTAATAGTAAAACTTACAAGTCTTTGCGACAAACAAAAAATCCTGAAAGCAGCCCGTGATGAGAAGTCTTAACATACAATGATAGAATATTAGATTGGCAGCAGACTTATCCACAGAGACCCAGCAGGCCAAAAAGAACCGGCATGATATATTAAGAGAATTAAATGAGAAAAACATGCAGCCAAGAATAATATATCCAGCTAGGCTATCATTAAAAATAGAAGGAAAGATAAGCTTCCAGGATATTCAAAAACAAAAAGAATTTGTAAACACCAAACCCTCTAAGGAAATATTGAAAGGGGTCCTCTAAGCAAAGAGAGCCTAAAAGGAGTAGACTAGAAAGGAACAGAGACAATATACAGTATCAGTCACCTTACAGGCAATAAAATGGCACTAAATTCATATCTCTCAATAGTTACCCTGAATGTAAATGGGCTAAATGCCCCAATCAAAAGACACAGGGTATCAGAATGGATAAAAAAAACAGAACCCATCAATATGTTGTTTACAAGAAACTAATTTTAGTCCCAAACACACCTTTAGATTTGAAGTGACAGGGTGGAAAACAACTTACCATGCTCATGGACATCAAAAGAAAGCTGGGGTGGCAATCCGTATATCAGATAAATTAGATTTTAAGCCAAAGACTATAATAAGAGATGAGGAAGCACACTATATCATACTCAAAGGGTTGTCCAACAAGAAGATCTAACAATTTTAAATATGTATGCCCCTAACATGGGAGCAGCCAACTATATGAACCACTTACTAACAAAATCAAAGAATCACATCAACAATAATAGTAGGGGACTTTAACACACCCCTCACTGAAATGGACAGATCATCTAAGCGAAAGATCAACAAGGAAATAAAGGCTTTAAATGACACACTGGACCAGATGGACATCACAGATATTCAGAACACTCCATCCCAAAGCAACAAAATAAACATTCTTCTCTAGTGTACATGGAACATTCTCCAGAATAGATCACATCATGGGTCACAAATCAGGTCTCAACCAGTACCAAAAGATTAGGATCATTCCCTGCATATTTTCAGACCATAATGCTCTGAAGCTAGAATTTAAGCACAAGAGGAAATTTGGAAAGAACCCAAATACATAGAGACTGAAGAATATCCTTCTAAAGAATGAATGGGTCAACCAGGAAATTAAAGAAGAATTGAAAAAAAAAAATTCATTGAAACCAATGATAATGAAAACACAATGGTTCAAAATCTTTGGGAAACAGCAGTGGCAGTCCTGGGTGGAAAATATATAGTGATACAAGCCTTTCTCAAGAAACAAGAAATGTCTCAAATACTCACCCTAACCCTACACTAAAGGAGCTGTAGAAAGAACAGCAAAGAAAGCCTAGACCCAGCAGGAGAAGATAAATAATAAAGATCAGAGCAGAAATCAATGAAATAGAAACCAAAAAACAAAATAAAACAAAACACAACATAACAAACAAACGAACAAACAAAACCAGTACAACAAATCAATGAAACTAAGAGCTGGATCTTTGAAAGAATTGATAAGATTGATAAAACCCTGGCTAGACTTATCAAAAAGAAAAGAGAAAGGACCCAAATAAATAAAATCATGAATGAAAGAGGAGATCACAACCAACACAAAAAAATACAAACAATTTTAAGACCATATCATGAGTAACTATACACCAGCAAATTTGACAATCTGAAAGAAATGGATGCATTCCTAGAGACATATAAACTATCACAACTGAACCAGGAATAAATAGAAAACCTGAACAGACCCATAACCAGTAAGGAGATTGAAGCAGTCATCAAAAATCTCCCAACAAACAAGAGCCCAGGGCCAGATGGCTCCTCAGGGGAATTCTACCAAACCTGTAAAGAAGAATTAATTCCTATTATCCTGAAACTGTTCCAAAAAATAGAAATGGAAGGAAAACTTCCAAACTCATTTTATGAATGAGTAGACTAGAATCACCTAGTAGACTAGAATCACCTTGATCCCCAAACCAGACAAAGATCCCATCAAAAAAGAGAATTACAGACCAATATCCTTGATGAACACAGATGCAAAAATTCTCACCAAAATACAAGCCAATAGGATCCAACAGTACATTAAAAGGATTAGTCACCACGACCAAGTGGGATTTATTCCAGGGCTGCAAGGTTGGTTCAACAGTTGCAAATCAATCAATGTGATACAATACTTTAATAAAAGAAAGAACAAGAACCACATGATACTCTAAATAGATGCTGAAAAAGCATTTGACAAAAACAGTATTATTTCTTGATCAAAACTCTTCAAAGTGCAGGGATAGAGGATACATACCTGAATATCATCAAATCTATCTATGAAAAACCCACAGCGAATATCATTCTCAATGGAGAAAAACTGAGAGCTTTTTTGCCAAGGTCAGGAACACAGCATGGATATCCATTATCACCACTGCTATTCAACATAGTAGTAGAAGTCCTAGCCTCAGCAATCAGACAACAAAAAGAAATTAAAGGCATCCAAATTGGCAACGAAGTCAAATTCTCACTCTTTGCAGATGATATGATACTTTATGTGGAAAACCCAAAAGACTACATTCCAAATATGCTAGAACTTGTACAGGAATTCAGTAAAGTGCCAGGATATAAAATCAAAGCACAGAAGTCAGTTGCCTTTCTATACATCAATAACAAGACAGAAGAAAGAGAAATTAAGGAGTCAATCCCATTTACAGTTGCACCCAAAACCATAAGATACCTATGAATAAACCTAACCAAAGAGGCCAAGAATCTATATCAGAAAACTATAAAGTACTCATGAAAGAAATTGAGGAAGACACAAAGAAATGGAAAAAATCTTCCATGCTCCTGGATTGGAAGAATAAATATTGTGAAAATGTCTATGCTACCTAAAGCATTCTACACATTTAATGCAATCCCTATCAAAATCCCATCCATTTTTTTGTCATAGAAATGGAACAAATAATCCTACAATTTATATGGAACCAGAAAAGACCTCAAATATTGAGAGGAATGTTGAAAAAGAAAGCCAAAGTTGGTGGCAACACAATCCAGACTTCAAGCTCTATTACAAAGCTGTCATCATCAAAACAGTATGTTACTGGCAGTAAAACAGAACCATAGATCAATGGAACAGAATACAAAGCCCTGAAATAGACCTTCACCTCTATGGTCAACTAATCTTCGACAAAGCAGGAAAGAATGTCCAATGGAAAAAAAAGAGAACCTCTTCAAAAAATGGTGTTGGGAAGATTTGATAACCACATGCAGAGAAATGAAACTGGACCATTTCCTTGCACCACACATGAAAATAGACTCAAAATGGATGAAGAACCTCAATGTGAGAAAGGAATCCATCAAAATCCTTGAGGAGAACACAGGCAGCAACCTCTTCAACCTCAGCCGCAGCAACTTCTTCCTAGGAACATCACCAAAGGCAAGGGAAGCAAGGGCAAAAATGAACTACTGGGACTTCATCAAGATCAAAAGCTTTTGCACAGCAAAGGAAACAGTTAACAAAGCCAAAAAACAGCTGACAGAATGGGAGAAGATATTTGCAAAGGACATAGCAGATAAAGGGCTAGTATCCAAAACCTATAACTTTTCAAACTCAACACCCAAAGAACCAATAATCTAATCAAGAAGTGGACAGAAGACATGAACATATATTTCTGCAAATAAGGTATCTAGATGGCCAAAAGACACATGAAAAAGTGTTCCACATCACATGGCATCAGGGAAATACAAATCAAAACCACAAAGAGATACCACCTCACACCAGTCAGAATGGCTAAAATTAACAAGTCAGGAAATGACAGATTCTGGTCAGGATGTAGAGAAAGGGGAACCCTCCTACACTGTTGGTGGGAATGCAAGCTGGTGCAACCACCCTGGAAAACAGCATGGAGGTTCCTCAAAAAGCTGAAAATAGAGCTACCCTAAGACCCAGCAATCACACTACTGGGTATTTACCCTTAAGATACAAATGCAGTGACCCTTTGGGGGTCATGTGCACCCGAATGTTTACAGCAGCAATAGCCACAATAGCCAAACTATGGAAAGAACCTAGATGTCCATCAACAGATGAACAGATAAAGAAGAAGTGGTATATATATACAATGGAATACTATGCAGCCATCAAAAGAAATGAAATCTTGGCATTTGCGATGACATGGATGGAACTAGAGGATATTATGCTTAGCGAGATAAGTCAAAAGAGAAAGACAATTATAAGAGCTCCCTGACATGAGGAAGTTGAGAGGCAATGTGGTGGGCTTGGGGATGTAGGAATGGAATAAATGAAACAAGATGGGATTGGGAGGGAGACATACCATAAGAGACTCTTAATCTCACAAAACAAACTGAGGGTTGCCCGGGGAGTGGGGTAGGGAGAGGGTGGTTGGGTTATGGACATTGGGGAAGGTATGTGCTATGGTGAGTGCTGTGCAGTGTGTAAACTTGGCGATTCACAGACCTGTACCCTGGGTCTAATAATATATTATGTGTTAAAAATAAATAAATAAAATTTAAAATAAAAAAAAATAAAGAAGACATTGCTAATACATTTATAGTATATACAGAAATAAGATATTATAATGTATCAAGGTATTTTGGGGGACTAATTTGATTGGATAGAGAAATTTGTGTTCAGATTTGAATTATATAACTATGGCTGTCATATTGTCAATTGACTGAATTCAACCAGGCCAATTAACAAGCAATTGAAATTGATGGGTGAGATGAGGATTTGTATTTTGTTTTTTAGAGATTTGTTTATTTATTTATTTATTTAGAGAGAGTACGTGGGTGGGAGGGGATGAAGGAGAGGAAGAGGGAGAATCTCAAGCAGACTCCATGATGAGCATGAAGCCTGACATGGGGCTCCATCCCATGACCCTTAGATCATGACCTAGCCAAAATCAAAAGTTGGATGCTCAACCAACTGAGCTACCCAGGTACTCCAAGGACTTGAATTTGAGACAGTAGAAGCAGAGATGGGTCAGGAAGAAAAGATAGATATAAGATGAGAAGGTTGAAATTAAGCACTTAACTGAATAGATGTGTAGATGAGAAAGAGAAAGATGTCTGGAATAAATTAAGAGTTTCCAATTTGATAGTTATACAAAAGCTGATATCAACTGCTTTATTAAAAAGAAACAAACAACAACAACAACAACAAAGCAAATAAACAAAAACAAAAAAATACCCATAAAAAACTTCCAACTTCCAAATGTGAGATTGTAATCTTCCCTAAAATCCAAACAAGTAAACCTAAAATACAAATTATTTCAAGTGGGATTATTGACATATATTTAGTAGTATCAGTCTAGAAAAAAATATATCACTCACATTTAAATATTAGGCCACATGGACCATCACTTCAATTATTCTAATCCAAGGGCGGTATAATAAATGATGCTTCTGGTAAGCAATTGCAGGATTGTGAGAAACATATATTAATACATTCAATCATTTTAAAAGATGCTTTGATTCTTCATAATGCAGATTGAATCACTTTTGTCAAGCAAATTCTCATGAATGAGATATACCATAGCATAAAGAATGCATATTTATTAAAAATGAAAATGTAACAGGGAGAAAATATTATTTATTTAATTGATAAGATTAGATTAGGTTTTGACATATGGTTACACATTTTTATTATTTAAAGATTTTTGATGGATAATTCAAAGAGTGTCCTAGCTTATAGCATAAATCATATATTAAATTCAAAGACATAATTATAAAATTCATCAATTACTGACAAGGCCATTTTACAACTTTCATTGTATATACATATTTTCCTTTTGTTTTTTGTTGAGGAACTTATAATTGTAATTAATATGTTGTTAAGTTATTTATTTAATTAAATATAAGATTTACATGGGTATTGTCAGGTTTGGACTTCTTAATAAATGAGAAATTAAAATTTCTTAAGAAGCAAAGCATAGCATTCATATTATTGATCAGATTAGTAAGATTTTGAAGGGAAACTGAAATGGTACTGACATTTTCCCTCTGGAACCAACAGACATATTTTCTTAGAGAACACTATGGTGGGAGAAAGGATACTTGAGTTAAACATTTTGGAGATGTAGTTGCAGAAGATCAGAGAGTAAATCTTAGACATTGATCAGGGAAATTCATTAACAATGAAGTGGGAAGAAGGATTAGAAATCAAGACATAATGGTGTTCGATGTGGACTTTGGAATCACCCCATTTAGAAAGGCAGGGATTGGAAAGAAAGACTGTGAACATTTGCCAACAAATGAATGAGTGAGGAGAAATGATCGGCAGTTTAGGCAGATGACAAGTAGATGATGCTGTCAGATGTTCATTAATGAATAAATAATTAACATTTATATTTCCTCTCTTGGTATGAAAATAAATGCCACTCAGTTCATTATAATGTATTCTATTATAATGTATTTTATTATATATTTCCAATAATGTTTATACAATCAATTTGCACAACAGAATGTTTTCTTGGATTAGAAGAGGTAAACTTTTTTCCCCTTGTTTAAAATAAAATAAAACAAACTTTTATAAGGCCTGAAATCAAAGAAATCCCTAAGAAAAACATTTAGAAAAACATCATAAAGACTTTGATTTCAAACTTTCAAAACTTTTACAGAGACCAGAGGAGATGACAGAGGCAGTGATTTTAAGAATGAGAAATATTCTAGTCCCAAACTGTTGCAGTGTATGCTTGACACTATCTATGAGAGACTATGTTTTAACCACAGCAGGCTACTGGATTTCAAAGTTGATGTTAGAGAATTTTGGAGAAACAATTTTTTTAAGAAACAAT
Source organism: Lontra canadensis (assembly GCF_010015895.1). Lineage (NCBI taxonomy): Eukaryota > Metazoa > Chordata > Mammalia > Carnivora > Mustelidae > Lontra > Lontra canadensis. The sequence continues at coordinate 676,386 of NW_022631074.1, read as the reverse complement.
ACATATATAAAAATATTTGGGAATCCTGAAGGGTATACATGGGTTTGGTAAAATCAATAATGATTTGAAACAACCTCAATGAAGACATTGTCCAAATCATTAGGATTTTTTTTTAAAGGTTTTATGCATTTGTTTGAGAGAGAGAGAGCATGAGCAGAGGGGAGGGTAGAGGGAGAAGCAGGCTCCCTACCAAAGCATGGAGCCTAATGCAGGACTTCATCCTGGGACCCTGGGATCATGACCTGAGCCAAGGCGACACTCAACCAACTGAGCCCCCAGGAACCCTCATTGAGGATTCTTTAGTAAACAAGTATAAACCAATGTAATAATGATCTCTTAAATGAACAATGATACGATAGTGGAGATTATAAATTATATTAAAATATGATTTGAACACAAAATTATTTTTAATTTAGATTGTGTTTATTGAAATCTATCTAATTCAGCTCTGTGCCAGGGAGAGTTTTGTGCTAGTTTCTTCCTATTTCATTTTCTCCTCATAAAGACACCGTATTAACATTTTCATTTTACAGATAAAGAGAGCTTAAATAAGACAAGGAGATTTAGCATAGAGTCTAAATTATATACTTACTCAATGGTGAAGTCAGGAATCTTCCTTAGCAGTACACTTTCTGCTTTTGGTAACCCAAAATGAGATTGGAACTACTGAAGTTATCTATTTATATAAGATTTATAAATTGCATAACAAAAACCTTCCTGAAGCAAATATGTTTTCAGGGATCTCAATCATTTTTATATTTTATCTTATAAATCCCATTACCATTTTAGTCTAAAAGTGAAAGATAATTTATGAAAGTAGCCAGGTGTGGACACTTTATAGAGAATAATTAAAATATTATCTTAGATAATAAAAATTTTATTGGTAATGTTATTGACAAAATATACTATAGGGACCTCCTTTTTATTATTGATTTTTACTCATTGATGAGAAGGCAAATAAATATTGTAAGAGTACTGTAAGTTGTTGAGGGTTTTTTTTTGTTTGTTTGTTTGCTTTTGTATAGTGTCTTCTATTACAGAGTCTGTCAAGGCATATTTTGGTTTCTCTCTTGAGAAAAAGCATTCTTATCTTTAAGCCAAGTTCTCAAGTTCTATGAGAACTTTTTTTTAATCATGCTTTGGGACCATATAGGATTTGGGTTCAGTGTTATAATATAGGTAGTATGTCTTTATTAATTAGATACTAGTAATCTAAAATTAATTTAGATACTATTCAAATTTCTCAAATATGCCTCTATGTACATACTTCTTAATGTGCATTAAAACACATTCATAGCCAATTACTTATGTCAATGTCAAAGGTGGCACTGATATTAAATTGCCACATTTAGTGTATTCATCTAAAATTATCAAGTGGCTGTTATGTGACAGGAGCTATAGTAACTGCTGGAAATATAAAGATAAATAATTCATATCCCTGTCCCAGACTAAGAGCTTACAGTCTAGTTAGGGTTGACAGAATATACAATACCATATAACCAGAGATTTGAATCAAGTGTCCTGGAAGCACCAAGAATAGCTAAGTTAAATTCCCAGAGATGTTTGTAATAAATAATGGTGAGAAACGTGTAAGATAGAATGTTGGAATATGAAGTTCACTGATCATTACACACCTATATATTTTTTAAAATTTTATATGTGATTAGCATGATTAAAATGTATATAAAGACTATAATTACAAGTATATATGTAACTTGAAAATTATTCAAATACAAACAAGATAAATATGGAAAATAAATGGAATATTATAATAAATTTTAGCTAATGTATAAGTTTTGAGAAAAGTAATGATCCACATTAAATTCCAGCCAGTTATATCGCAAAGGACAGTTAAAACACATGTATTGTAATCTGAACTCTTTAAATAAAAGTACAAAATTTTCTTTTAAGACCGGTAAATTATAGATTAGCCACATACTACAAATTACATGCAAATATCCAATAACAGAAAACAAATATTTAGAAAATATAAAAATTAACTTCCATTTCTACAGTATGCAATTTAGGACAGAATAATTGATTTCAAATAACTGATTTCAAATAACTGATTTCAAACAAATTCAAGGAGCGATAAAACTCTGAGCTAGTAAAAAAAAAAAAACTCTGAGCTAGTAACACTATTATTTATACTGACAGATAAATGTTTATTTTCTACAGAAGTGAAAATTGCATATACACTTAATTGCTTAATGTTATGTGTGAAAATAACTTGTTCAATTTTAGCTCACATTGTCTTTTCCAATTCATATAAGTACTTTTATTTTATTTTATTTTTTTATTTATTTTTAAATTTTTTATTTTATATTAATTTCTTTTTATTTATTTTTTTATTATCATTTTTATGTTTTAATTTTTATTTATTTTTTATTTTTTATTATTTATTTATTTGACAGAGAGAGAGAACAAGTAGGCAGAGAGGCAGGCAGAGACAGGCAGAGAGAAAGGGGGAAGCAGGTTCCCTGCTGAGCAGAAAGCCCAACGTAGGGCTCATCCCAAGACCCTGAGATCATGACCTGAGCTGAAGGCAGAGATTTAACCCACCAAGCCACACAGGCACCCCACACAAATACTTTTAACATATTTATTTCTTTAACAACCACATAGTCTTACTATGTGTCAAATACTGACATTTGTGCATTACAAACCAGTTATTTAATTCTCACATCTTAATTCATTTTTCTTTTGCAAATAAAACACTGTATAGACTATATGGTGCATAAAAAACAGAAATTTATTTGTCATGGCTCTGGAGTCTGGGAAGTCCAAAATACAGGCACGAGCAAATTCAATGTCTGATGAAGCTCTGCTTCCTGGTCACTCAGTCCTCATGTTGCAGAGGGGATAAGGGAGCTCCCTGGGCCTCTTTCATTAAGGTACTTTTCCCATTCATGCAGGCTCCATCCTCAAGACTTAATCATCTTCCAAACGTCTCACTTCCAAATACCATCACAATGGGGGTTAGGTTTCAACCCGTGAATTTTAGAGGCACATTCAGTTTGCTGCACCTCATAAAAACACTAGGAAGTAGTTCTCTTTATTAACTCCATTTAAAGGTGAAGAGTAGAGATTGAAAAAATAGCTCATCAACTAGTATGTAAAACAGCCAGGTTTGAAAACAGACTGAATACAGATAAGGGAATATCTTCAACCTTAAATTGTATTTTGTCTCCATATACATTAAATAAGTGGTCATTCACATGTAATGATATAGTAATAATATACATCATCAACTGAAGGTACAGTATTTTCACTAGATTTTCTTCCTCATCCCCCTTTCTGAAATTCCATCCTTTCACCCTGTGAAACACAGATACATTCTGTGCTTTTGTAACAAAACACAGTTATCATTGTATAAACAGAAAACAAAACAAAACAAAACAAAACAAGAATAAAACCCTTCAAGTTTAAATGCAAAACTCAATGTAGCTGCTCTGAAACTAACATAATTATTTCAGTAGGGCAAATGAATGGGATACATAGAAGGAGTAAGAGGGCAGTGTATTGGGGTGCCTGGGTGGCTCAGTGGGTTAAAGCCTCTGCCTTTGGCTCAGGTCATGATCTCAGGGTCCTGGAACCGAGCCCCAAGTTGGGCTCTCCGTTCAACAGGGAGCCTGCTTTCCCCTGCCTCTTTGCCTGCTTGTGATCTCTCTCTGTCAAATAAATAAAATCTCAAAGAAAGCAGTATATCAATATACAGTGTACAATACAGTGTGCAATACAGTGCATTAACACAATACAGAATGCTAAATAAGCTTTTATTAATAATTATTTTTAGTTCTAAAAACTTTAACTTCTTAATCTCATACCTAAAGAATCTTGACAATATTTTGTTCTATGTTAAAATTTCAAATATGATTCCATTATGGCCCTGGAGTCTTATTCACAAAAATCTTTTCAAATAGAATGTCCATGGAAAACTAGAAAATTTGCTTCTGATTTCCCATTTGCTTTTGTTTCTCTGTATAGTACTGGAGTTTTGTAAACACCCACAGCATTGTTCACTTTGTTCACCTGTAATCTTCTGATTCATCTTTCATTTTTATGGTACCAATCTATCACTTCCAAGATTCAAATCCTTTTCTTGCTTCTTCCCTGACTGGGTCATAGAACTAGACTTACCTAGCCCCACAAGTGTCAATAACAGCATCTGTTTTTTAGCAAGTAGGAGTCCACAGAAGATTCTCCCATATTCTGCTCAGCAAGAAAATGCCAGGCAGCCAAAATTCTGGGAATCACCAAAGAAGGGGGTGAGAGTTCTACAGTCCAAAATGCAGGCTTTAAACTAAAGCCTTTATGTTTGTGATGGACATCCCTGCTGTACTCACTTGAGTCTTTTGCCACCAAACGGGACAGACTGTCTGATGTCTGGTTGTGTGGCTACAGGGTTCTATATTTTATAATTGTTCCATCTAGCTGAAATTCCTACATAATAAAATTAGTTCATATAATCTATTTAATTATTTTTTAAATGTAAAGAATATATCTTTTTCTCATGGTATCTTAATTCTGTTGTAAAATCCTTTTTTCAACTAACCTTTTTTTTGTCTGCTTAATGTATTATAAAGACAATTCTTGAGTATTCAAGTAACTTTTCAGTAGTAGTTATGGATACATTGTTTTATTTTTCTTTTTGCTAAGAACCACTTGTTGGCAATGTTTGTTTACTCCAACAGTCAGAGCAGCTCATCCTTACCTTGTAATACTCTTCAACTCTTCCCCATTGAGAGTAAAGAGAGTGCGACAAGGCTCTTCTTAGATAAGTCTTAGCAAATGGCTTAAGTGTTGGCAAATTTATTCTCAGACTTGCATAACTTCTCATAAGAGAAAACCAATGCAGATAATATTTGTCTTTTTATTTTGTCCAGTGAGAGAACAAGAGTTTTAAACTCCTAATTTCAGAAAGTACATATAGAATAATAGTCAAGCCTGTCATATTTCAATCCCTTAAAATAAAAATGTGTCTCTCTATAATTCCCACTGTTGGGCAGCTCTAGAATTGCCCTAGAAGCTAAATTCACATGTAAATTCTCCACTCTTATAGCCCAATTGGTGATAATTGTACCAATAGTAGATATCCAAGGATATCATTCAGTAGACCCCTCAGATCACAGGAGGGCATAGTGTGAAAACATTTATTCCCAACTTGGCTTAAGTCTTACTTTTCCAGAACACTGCATTAAGAAATAATGAGAGAAACATGAAATTGCGAAATAATGAATGGTTGGGCTAAGAATATAAGTTAGACCATGAACTATGAGTAAACCAAAACTTAAAGTGATAATCAATAATTTAGAAAATGCTATGGAATGAATGAGGAATATGGAAGTGAAGCTTGAAGAAAAGATCTCAAAGAAGGGAGAACTGACCAGATGCAGGAATCAAAAAATGGTTAAATCTCATTAATGAAGCACTATTATTATAATGATCCCAAAACACCTGCCTCTGAGATTCTTCAAACATGTGGTTTTCTGCTTTCATGTCCCTAAGATACAGGTCACAAGATGATTTTACTTTCAGTTTGTTGCTGTGGCTTACTGAATTGCTTTTTGATTGGCATATACATTTGCCTAAATTATCCTGAATGAGAGTCTGGCCCTGAATTCAGTAGGAGTACCACAACAAAGAACCATGAATTATGGATCTCAGTAGGGCCAGACAGAAGACACATCACCCCTCCACACACACACACATATGAGATAAATGTATATATTAGATACACATGTATTTCTTTTTCTACTATTGTATTTTGAAATGCTGTGCCTGATAAGCAATTTAAAGCAGAAGATAATTTAATTAGATGCTATAGCTCTACGAAATGTGATAAGTTTCACACGTAGTATTTATTTCACTTTGGTTTATAAACACTTTAGGATCTTTAATGAAAAAATCATTAAATATGGTGAGGATGGTTATATATATATATACATTAAATATATGTTGAAAATGTATTTATATATAACTGATATATGTCTTACATTTAATGTATATATTAAACCACTGCAAATGCATTTTATCCATAAGACATAAAAATATGTATCTCAAATATCTAGTATTTCCATTCTAGTTAAATTGAACTTATGCCTAAAGTACCAAAATTTAGGATTCAAGATGATCCCCTGGAAGAGGCACTTGGGTTCCCCATGAGGCACACTAATTTGAACAACAGCAGCTTTGGAAAGAAAGCCACTGCATTTCTCTTTGACCCCTGAGCCAGGCACTGAATCCTGCCTGTGGCTATTTAGAGCACTTATGAAGAATTGAATAAGAAAAAGCAATGCTGCATATTTCAGAATTTAGTTTGTTCTTATTAGACAAACTTATTCTCCTCCCCAACAAGTAGCTGCAATTATTCTCTATAACTGTTAATTCTATATGAAGAAATCACTTTTATTTACATGTTATATTCTTATGAAATGTGGATGCATGCATATTAGCTAAGCCTCAAATGATCTGCTATTTTATAAGGCTGGAAAATCACCTGCTTAAATTAGAGAAGTGTAAGAGGAATGGGATATGCGTTTTTAAACACACTGAGTTACATTGATATCATAATTTGACAGAATAAGCTTTATCACTACAGAAAACTATTTTCTCTTTGGATAACTTCAGAGGCCCATGCTTATCATCTATCTTCCTTGTTAAATGATTGTAGGGGATCTATAAATAGGTATGTATTCTTCCACTAGTGCTAAATATGCTTTATTTTTAGGACATATTGAGATATTTTCCTCATGTCAGCTTTTATTTGATTTTTGCCTTTCCTTAGAACATTTTGTTAAAGTGTAAGTTAAACTAAAAAGATAGACCTAAAGATAGAACTTGTAGCATAATTTCAAAAATTCATGTGGTTTCATATATTTTGTATTGCAAAACAATATGTTAAGAATTGACCTTGCTATCTAAATTACTTTATGGGACAACATAAAGCATAAATTTAAAAGAATAAGTAAAATATTTCACTAGAAAATTTTAAGCTATTATAAGAAACTAACAAAATCCCTAATTTAAAATGAATTCAAATATAATATGTTTAAAAATGTGATGCATTTCTAAGCTCCTTATTTCATTGGCTGAAATAAATGAAATATAAATAACAAATTCTTTAGTTTGAAAAATCTCTACAATTAATTAATATGTTAATATTTCAATTTCTCTTGACTTACATGGCTCAAAATATTAAGTATTATTTTCAATAGCTTGCAATATATTCTTTACTTATATAGTAGTCCCTGACTATTATTTCAAATGCCTGAGTAGGGATTGTGTATTTCCATTACTGTAACAATATATGTACAATTGAGGCTACCACTGTCAGGTTTAGTTGACAGGCTATAGGAAATAAATTGTCAATGAATTTCTTCACTTTCATTGCTACAAGTAAATGTTACAAATAAATATTTATTTATAGGATTAATGCCCTCATTCTACATAACAGAATATGTACATATATACATTTCTGCATACACATATACATTCTTATTTTCATACTCCTACTCACCCCCTCCTCAAAGTATACTAATATGACTAAGACCCCCTAATATGCTTATACCTGGAAGTGATTTCCAAATATCATCACAACTTCATGGGCTCATTCTTTGTCTTGGTTGGCATACACTGTACTCTACTAATATGCTCTGATCATGCCATCAACATACTATAGTGCAGCAACTTCAGCTATCTCATAAGGTGCTAGGGGTCAATTAAAATTCTCATATTTTATACAAACTGCTGTCAAACAAAATGTCCTCTATCCTATTTAATTGTATTTTTAATTTATATGCAAAGACCTTATACTAATTCAAGTTAAATCATTTAACTTGCCAAAATGACATTTTATTATTTAAAAGATTTGGAAAATGAGCCATCAATTAAACTTGTGTCATCTGCCATTTCCATTACATTAAACAAATTTTATCCCTCAAGATGGAACAAATTTTCCACTTCCTTTACATTACCCCGCTCATTTGAGGGCACCACAATTCACACATTAGTCTAATTCCATGAAATATTGCATAACCCATATCTGTTGCACAATCTATAAACAAGAGAGACCTACTTCATTTGAATGAGGAACTGAGTAAACTGAAACATATAAAATGTTTCAGATGGGAAGATTTAATATAGCATACCACATGAGACTTTTAAAGATAAAGAACAAACTGAGGGTCAATATAGGGGTGGAAGGTGGGGGAATGCATTAAATGGACGAAGGGTATTAAAAAGGGCATTTGTGATGAGCATGGGATGTTGTATATAAGTGATGAATCACTAAATTCTGCACCTGAAACTAATATTACATTGTAGGTTAACTAACTGGAATTTAAATAAAAATTAAAAAAAAAAAAAAGGAATTCACTGTCTTGAATTGCTTTTTCCCTAAAATTAATATTTAATTTCTATCTGGTTGCCTTTAACTATATTTTGTTTTCAGAAATTTAATTATGGTGTGTCCTGGAATATATTTCTTTGCTTCTATTCTATTTGAAATTTACTAAGCTTCTTAAACCTGTAGATTTAATTGTTTTGCAAATTTGGGAAGTTATTAGACATTATTTTCTTTGGACACTCTTTCAACCCCACTCTATCTTCTCTGGAATGATGATTATTCAAATGTTAGTTCTTTTGTTAATGTCTTACAGTTTCCTGAGATTCTGTTTTGTTTTTGTTTTTCATGTTTGTTTTAGAGAGGGAGAGAAAGCCTGTTGTAGGGCTTGATTCACAACCCTGAAATCGTAATCTGAGCCAAAATCAAGGGTCAGACACTTAACTAACTTAAGTCCCCAGGACACCCCAGTTTTTATGTTTTGTCTATTATCTCTCTGCTCTACAGTTTAGGTGAATTCTTTTGATCTATTCTGATAATTCAAAAATTTTGTCTTTGCCATTCCACTCTATTCTGGAATCCATTTAGTGAAGTTTGTTTTATTTTTTAGGTTATTTCATTTCTCATTTTTTTTGTACTCCTTACTTCTTTTATAACTTCTGCTTCTTTTTTAAGATTCTCTTAATTTTTTTTCCATAATCATTCAGATCTGGTCATTTAAAATTTTTCATTATGGTTTCTGTTTGAACCACAATGACTTTATTTCAAGTAAGTAGGGATTTTTAACTTGTTCTTATTATTTATTATCTTTATTTTATTGTTTGTTTTGTCTATATCTTTATTTCATTGTTATCAGATATGATGATATATATGATGCCTATTTCAGAAATATTCTGAGATTTCTTTTTAGCATAATTTATGTATTTTATATTATTTCCATGCTCTTAAGAAAAATGTATACTATCTAAATTATAATGAGATCTTCCTTTATATTTTAAGCACAAACATGTTAGTTGTGTTGTTCATGTCAACGATTTAGTTGCTAATATTTAATCTACTCTCAATAATTAATAAATGCATATAAAAGTCCTATTTTCTTGATGTGTTTCTCTCTATTTATATTAATTTATTTCTATATTTTATATAAAATATTTTATATTTCTATTAAAACAATATTTCATATTTTAATATTTTGAAATGGGTTTTCATCTGGTACACGCATTTAAAAGAATTACATCTTTTGGATGTAATTTTAACATTTATTGTTGTGTACTACCACTTTTAACCAATAATTTTAATATATTTCTCAGGGTTTAATTTATCCCCTATTAAAATATCTACACTATTTCATTATTTTTTGTCTTGTGTGCTTTTTTTCCTTTCATTTTTATTTTCAATCTTTTTGTTTCCTTATACTTTATATGTTTCTACTACAAATAGCACACATCTAGATTTTTTTAAATTCAGTTGTTGGCCAATTAATTTTATTTTATGATGTGTATTGTGATTTCTATCATAATTATTCTTTCAGGTTTCTCTACTTTATTTTTTTTTATTCCGATGACATTTTAAAAATTGAATGCTATTTTCTCTGTGGGGAGATAAGTTTCCCTTGACTCTCTTAGGTCCCTGGGTGGATCTGAAAATTAAACTAATGGGGCACCTGGATGGCTCAGTGGGTTAAAGTCTCTGCGTTCGGCTCAGGTCATGATCTCAGGGTCCTGGGATGGAGACCCACATTGGGCTCTCTGCTCAGTGAGGAGCCTGCTTCCTCCTCTCTCTCTGCCTGCCTCTCTGCCTACTTGTGATCTCTATCAAATAAATAAATAAAATCTTTAAAAAATTAAAATTAAAATTAAACTAACAACAACAACAACAACAACAAAAATAACAAGAACCAAGAAAAGAGTTAGACATGTGTTTTTATTCTGGATTTGATGAAGACTGGTCAGTCTTGGAGGAATGTAATAGGTGAAGGAGTATGCAATAATTATAGTAAGCTGCAGGAAACCTAGAAAGAAAGGCCAGCTTATTAAAATTCTTCTTGGTATATCTTTGTCTTTGGAAATAAAGATGCTCCTTTCCTCTAGGTATAGGGAGGGCACCTCTCACATGAAGATTTTATGACCTGTTTTAGGAGAGAAGAGCTAGGGGAAGAGTAGGTCAGACCTTCTTGCTTCTCCTGTTTTCTTAAATTCTTTCAGCTTAAAATATTCAATATGCAAAAGATTGTCTCTTTTGTTGAGTTGTCAGAATTGTATGAACATATATGATGACTTTTATTTTGTATAGCTCATGTACCATATCCTGGATTTGTCTTACCTCTACTTCAAACACTTATTCAAGTCTTGCTTCCAAAATTTGTTTTTTGAGAATTAATTCTTATGAGAGTTAGTATGCATGAGAATATTTTGATTTTTCCTCATATTTGAATTACTGGATACAAAATTGTATGTTATATATTCTTTTTCTTAAATACCAAATGCAGTATTTGACTGACTGCAACATCCAATATTACAATTGAAAAATCAGATACAATGTAATTCTTGTTCCTTTGTATATGTATACATTTTGTATGTTTTCCTTTATATGCAATTTCTTAGTTTTCTTTTTTAAGTTTTTAATAGGTCAGTGTTACTATAATATGTCTACATTTTTTTTCCTTTCCTTTATTGTGCCTTTTGCCCTCTGCAGTATCTTTCAACATGAAATTGCTTTTGTTTTTTGTTTTTTGTTTTTATTCTTTTCTGGCCAGGTGCCTGGTAGGAGTCAGAAAATAAGAAACTAAAAAGGAAAGAAAAGAATATTTGAAGATAAATGGAGATATATTTTCTTACATATTAAAAAATTCACTAACATATTGGACAATAGTTACTGTGTTTTATTTGCAAAGAACCCGAAACACAATCATAGTTGAGTGGTATTTCTCAAACTCTTAGCCCCAGTAGTTAAGCAGCTCTGATTGTGAACTTTGATTGAATAATAAAGCCATTTAAACCTTCACTCATTTGTGGGCAGATAATATCTGAATTCATGTAGAATACATTGTTTAGACCTTAAAGAGTCCGCTCTTGACCTATACTTAATTCCATCTCAGTTCTACCTCATTCCTTAAGATACAGTTTTATTCATTATCATGGGTTCTCTTTTACCCTCGTTTCCCTCTATACAATAGATAGATGGTAGATAGATGATAGATAGATAGATGATAGGAAGGTGATAGACAAGTAATAGATTTCCTACCCTTTTTCAGTATTTATGGTAGAAGGTGTGTTTCACCACAGACTCAGCCCTCTATCTTGGTGTATAAATCTACTTTATATTTATATATGATTAATTAATTTTGGACGGATGAAAAGTGAGTAATAAAGAACAAACTTGTGGCAGAAGAAAAGGGGACCTTTTCAATTGAGGTTACAATTCTCAGAGATTATATTTATGTGACTTATTCTTGATTAGGCATTATAATCACTCTTGGAATATTAGAAACAACATTTTCAAAACTCAGAATCAAGAAACTAACATTCAGAAACATGAGGGTGGCAGGTGGGGAACAATTCCTCAGGACATTTTATATCATTTACAATTTTCATGTACATAGGAACTAAGAATTTGAATAGATCTTAAATGACCAATGATTTTTAAAAATTTGTGTCTGATGCTACAATTTTCAGAGCAAAGAGTCAAAGATCTTGCTCAAAGATCTTTTTTGGTTAAGGATTTCTGACAATTTCATTATAAACTTCTTTTCATCAAGGAGTGAAAATGAAGGTAAAACTAAGTATTTGAGATTTCTACTAGAAAAGTTATTAATAATAGAAATTACTTGATGTTTAAATTATATTATTTAAATATTTAGCCAAAAGAGCTTTGAATAGTCTCATATAACTCATAATTGAAAATAACTTTTTTTAAAATAACTCATATATAAGTTTTCTACCATGCCAAGCCATTTTTTTTTTCTTTTTTGGTTACACAATGTGTTATGCATTTTCTATATGTTAATTTTTGCAGTATTAATGAATTTCATATGAGTTAAGACAAGTATGTTATAATGGTAATAGGTCATAAAAAAAAGAAGAAAATATGAAGTTAAAGTAAATGTTTTCTTGTCTTCCATTCTAGTGCAAGTGTTAAGGTCTCTTAGGAAATAATTGTAATTGAAGGTAATAATATTTTACAACTTGTATAGAAAATTTGCTAGAATAATAGGCTACTTGTTATTTGAAGTAGAAAGCTTTATGCCTAAATGGGACATTTTTGAGGCAAACCTTAATGAAGAGGACATAAAAACTTGGCAGAAGTTGTTTGCATTAGAGAAAAGATGTAGACAAAGACTGAAAAATTATAATGGTACAATAAACTTTTGACTTACTGTATCTTACAGTGAACAAAGGAAACTAACAGTGAAGTAACTTTAAATTGTGGAAGACTTAAACTTTCAGGATAAAAATGTTTTATTTCTTTCTGATGGTGGAAAGGCATTAATATTCATCAAAAATGACGTAGTCTGACTTAAGTCTGTGAGGTAGTAATTTGGCACTAGTTCACAGAATCAGTTGGATGAAAAGAAAAGAGGTTACAAATGGAGATACTAGATACCTTTGTTACAATAGTCCAGGCACACATGACTGGGATTTTCACTAAAATAGTGGAGGTGAAAATGAAAATACACCAAATATTTCTAATAAACAAAAAAGTACATCAGAAGAGTTTTTTTTTTAAAGATTTATTTATTTATTTATTTGACAGAGAGAGAGAGAGAGAGAGCACAAATAGAGTGGCAGGTAGAGGGAGAGGGAGAAGCAGGCTCTCCACTGAACAGGGAGCCTGATGTGGGGTTCAATCCTAGGACCCTGAGATCATGACCTGAGCTGAAGGCAAATGCCTAACGGCTGAGCCACCCAAGCACCCCAGAAGTGGTATTATTGTCCTATTTTCAGAGATAGGGACACTTAAGGCCCTGAAAGTCATAGTAACATGCTCTATTTAATGTAGTCACTATAAGATCCACTAAGTAAACATTAGTCTGAATTACCCTAGAAGTCATGCTTTTTTCATTTATATTAATATACTACAAGAAAGAAGTCACTTAAATGATAAATTTATAGATTTCCAAATTACATGTATATTTTCTTTGAATATATGTGTATTTTATCTCATTTCATTGATATCAAAATTGTAACATAGTATTACATTAAACCAAAATATTTAAGACATTAAAATATTTTATTAACAGAAGTTTATCTTATTATTAAAAAATAAGTATTTTATAAATAATATTTTACTTGCATACTAAAAGTGTTATTATGGTTACAAATTGTTTTTTTCCAAATTGAATAGTTTCAAATAATTTTTAATACCACCCAAATTTTAATATCAATTATATTTCCCTTTAAACTTATATTAATAATGTGTTTTAAGTGACTAGTAACAATATTTGAAGGCTAGAACCTCCAATAATCATTTTGTCAACATTTAAACATCTCAAAATCAGTTTAAAAAATAATAACAAAATAAATAAGTAAATAAATACATAGTTTATAGCTGCATTGTCAAAGGGAATTGTGGAGAAAATCTTTTTGTAAACAAATAATTGTAGACTCAAACAATAATGGAATAGATAAAAAGCCTTGGTATTAATTTGCCCTAATTGTTTCATATTACAGCAAATAACAAAGAAACAAAGTCATTTCTAAAGTTAGAGAAACAAAGAAACAAAGCCATTTCTAAAGTCAGAGACACCAATACTAGAATCTCAGGTATTGACTTCCATTTCAGTATACTTTTCAACTACATTTTATTTCATTGTCTTCTTCTGTAACATAAATAAATATACAGTATACATCAACAATTGAGAATCCAAAGGACATAAAACATCATATTGAAGTTTGAGTTTTTGAATAGTAGATTTTCATATACCAAAGTAGATTTCAATAAATCAATGAAACCATCTTTACTATTTAATTCAAATGCCTTTTATGTATTTAACATTTCAGATAAACTCTTGTTGCCTTATATAGCAAGTAAATATCAAAATACTACATTTGTGAATATAACTGTCATAATTTAAAGGCAGATTCTTTGGGTCACCTGGGTGGCTTAGTGGTTAAATGTCTGACTCATCATTTCAGCTCAGGTCACGATCTCAGGTTCCTGAGATCGAACCCCTTTCAGGTCTGGGCACAAAGAGGAGAGTCAGCTTGCAATTCTTTCCCTCTGCCCTTCTCCCCCCAAATAAATAAATCTTAAAAAAAAAAAGCAATTATTTTAATTTCAAAATGATTTATATTCAGCATTTTAACTTAAGTGTTAAAAGTAGTAACCTTAATACAAACTTAAGATATTACAAATGTTTTTAAATTCTTGAGGAAAATATGGACGTATATATTGATGGAGTGTTAGATCAAATTTTAATTTTCACTTAAATTGTTAAAATAGTCTGAGTTCATGAAGCTCATTTTCATGTATTTTTTAAAATTTCTCATTCGTTTTTATATGATAGGTATAACTTTACTGTGGGATCCAACAAATAATTTGACAATTTCCCTCTGATTTGGCCACAATGATAAATGGTTGATATGTTCTTTGCTTTAAGCTTACCTGTTCTTTATTATTTAGGAATTCAATAAAATGACTATCTGAATCTATGCAACTAATTGCTATAATAAATACATTAATAAATTAAATTTCAAAAATTGATTAACACTTAAACATTATTTTGGAGGTTTTTTTGTAGATTCATTGTCTTTCATATTTTATATAGCTTATGCTCATCATAAATTTCAAATTATCTCATATATTATGAGTTGTAATACTTGGTTTATTTACAAGTCTAAAGTTGTTTTAAGGAGCACCTGTATGGCTCAGTCATTTAAACTTCTGCATTCATTTCAGTTCATGATCCCAGGGTCCTGGGATCAAGCCACATATTGGGCTCCCTGCTCAGCAGAGAGCCTACTTCTCCCTCTCCCTCTGCCTGATGCTCCCCCCTGTTTATTGTTGTTGTCTCTCTCTCTCTCTGTATCAAATAAATAAATAAAATATTTAAAAAAATAATAATAAAAATAAATATTGGGGGAAATTGGAGGAGGAGATGAACCATGAGAGACTGTGAACTCTGAGAAGCAAACTGAGGATTTTGGAAGGGAGGGAGTTGGGGGGTTGGGAGAGACTGGTGGTGGGTATTAAGGAGGGCACATATTGCATGGAGCACTGGGTGTGGTGCATAAACAATGAATCTTGGAACACTGAAAAAATAAAATAAAAATTTAAAAAACCATAATAAACAAACAATAAATAAATATATAAACAAAGTTTTTTAAACATTTATTTTCATCAACAAAATAATCAATTTACTTGATTCTTTACAGATTATTTTTTTTAATATATAGCACACTTTAATTCCAAATATATCATTTAATAAAATCAAATATCTATCAATTGCTTACTCTATGAAGTATTGTATAAATCAGTGTTTTTCATTTCATTTTTTAAATGATTTTATTACTAAACCTCAAACTAATTCATTAGAGAAATAAGGCTGTTTGCAAAGATTTCCACATGCATACATCAAATGATTATCAGGCTGATGTAACTTAATAAATTTAATATGTATTTAATTCTGATTTATTTTTAAAACTTAATTTAATATATACCATCTCACATTAATGTCCTTGATTTAGCTTTCTAAAAGTTCTATTTTAAAACATCTGCTGTACTTTCTTTTTCCTTTCAAGTGTTTATTCAAATACCAGTTAGTTAACATACAGTTTCAGTTCTAGGATTCAGTGATTCATCACTTACACACAGCATCTGGAGCTCATCACAAGTGCTCTCCTTAATACCCATCATCCATTTAACCCATCCTCTCACCTACCTCCCCTTGAGGAACCCTCTGTTTGTTCTCTGTAATTAAAAGTTTGTTTTATGGTCTGCCTCTCTCTCTCTCACTTTTGTTGTTGTTGTTGTTCTTCTTTTTTTTTTTTCTTTCTTCTAATGTTTGGAATTTAAGAATCAAAACAGATGAACACGGGGTGGGGGGAAATACCTACTGTTCTTATTCTAACTCTGATCATGATCTATTCAAATTAATTTTCTTGTGATGCTTTATCTTGATGTTTTCAATTCTCAATTAAAAATAAAAGAATATGCATTGATTCATTTAGGGATCAAGTTTTGAATAGAATCTAAATTTGGGAATATTTACTTTGAAAGAAATTGCATTATTTATCATTATTTTTTTTTAATTTGAATGTAGTTGCACACAATGTTGCATTAGTTTCAGTTGTACAACTTAGTGATTTGACAAGATTATACATTATGCTATGTTCACAAGTGTTACCACCATCTGTCCTGTTACATTGCTATTCCAATATCATTGACTATAATTTTTATGCTATGTCTTTTATTCCCTTGACTAATTCATTCCATAACTGGAAGCCTGCATCTCTTTCTCCCCTACACCCACTTTGCCCAACCCCTGCACCACTGTGCTCCCCTCTGGTATTCATCAGTTTGTTTTCTGTATTCATAGGTCAGATTCTGCCTTTCATCTGTTTATTATTATTATTAATGAGTGGAATTATTAATACTTACAAGTGGAATCACATGGTATTAGTCTTTTAAAGTCTGATTATTTCACTTAGTGTAAGTCCATCCATGAATTTCTTGATTTTAATATTTTATTTTACTTTTTAAAAAGTAAAAATAAAATAGTATTCAATACTTTCATTATGTAAAAGGAAAAAATGGACATAAATTTAAACATTTATATTTTCTAATATTAACATTTCCTCTTTAAAAATTACACTAAAGTGTTCATGCTGATTTTGTCCAATTGTTTTTTGAGGATAATCATTGTGTCTTTGATTTTTCTGTTCATGATCATGGTGATCTTGATGAAGACCACCAAGGGGCAAATGATAGAGGTTGTCATTTTAAGTCAGTCAATAACCAGGTGTATATATAGGATAGAAAAAATATCTTCTCTTCTATAAAATAAAAAATGACATACTACTTCTGTAGCTTGCCATGTAATAATAAAAATGGATGACAAGGAAATAGCCTTTGAAATTAAGAATTTTTGGATGCAGGATTTAAGAAAGCATGATGTATTTGCAGACATACTTGCAGATGACCCAAGCTCTGGATTTTAAGAATTGGTGAGAGAAGAAGCCAGAAAATCAGGCAGATGTCAAAATCTTGTAGCTGATGCTAAAAAATTTGAACTTTGTCCTGTGAATGATGGTGCCATTTAAAAGCTTTTAAGCAGGGGAATAAGTTGGTCATAATTGTATTTATGAAAGATCATTCTGGCAGCTGCGTGGAGAATGGATCCGTTGTGGGCATGACTGGAGGCAGGAAAATCTGTTAAGAAACATTTGCAAAGAGACCATTGACATGACACTGGGAATACAGGGTCCCCATTCTAGCCTAGCCACAAAATGTTGGTACTATTACCTCTGGCAAGTCTCTGGGCCACTCTGAAGTCCTCAGATGTCTGAGTAAAAGAAGAGGGTTGGATGGTTGGTCTCTAAGGTCCTTCCTGCTCTGATGATGTATTATAAAAACTTCCACAGTGTGTTCAATACATTACGAAGAAGGACTCAGTGGGCATTTGTGTCTTTTTCAAAATAATTGCTATTATTAGTATTTGTACCATAAACAGAATGCAAATTTTTCATTTAGACAAACTCAAAAAGGAACTAATGGTGAACTTTGTATCTGGTGAAGAATTTACCTGGTGGTGATCTCTTTTGAGGCCTTATTCTGCCTTTATATTAAAACAGGGGAAAAAGTCTAAAGTTAAGTACTATTTCTTAGTCTAGTTAGTATTTCTTAGTTTCTAAGATAAGATAAGACAGAGATTGTTACTTATCATCTAACCCTGATAATTCTGAAGAAATTATGTATTTGTACTGGTAGAGTAGTATAATGCTTCTCTTTATAAAAATATCAGAAAGCCTATTTTAAATATAGTTGATAATATAGTTCTCAAACACATCTCTGAATTTGAGTGATTTTTTTAGAATTCCGTATTTTGGATCTGATAGATAAATTTATTTTAACTTATTTTACTTAAGTATATAGTTTTTCTGTTGGAAGTAATTAGTATACATAATTTAAACTTAGCATAATAGGACCTTGGATCCTCTAGAATGACGTTAGTAATAGATTTGTTATTATCACCATTATTAAAGTTACAGAAAGCAAAATCATGCATCCCTTGCTTAGCTCTAAAGATTTGCTCAGTAATATTTGTTCCACATAAATGACTTTAGGTATAATACCTGTTTTGAAAAAAACCACAATTGTCTTGAATCACGTTCTATGCCTGTTACATGAATTTGTGTGCAATTGATAAACTATTTAGTTTTATTTTTAAATGCAGTATTAAAAATGGCAGAATTTGAAGCTATTTTTGTTTTACACTAGCTCTGATAGTCTGTTATTTTTGATCTAGAAAATTCTGAAGGAAAACTTAACTGGTTTTAAAATTTCACTTTTTATTCTTTTGAGTATGAACATATTCTTCTTATAATACAACATTTGTTTTCTAGGCATGCTTTTTAAGGAATCATATTTCCCCCAAGCTTATAAAATCATGTTCTTTGGTTACTGGGGGAATTTCTGACCCTTCAAATTTATTTTCACTGGTTTCTATTCACTGCTTGACTCAATTTCCTCTGAGAACAATTTGGGCTTATCATGGATTTTTTTTAGGTCTTGTTATTTTCCCTTGTAATTTTTTACCAGGATTAGTGCACTAAACAATGAATGTTAATAATTTAATATTAGAAAATTAGTAAATATTTCATATATTTTGCATATATAATACATGTAACATATTAAACATTCTATGCCTATAAAAATAGCTTTGGTTTTATTTAGAGAAAAAATATTACTGTGAATTGAATAGAGCTCTGGGAGCCAAGTTTTAGCCATCATGCTAGTATTAATTATCTGAAGAATCACAGGTGAATCTATGTACTTTTCTGATGTTCAGTGTGCTCATCTTTTAAATGCATAAGTTGGACTAAATTTTAGGCATAACATTCTCTAAGAAAATTACACTGGTGATTGTATAGTTATAGATACTACAATTCAAATTAAGCATCTATAAATCTTTCATATGTATAATAAATGTAAAGGTTTTTTACCATAAGATCAGTATCTAAACAGTGTGATGTGGCTCTGAAAAGACCTAATGAGATCTCCAACTATAGAAATAGTCTGGTAACTATCCCACATATTGGTTTAAGGATTGGTTTCTTCTCCAACACCTCTGACATTGTTTTAGTTCAAGTCTTTACCTTTCTCCCCAAAAGTTTTGCAACAGCCCCTTAGCTTTTTGCCTTTTTTTTCCCCTAAGATTTCATTTGTTTATTTATTTGACAGAGAGAGAGAGAGAGAGATCACAAGTAGGCAGAGAAACAGGCAGAGAGAGAGGAGGAAGCAGGCTCCCTTTCAGAGAGCCTAATGTGGGGCTCAATCCCAGGATCCTGGGATGAAGACCTGAGCAGAAGGCAGAGGCTTTAACCTACTGAGCCACCCAGCCCCCACCCCCCTTAGCTCCTCTGCATCTAAATTTGTTTCCCTCCAAGCCTCTATGCTGCCAATCATCCTTCCAAGGATAACCACTTTTTTTTTTTTTATGACTAAAAAAGAATAAAACAGCTTCCTTTAACCCTAAAGGTTATAGTCCAGTCTCATTAGCATGTAATGCAAGGTCCTGTTTACTTGTAAAGTCAGATTTTCACCTATGGCCTCATGTCTAATTTCTTGTATATTTCCATAGACACTCCACCCCCCACCCAGTAAAACTCTGAGAAATAATTATAAATCTTCTCTCCATCCAAAAAAAAAAAAAATGTGTATTTACATCTTTTCTGGCTTTTTTAAAGTACACATGTATACCTCAATCACTATCTCCCTTGAACAGGGAGGAAGAGGCCTCTGATCTTGGCCAGTACATTAGAAGAACAATAGATCATAAACAGAAAAAACTTTAATAAAGTATACATACGCAATTCTGTCATTCTGGAGCCAATGCTCAGTGTCTGGCACAAGGTGACCATAACCCTAAACATCTGCTCCTGTGACTAATGCCTTTCTGGACCTAAGTAATGCTTCATCACATCTCTTGCGCATGTCCTTGAAATAATGGATGTCTGGATATCGAAAACATTTGTACATTGTGTTGCTGCTTATACTACAAAATGCACTGTGACAGAGTGTGGAGACAATCTGAACAGCAGAAGCATTTAGGTAAGAGAAAAGACAAATTAATTAACTTGTCAAATCCTTCCTCTCAGCATGAATGCAATAGATTCCTGCATAACCAAGTACCATTTCCCAGGAGCACTGAGCGACCTTTTGTTCTTCACTTTTGTTTCAGTTCGTGGTTCCAGAGATACTCCAGAATTACACGGTTTTCAGAAGAGCTGCACATGGTGATTGAAGAACATACTGAAATATTAAACAATCTTTCTTATTAAAAATGTATGTTTATGTGTAGGTATAGATGATGTATAACATGATTTCAAATCTTTGTATCAGTAACAAGATGAAAATTGATCATTAGAATTTTGAATAGTTTTATTTTTTATAAAAAGTTAAGGATTTAATTAATTTTTTGAAAATTCAAATTACTAACAATGTTTATAACCTTCTGAATTTAAAATATTATTTTTCTTTTAATTTTTGTAAATTACTATTTGTATTGGAAAAGAAATATTTTGAAAAAAATAAAATATTTGAATTCTACACTTATTTTAATTTTAACTTTGGAAATGGATATACAAGTTGTACATTTTGAGTACAACTTTTTTTTTTTTAATTTTAGAATACTATCAATAGGACACAAATTTTGTGAAAATCATTATTATACCAATCAGAAGAAGTTTTGTTTCTGTGATGACAAAAAGTAAATTTTATGAAATAATTATATAGCAATTTATTATCTCTAAATTATTATTCATTCAAATACTATTACCCCATCAGTTAAAGAAACATGGTACATAAATAGTAAATTAGATGGTCTCTGATATTTTGCTGATTTTCTGTCATATAAATATCATAGCTTTTTACTTAACTTCCCCAATTTATAGGTCTGAACATATAATTATGACAGTAAGAAAGGAGAGCATACTTTAACAATTTGTTATATGTATTTCTAGTTTTTTTTTAAATTAATTTATTTAAGAGATAGAAAGCTTTCAAGCAGGGAAGGGGCAGATGGGGAGAGAGAATCCTCAAGCAGACTCCCTGCTGAGTGCAAAGCATGATGGGTCTTCATCCCAGGACCTTGAGATCATGATCTGAGCCAAAATCAAGAGTTGGCCTCTCAACTGACAGAGCTACCCTGGTAACCCTCTCATTTTTAAATATAATCGTCCTCTTGCTTTTGGCCTCATAAATGTAATGGATCAATAACTATTGCATTGAAAAATGTTCTTCCTTCTTTCCCATAGCTATTTCAATAGGGAACCAAACATAATCCCTGCCCTTGGTCAGCATAAGAAATGCAATATTCAAACAAAATAAATTGTTCTTGGCAACTGACCATCCCAGCCCAACGCATATTTATGTGGAAAGCTTTATCTTATGTGAGTGGTTATCATCTGGAATCCTAGAGTCCAAGCCCACATTTTTTTTTCCTTTTAAGATTTATTTACTTATTTGTCAGAGAGAGAGGAGAGAAAGCACAAGGGTGGAGGGAGTAGGCAGAGGGAGAAGCAGGCTCCCTGTTGAACAAGCAGCCTGATCAAGTGGGACTCCATCCTAGGACCCTGGGATCATGACCTGAGCAGAAGACAGAAGACAGACACTTAATAACTGAGCCACTCAGTAGTCCCTCAAGCCCACATTTAAAGCAATTTTAAGGAAAATACCTCAAGATCCTCTTTTGCCTCACTGAACCGCATCTTCCAGTTTTGGGGTCGTTGCTTTCTAAGACACTTTCTTCTGTCTTTAATTCTGGGCATGAGACATCATATTAGCCAAAGTTTATTCCTCAGCATCCTTGAGGGTGCAGGTGTTATCTAAACAGTTTCCTGATGTATAATGATCTATTTAAGGGAGATGGTTGGTTTAAATTTATTTATCTTTGTGTCCTTGACGCCTAGCTTAATGCTTGGCATACAGTGAGTACAGACTTGTTAAGTGAATAAATGAATAGACGAATGAATTACAGCTGATGCTACCAGTCTGTCTCCATTTAGACTACATTCCCTATAGGTTTTCCTTTTCAGTTTTAGAGTTCACATTCTAAGTGCGAAATACATACAAATGTGTGTTGAGAGATTAATAGGTAGACTGTTTCAGACACTTTAAATGTTCTTAACCAAATGACTAACAGCACGAGGCATGTCTAATATAAAAAAGGTGAAAGGTGTCCGTTTCAAAACGGACATTATTTTTTAAAAATATTTGAATTATTTCCTTTCAAAAGAATGTCTGTGCTAAATCGATTCTTTATATACACATTTTCTTGGGTTATAGTAACTAACAATTACATAGTTCTCCTCAGACTCTGGCACTGGTTTAAACAGTTTTATAAATAATGCACTTCATCTCAGTAGCAACATTTTAAGGTAGTTACTTTTATTATCCCAATTTTACAGATGAGGAAGCTGAGAAACGAAGTGTATGAGGGAAAAAATCGCATAGCTACCCATGGTCAGTGCTCTTTACTATGCACTCTGCCTCTCTTCTGTGTGTGTGTGTGTGTGTGTTTCTTTCTCTCTTCTTTCCTTTCCTGAAAGTTATGAATTTGCATTATTATTCATATAGTGGAAATGAGGTATTAGACCATAAATAAGACTCAAGAGAGAAGGTTTTAGGAAGGTGAGGAAAAAAAAAAAATTGCCTCTGTCAAAGATTTGCTTATAACTAGGCTTTGAGTAGCTGAAATTTCCCAGTATGGGTTTTTGGTTTGACAGGAAATTGTATGGCACTGTAACACATAGGCATATCAAAAGATCAGTAATATAGGGTAAGCAACATCATAATGCAAACAATTTTAGTAAAAAATCAGATTATTCAATTTTATGTATAAGGTTCTATAATCTCTGAGATTTCATTAAAATTTTCTTTGAATATTTTATTTTAGCATTTTCTCATCTGGGAGAAAAAGATGTTAATGAGAAACTTGTATCTCCAAAATTAGCCCATCATGCTATGGGTGACACAGTATAATTAAGGGTAATTCCAAGGAATTATAGGAATATAAATCTCTAGACAAGAGGAATGGCTTTATACCACTTAGAAATTTTCTATAGCTTCAATCAGAAAGAAAAATCTTAGTTTATATTTCCTAAGAAAAGTATCTACCTTCTTTATGTATTGTTATATAAAAGGAATGTTGAGTTGATGGAATTTGATTTTTCTCCTACATAGTTTTACAGGAGAAAATATTTACAAACTAAAAACTTCAACTTTTTAAATTATGAACATAATTATTTAATAACATAGGGCCTTTCAAGTCTTATGGAGTTTATTTTAGGGAAATAAAAATATTAAAGAATATTAAGCAGGTGGGTGAGATAAAATTTGCATTACTGACCTCTTTTTGCTGTATAGTTGCAACAGTGGTGATGGGAAGTCCAACTAGGAAACTTCTGTAATAGGCAGATAACGAATGATGGGTTCTTAGGCTAGAATAGTATAACAAGCATGCAGAGGAGTGGATGGACTTTAGCTACATTTTGGAAAAAGCACTAGAATTTTATAAATTTGGTGTTGTATGTGAGGGAGAATAAGGAATAAGGATGACACAGATTTCTATCCGAAAATGAGAACAGTGTAGTTTGAAATCTCCATGAAACATTTATCTAAAAATGTTATGCCTAGAATTAGGTATAGATTTAGGGATGGTCTGTATATAGATAGTGATTCCTTTAGTAAACAGTTGTTGAGTGCTGAATGTTTGTCAAGCCAGCTGGGTGTCTCTGAGATTACAACAGGATCTGAATCTAATGCTGCTTTTACCTAGTAGTGGTGTCAGGTTTAGTGAGAAAGATACATTCTATAAGATAATATGTAACCTTAATAGTGAGGGAAGATTTCCTGAGAAAGGGACATTAAGTTGAAACATGTCATTAAATTTAATGTGTATTCAGGGGTAGGGGGGAGGTAGAGGAAAGGGATGGAATTCATGGAATAGGAAATGGCATATGAAAATGGGCATGAACAAAACTAGCATTGGGAATAGGAAAAGATGCAGTGTGACTGTAGCTTAAGGAAGACAGTAAATATCATGATATATGCCTTGTGAAGTTGGCAGAAGCCACATGACATGAGGCTCTGGGCCATTTTGGTAGCCAATGAGATATTTCAACTGGGCAAATGATTTTATTTTATATTTTAAGACTTTAGCTGATTTGTGAATAATATATTGAAACCATGTAGAGGCAATGTGGGTATCCAAAACTCACTTCGTTTTTGTAGAAGATTGATATTATCATTGATATCATCACACTTGCTGTAGACATAAGGGATGCAGATAAAATTGATATTTAATATGCAGAATTTATATGAATTTGGAATATATTGAACATGGAGATAAGATAACCTTTTAGAATTCTGACTTGAACTTGCACATTATCCCTTCCAGGAAAAGAAACATTTGAGAAATTACAAATGTTTTGGTCTGGGAGGAAAAATGTAAATGGATCCATATTGGACATCCTAAATTCATGGAAATTAAAGTAAAAAATCTGATTATATAACTTTGTATAAGAATCTATTGTTCAATTTTTAAAAGAGGGATAAATTAAAAATCATCAATAATTTGGAATTGGAGTGGGAATTCTTTATCAACCAAGATATCACAGGATGAAAAGTATCAGTATAGACATTTAGAACTTTGAGTTAGTCATCTCAGATGTGTAATGACTTTCTGATGATTTTCTTCATGGTTTATCATCAATCCTCAGTATAAAGAAGATGAAGGTAAGTAGAGAAATACTGTAATAGTAAAGAGACTCAGAGCAGAATCCTGCACAATTTTAACTTAAAAATTGGAAATACTGTAATAGTAAAAAGACTCAGAGCAGAATCCTGCACAATTTTAACTTAAAAAAAAAAAAATTAACTTAAAAAAAAAGAGGACCCAAATAAAAACTTGAATAGGAGATGCAAGGTAATTTAGACAAAGCAAACTTACAAACCAAAAAGAAAAAAAAAATAGGTATGTAAATAAACAGGTAGTTATATTGCCTTGCAAGACAAAGGTAAAGATATTTTGGCAAAGAAAAAAAAAAAAAAAAGGTCAGTTACTTCAAATCTAGCCAAATGAACAAGTAGAAGAATTGCAAAGTATAATTTGGATTTATGACATTTGTTTATAATTAATGAAATCACTAGGAAGAAGAAATTCAGATAACTTAAGAGAATAACAGAATGAATTTCTGTCACTCACTAATAATATAACTATTATTATTTCACTACAAAGTAGTAATACACCAATAAATATTACATCTGCCATTAAGGAGCTTTAAATCTGGGGTATTATGACCAAGTCATATTATGATTGTAACTGAATGTTACCTGCATAAGACAGGTTTTGAAGACAAAATCTGTCTACTTCGTATTTTGTCCCAGATATTAGAAAGGTTTAGTATATTTAAAACAGTATTATTTCAATATGTTAATATTGCTCAATATCACATAATTGTACATATAATTTACAAATATACTGATTTCAGTATTGATCTCCATCTAAAATAAATATTCATCATTGAATAATTATACATGACTGAAAGGTATATTTAATAGTATTCTGGATTATGCTGTTTTTGTATTGTCTCTTCATATATATGTGTATGTATATTTGTCTCAAAAAGGAAATGTGTTTCCCAAGGTCATACAAAAAATAAAATACAGTCAGAATTGTAAATAAAGTATAAATGTTCTTGTTTACTTGAAAAACAGAGCATTTACCTCAGTCTAGATTTTTCATCAGGATATAGTTACTGCTTTTGCTTTTATCACTCATTCTTCTTTACTTTATGTTGAAAACATTTGTTGGTATAAACTGTGTTTTCAGAGATGGTTAGGATCAATAAAAGCCAAAGAAAGAAAGAAGTTCTCCCAAGAAGAAGGCAAAGATAATATTTAGTATTTTAGAGGTTCCTAGGGGAATTGGGAATTAAGACCACTCCAGGTAGCTCTTAAAATCATCTGAAACTTTCATAGTATGGCAGTGTGTCAAGAAGAAAATCATAAAAATTCAGTTCATGCCTGAAGCTTTTTGTTTTGTTTGCTAATCTTTTGAAGATTCAGTCCATTAAAGGAGACAATGTCACTTTTCATTTAAGCAATGTTTAATAACAACCATCAGATAAAAATTCCACATATCTTAGAGCTTGCAGTAAAAGTTATTTCTCATGTCCTCATCAACAGTGAAACTGTCAAAGAAGTAAATAATTATACTGAAGAAGACAAGGTATTTACCAGCTCAAAGTCTTTGTTCACTTTCCACAAGCTACTTAATGCAAACATTGTCACTATTTTATTTGACACAATTGTAGGGAAAAATGGTAAAAATAAGTGGAGGTATATTGTTTTGGCTTGCGAAAAACTGTAGATGTCACCAATAGTTTGTTATTACTATTTACTGCTTAATCTGCATGCTAAACATATTTCTTTCCTCCTCTCTTTTGGTAGTAGACAAATATTTTCTTTGGAAGTAGATACAACATTTTAAGAGGATTCATTAAGGAGAGGAAAAGGAAAAAAATGCAAAACAAGGTGGATAAACACTTTCAAGATTTTTTAAATTAAATAATGCAAAGTCTTGACTGATAATACTGATAAACCTATTATTCATTTCAAAATCTCAAATGTATTCTGACATTCCTATAGCCACCATTAACTTGTAGGTGGCCTCTTTGAGCAAAACAAAAAAACAAAAAATATGGGAAGTTCTTTTGCCTTTGCTATAATTTTTTTTTATTGTTCTTTTACTTCACTAATCATTCATTTCATATCATAAGAGACGACAACTTCTTGATTACTTTTGGTCTTTATTTGGATTTTGGATGAATTGGTTTATGGTTCTTATGCTTCTTCTTTGCATATGTCATCAGTTCTCTTCTTTTATATTCATATTATACTGCAACATATCCTTAAGTCAAAAAGAAAATTTTCAACAAAATAATATGATATATTAATCATTTATCACATATTTAATAGTTTCCTACATACAGTGTGAAAATAATAGTGAAAGCAGATTATCTACATTCTTTGTGAAGAAAATCATGCACTTGCACATCATGACAATAAAGCATTTAAGAACAATATTGAACATGTTATTATACCAAATTAAATTTCCTTAATCAGTTAAACTTTAAAATTCTCAGCCTACTTAAGGAACACCATTCTTAAGAAAATCCAAGATGTAAAATTCCAAAATGATAACAGAGTAATTCACTCCATAAAGTATTCTTTCTTTCCAAATTTTTAAAATATATTTTTATTGACATATACTGTTATATTATTATATTATATTATGTTTTATATTAAAATATGTTATATTATTTGCCCCAGGGGTACAGGTCTGTGAATCATCAGGCTTACACACTTCACAGCACTCACCATATCACATACATTCCCCAATGTCCATAACCCAAACACCCTCTCCCCATCCCCCTCCCCCCAGCAACCCTCAGTTTGTTTTGTGATATTAAGAGTCTTTTATGGTTTGTTTCCCTCCCAATCCCATGTTGTTTCTCTTGTTCCTTCCTTAATTCCCAACCCCCCCACCTCTCAAATTTCTCATATCAGGGAGATCATGTGATAATTGTCTTTCTCTGATTGACTTATTTTGCTCAGCATAAAACCCACTAGTTCCATCCATGTTGTTGCAAATGGGAAGATTTCATTTCTTTTGATGGCTGCATAGTGTTCCATTGTATATATATACCACTTCTACTTTATTCATTCATTCATTGATGGACATCTAGGTTCTTTTCATAGTTTGGCTATTGTGAATATAGCTGCTATAAACATTTGGGTGCATATGCCCCTTCGGATCAGTACATTTGTATGTTTAGGGTAAATACACTGTAGTACGATTGCTCCGTCATAGGGTAGCTCCATTATCAACTTTTTTGAAGACCCTCCACGTTGTTTTCTAGAGTGGTTGCACAAGCTTGCATTCCCACTACCAATGTAGGAGGGTTCCCCTTTCTCCACATCCTCTCCAACATCTGTTGTTTCATGACTTAATTTTAGTCATTCTGACTGGTGTGAGGTGGTATCTCATTATGGCTTTGATTTGTATTTCCCTGATGCTGAGTGATGTGAAACACTTTTTCATGTGTCTGTTGGCCATCTGGATGTCTTATTTGCAGAAGTGTCTGTTCATGATCTCTACCCATTTCTTGATTGGATTATTTGTTCTTTGGGTGTTGAGTTTGATAAGTTCTTTATAGATTTTGGATACTAACCCTTTATCTGATATGTCCTTTGCAAATATCTTCTCCCATCCTGTCAGTAGTCTTTTGGTTTTGTCAACTTTCCTTTGCTGTGCAAAAACTTTTGATCTTGATGAAGTCCCAATAGTTCATTTTTCCCCTTGCTTCCCTTGCCTTTGGTGATGTTTCTAGGAAGAAGTTGCTGTGGCTGAGGTTGAAGAGGTTGCTGCTCATGTTCTTCTCAAGGATTTTGATGGATTTCTGTCTCCCATTGAGGTCTTTCATCCATTTTGAGCCTATTTTTTGTGTGTGGTAAGAGGAAATGGTCCAATTTCATTTTTCTGCATGTGGTTGTCCAGTTTTCCCAACACTATTTGTTGACGAGACTCTCTTTTTTCCACTGGACATTCTTTCCTGCTTTGTAGAAAGTTAGTTGACCATAGAGTTGAGGGTCTAATTTTGGGCTCTCTATTGTGTTCCATTGATCTATGTGTCTGTTTTTTTGCCAGTACCATACTGTCTTGATGATTACAGCTTTGTAATAGAGCTTGAAGTCTGGACTTGTGATGCCACCAACTTTGGCTTTCTTTTTCAACATTTCTCTGGCTATTTAGGGTCTTTTCTGGCTCCATATAAATTTTAGGATTTGATCAAGAAAGGATGCTATACTCTATCAAATGCTTTTTCAGCATCTACTGAGAATATACTATGGTTCTTGTTCTTTCTTTCATTAATGTATTATATCACATTGACTGATTTGCAGATGTTGAACCAAACTTGCAGCCCAGGGACAAATCTCACTTGCTCATGGTGAATAATCCTTTTAATGTAATGTTGGATCCTATTGGCTAGTAGTTTGGTGAGAATTTTTGCATCCGTGTTCATAAAGGATAATGGTCTGCAAATCTTTTTTTTGGTAGGGTCTTTGTCTAATTTTCAGATCAAGGTAATCCTGGCTTCATAAAATGAGTTTGGCAGTTTCCTTTCATTTCTATTTTTTGGAACAGTTTGAGAGAATAGGTATTAATTCTTCTTTAAATGTTTGGTAGAGGGGCGCCTGGGTGGCTCAGTGGTTAAAGCCTCTGCCTTCGGCTCAGGTCATGATCCCAGGGTCCTGGGATCGAGCCTCACATGGGGCTCTCTGCTCAGCAGGGAGACTGCCTCCTCCTCCCATCCTCTCTGCCTGACTCTCTGCCTACTTGTGATCTGTCTGTCAAATAAATAAAAATCTTAAAAAAAAAAAATGTTTGGTAGAATTCCTCTGGGAAGCCGTCTGGCCCTGGACTTTTTTTTTTTTTTTTTTTTTTTTTTTTTTTTGGGGAGATTTTTGATGACTGCTTCAATCTCCTTACTGGTTATGGGTCTGTTCAGGTTTTCTATTTCTTCCTGGTTCAGTTTTGGTAGTTTATATGTATCTAGGAATGCATCAATTTTTTTTACAGATTGTCAAATTTGCTAACATATAGTTGCTCATAATATGGTCTTATAATTGTTTGTATTTCTTTAGTGTTTGTTGTGATCTCTCCTCTTTCATTCATGACTTTATTAATTTGGGTCTTTTCTCTTTTCTTTTTGCTCAGTCTGGCCAGGGATTTATCAACCTTATCAATTCTTTCAAAGAACCAGCTCCTAGTTTCATTGATTTGTTCTACTATTCTTTTGATTTTTATATCATTGATTTCTGCTCTGATCTTTTTTATGTCCCTTTTCCTGCTAGGTTTAGGCTTTCTTTGCTGTTCTTTCTCCAGCTCCTTTAGGGTAGGGCTAGGTTGTGTATTTGAGACCTTTCTTGTTTCTTGAGAAAGGCTTGTATCACAATATACTTTCCTCTAGGACCACCTTTGCTGTCCCAAAGATTTTGAACAGTTGTGTTTTCTTTTTCATTTGTTTCCATGAGTTTTTTTCAATTCTTCTTTACTCTCCTGGTTGACCCACTCATTCTTTAATAGAATGCTCTTTAGCCTCCATGTATTTGAGTTATTTCCAACTTTCCTCTTGTAGTTGAATTCTAGCTTCAGAGCATTGTGTTCTGAAAATATGAAAGGAATGATTCCAATCTTTTGGTACTGATAGATACCTGATTTGTGACCCAGAATGTGATCTATTCTGGAGAATGTTCCATGTGCACCAGAGAAGAATGTGTTTTTTGTTGCTTTGGGATGAAATGTTCTGAATATATCTGTGATGTCCATCTGGTCCAGTGTGTCATTTAAGGCCTTTATTTCCTTGTTGATCTTTTGCTTGGATGATCTGCCCATTTCAATGAGGGGGATGTTAAAGTCCCCTAAAATTATTGTATTATTGTTGATGTGTTTATTTTATTTTATTATTAATCGGTTTATATAGTTGGCTGCTCCCATGTTAGGGGCATAGATATTTAAAATTATTAGATCTTCTTGTTGGACAGACCAACAAGACTATGATATAGTGTCCTTCCTCATCTCTTATTATGGTCTTTAGCTTGAAATTTAATTGATCTGATATAAGGATTGCCACCCCAGCTTTCTTTTGATGTCCATTAGCATGGTAAATTGTTTTCCAGCCCCTCGTTTTAAATCTAGAGGTATCTTTGGATCTAAAATGAGTTTCTTGCAGACAGTATATATTTTTTTAAAGATTTTATTTATTTGACAGAGAGAGATCACAAGTAGGCAGAGAGGCAGGCAGAGAGAGGAGGAAGCAGGCTTCCCACTGAGCAGAGAGCCCGATGCGGGGCTCGATCCTAGGACCCTGAGATCATGACCTGAGCCGAAGGCAGAGGTTTTAACCCACTGAACCACTCAGGCACCCCATCTTGCAGACAGTATATTGATGGGTTTTGTTTTTTTACCCATTCTGATACCTTGTGTCTTTTGATTGGGGCATTTAGCCCATTTATATTCAGGGTAACTATTGAAAGATATGTATATAGTGTCATTGTATTGCCTGTAAGGTGACTGTTGCTATATATGGTCTCGGTCCTTTCTGGTCTACTAGCTTTAAGTTCTCTCTTTGATTAGAGGACGCCTTTCAATATTTCTTGTAGAGCTGGTTTGATGTTTGCAGTTATTTTAATTTTTGTTTGTCTTAGAAGCTTTTTATCTCTTCTTCTATTTTCAGTGATAGCTTAGCTGGATATAATATTCTTGGCTGCTTATTTTTCTCATATGTTGCTCTGAATATACCATGCTAGTACTTTCTGACCTCTCAGGTCACTGTGGATAAGTCTGCTTCTAATCTAATATTTCTGCCATTGTATGTCACAGACTTTCTTGTCCTGGGCTGCTTTCAGGATTTTCTCTTTGTCACTAAGACTTATAAGTTTTTCTATTAGATGATAGGTGTGGACTTATTTTTATTGATTTTGAGGGCAGTTCTCTGTGCCTCCTGGATTTTGATGATTGTTCCTTTTGCCATATTAGGGAAATTCTGTACTTTAATTTGCTTCAATATACCTTCTGCCCCTCTCACTCTTTATTCTTCTTCTAGATTCCAATTATTTGAATATTGTTTTGTCTTATGGTATTACTCATCTCTCAAATTCTCCCCTTGTGGTTCAGTAGTTGTTTGTCTCTCTTTTGCTCAGTTTCCTTATTCTCCATCATTTGGTCCTCTATATCACTAATTCTCTCTTGTGCCTCATTTATCCTAGCAATAAGGGCCTCCATTTCTTATTATGCCTTATTAATAGTTTTGTTTGTTTTTTTGTTTGTTTAAATTTCAACTTGGTTACATTTTAGATCTTTTATTTCCCCAGAAATGAATTTTATTTCTCCTAAAAGGGTTTCTCTGATATCTTCCATGACTTTTTTGAGCCCAGTTAGCACCCTGAGAATCATCATTCTGAACTTTAGTTCTGACATATTACCAATGTCTATATTGATTAAGTCCCTGGCTATCAGTTCTGCCTCTTGTTCTTTTTTTTTTTTTTTTTTTTTTTTGTGGTGAGTTTTTCAGCCTTGTCATTTTATCCAGATAAGAATATATGAAGGAGAGAACAAAATACTAAAAGGGTGGCAAAGACCCCAGAAAAACATGTACAGTAACCAAATTAGAAGAGACCTAAAACAGGGGGGAGAATAAAGGAGGAAAAGAAAAAGAAAAAAAAAAATATATATATATATGTAACAGAGTCACCCACTTGATTTTGGGTGTATTTTGGTCTCTTGGAAGAAACTACCTCCCAAAATTTTAAACAAAGTAAAAATTATTTATATAGACAAAAAGAAGGGTAAACACGATGAAGGGATGGAATATGATATAAAGATGAAAATAAAAAAAAATTATAAAAAAGGATAAGCTAAGTTGATTGGAAAAAGAAGAAAAGAAAAAAAAAAGAGAGAAGAGAAAGTGCTCTGGCTGGAGACTAGAACAATGCCATGTGCTAGATTAGGGTATATTTTAATGTATTAGAAGAAATTGTATCCCAAAATTTTTAGGGAAAAAAAACTATATTATATATATATAGATATATATATATCTAGATAGATAGATAGATAGATAGATACACAAAAATAATAAGGTTAAATACAATGAAGGGATAAAATATGACTATAACAATGAAGGTTTAAAAAGGTAGTTTTTTTTTTTTTTTTTTTTTTTAGAAAGGTATTGTTAAGATAAATGAGTTAAAATAACTTTAAAAGAGGAAAGAGGAAAAGTTAAAAAAATAGAATAAGAAAAAAAAAATAAAAGAAAAAAACTCTGTAAGACTAAAGGATCATGGGGAAAAAGCCATGAATTCTATGTGTTGCTTTCCCCTAGCTCTGGAGTTCCTCAGTTCTCATTGATTGGAAAACTTGGTCTTGGCTGGATGTTCTTGCTGATCTTTTGTGTGGGGGGGGGTCTCCTGTTGCAGTCAAATGTCTTTGCCCGAGGCATAATTGTACTGCCCTTTGCAAGGGCCAGGCTAAATAACCTGCTCCGGTTTGCTCTTGGAGCTTTTGTTCCCTGAATCCTTTCCATACCGCTTTGGAGGATGGGAATGAAAATGGTGGCCTCCCAATCTCCAGCCTAAAGGAGCCAAGAGCCCAGGTCCCCACTCCTTAATGTGCTCTCAGAGATAAGCAGTCAATCACTCCACCTCCCTGATCTCCAGCTGCAGTCCAAGCTCACCTGGCCTGTGACCAACCATTTCTATCTCTGGCCCAAGGTCCAGTTTGGTGTCTCCAAACCCAGCAGACTCCTGCTGCACTGCTCCTCCCTTAGGAGGAAGGTGAGACTCCCTGGATTTGCTGCTCATGGGGTCTTTGCTTGAAAAGCAAATGGATCAGGGTTTAAGGTAACCCTGATCTGAAAGCTCACTCCTTGTCTCTGTCTCTGTAGTCAGGTTCCCCACTCTGATACCTGGAAGCTCTGCCACACTCAGACACCCCTGATCTTTCTCTGACCCCATAGGAACTGAGACCACACTGTCCTCCTTAGGACTCCTCTCCCACTTAGCCTCTGGTGCAATGTCCCTCAGCAGATCAGACTTCTAAAAGTTCAGAGTTTGTGCTCCTCTGCTTCACCGCTTGCCAGGAGATGGCCCCTCCCCACTGCGGTCTATATTCCCATCACTTCAGATTCACTTCTCTGCACGTCCTACCTTTCCGAAAGTGGTTGATTTTCTGTTCCTAGAATCGCTGCTCTTCTTCTTTTCTATCTCCTGTTGAGTCTGTAGGTGTTTGGAATGGTTTGATAACTATCTAGCTGAACTCCTGGGATCTGATGTCATTTCAGTCTGCTACTCCTCTGCCATCTTGCTGCTTTGTTCCATAAAGTATTCTTTTATCAAATGCATTCTGTTATATCATCACCACAAAATCTTTCAATTTGGAAATTTTATATATATGCATATGATAACAAAGCAGGGTTCACCTTAAGTAAAAATATTTACGAAGTAAATGTTTGTCTCTTTTTACAACTATAAAGATGAAAAAACAAGAAAATTAATAGTGAAAACATATCAAGCATTTATAATGTCAGACAATTTAGTAGTGATTTACATACATTATTTTATACAGTGGTTCTCAAAGTGTGGTTTTTAGATCAGCACTATCTGACTGCAAACTTGTTAGAAATGAAAAATCTTACCAGGAACTATGGATGACTGTGACAAAGCTAAAGCTTGAGAAACATTAAGCTAATATTGTTCTCACAATTTTTTTTTTTTTTTTTTAGTGCATAAACTATTATCATCATTTTACAGAAGAGGAAAGAGTCTTAACTAGGTTATTTATCTTGCCTAGAATGACCACACACACACCCACCCAAAAAAGAGTGTTGAGTTAGCTTTCAAACCTAGGGTGCCAATTTGACTCTACCCTTGTGCCTGACTTCACTAGAATCTTAAACTATACATAGAAAGGTCTTAGGTCTTTGTAAGCATGGAATTAACAGTAACATAAGAACTTACATTATGGATCTTAGGATCAGGTCTCAGAAGTATGAAATGCCATTCACTCTCTCCCTCTCAGTTGTTTTTTATGTTTTTGTTTTTGTTATTGTTTTTCTTTTTCTTTTTCTCTAAGTAGACATGGTATTTTACTTTGAGTTTTAAATTAAAGGCCATATCTAAAACACTTAGCTCTCAAATATCCTTTGTGCAAATTTAGTCTTCTAAAATTTTGCAGGAAAGATTTGGAAGTCATTAGTCTATGCAAAACTTTTTATTGATGTTCCTTGACCTTTTGCTTGCCGTGCTTAATCTAGTTAGGTAAAATTCATCAGGTTCATAAGCCCACACCACTTTTAACATCCAATTAACATAAGGTTAATAGGATCAAGAAGGATGCACTAATCTCATATTTTAGGTATGTGAAAGAATATATATTATTAGATATAACCAACAACATAACTTGGTACATCTCTGATATTATATTTGAGGAGTATAGGTCTGCTTACATTGTATGAAGAACTATGGAAATTCTACATCACTTTAAAAATAATTTTCGCTTGGTCTCTAAATCTGCCAGAAATTCCACTACATTTTTAGTATTTCCTTAATAATGCTTATATCATAAACGACTATCCACACTACAACAATGATAAATAGAATAATCTCATCAAATACCTTTTCATATTGACAAGTGAATGAGAATCAGAAACAGCTATTACAGAGAACTTATGGCTCTGCCTTGGTATTAGACAGAGACTAGCAAATGTAGGTCAGCCAAGAGTCTGGGAAAAAGAGGGGACCAGATTTGGGTCAGCAGTTAGCAGTCTCAGTGTATTTTCTTTTGATCACCAAATATCTGAGGGCAGCTCTGTCATGCAAACAACACATCCTTTTCCCTTAATGTTAAAAACCCCCAATCTACTTGGTTGCTTCATTCAGCTCAAAGTCCTGAGCCTCAGAATGAACTGAGATTCTGTCCAGCCAGTCCAGTGAGCTTCCTGTGGCCCTGGCACCTTATGAAATAAAAGCAAGTTATAATGTTGGTTCTTTTTGCCATATATATAATATGTAAATGTGGAGCAAGGATAAATAAAACAAAATAAAAATTGCCATCAAAAAGGGAGGAGTGGAAAATCACAGTGGTTAGTCTTCCATAGCAGTTACTTATAGAAGCTGGGTAGGCATGTGTAGTCAAGCAAACTTGACGTGATAGTTAAGAAAGTTCCTCCAAGAGACCAAAGTCCTACTCTCTGGGAGGAACTTTCTTGATTTTTATTTCTTATGGCTCCAGATATGCTATCTGTGAAATTCTTTCTTACCAATATACTCAGACGACTACATCTGAAGTGAGCATCTCAGTTCATGGTCTAAATCAGGTATTGCAGCTTTAAAAGCCTACTTCCTCCTGTTGCAAGTTTGCCAGAGTAGCATTTATTTTTGGATTGCTCAGTCAGTCCCAGACTCTTCCAGGACAGTTTGTAGTAAGTCTACAAAACAATTTCCTTGAAAACGTAGAAGGCTTCTTATCCTTTGCTTCCAGTCATTCCCAGTGTCAGTAGCCACACCATGGCCAAATTCTTTTTCTGGCTATGTTGATTACACTGGATTTATTTCTATTCTTTCTTGCCTTCATGCCTGTCTTTTCATTTATGTTGTTATCTTGAGACCACTTGAAACAATAGGTTTCAATAGGATGACAACACTCATGTTCCTATCTTTGTTAAAAGGCTATGTCACCATAGCAAATACAGGCTATGTTCTTATATTTGCCAAAGGGCCATTTTTGAGTGAAAATTCTTAATGGATCTCATTGCTTAAAGTGATTTTCAGCTTTATCTCATCTGTTCATCGTTTAAAAGCAGCGTGGCTTCTTTATGTGTCAAATAGGGTTGCAAGATTTAGCAAATAAAAATTCAAGACGTCCAGTTAAATTTGAATTCTAGATAAACAATGAATATTTTTATTATACCTTATACAATAATTGGGACAGTCTAATACTAAACCAATATTTTTTATATGAAATGCAAATTTAACTGAGAGTTGTATCCTTTATGTAGCAAGCCTTACCTGTGAAACCCATAATCTTTGGATTTTCTGTATTTCTATCCTTGATAACCAATTGATTTTTATCCATGTTGTTATAATACTTAACATACTTTTATTATTATAATACTTTGCTATAAGTGACAAGAAATGTTCAATATTTACTAATATTTGTTCTTTTTTAATAGTTTTGACTAGATCTACAGAATTGTTAAGCATGCAATCTGCCTTCCAAATTAAAACAAGCAATCATTTTGCCACAATATAGTCAGGGTCTCCAGCTTTTCCCTCTGCTGTATCTGCAGTGTCCACCTTGTAGAGTTCATCACCTGATTATTAAACTAGTTTGACATATACATATAGTTATTTGTTTTGGAAGAATTCTACTGCAGTGTACTAATTCATGTATTGATTAGGAGAGTCCAGCCACTTTAAAAGATACAAATAACTGAGTTATATGAAAATGATGCAACAATCCATTCAGGAAGTGTCTCCTCCATTTCATATTGAAGGCTAATTCCTACAACCAGAGTATTCCATAGACATTTAAACTTCTTTTCTTAGTCTTTGGACTTGCCATAGCTTAACTGAATCACTTTGCTCGTTAATTCAAAGAAATGCCATTATAATAAAACTTCACATTACTTTTTGTAAGTTTACAAATAAAATATATGCCCGTCTTTAGGTGAATTCTCAGTTGTTGTTGCTTATTGGTTGGGAAGCACCAAGTACTGCTTCTGTAATGAAATTCAGAGACAATTTGTTACTGTTTGATGGTGACTTTTATTTGAGACTAGACAAGCCAAATGAATCCAAGATAAAGCCTCTAAGAGAATTCTTTCTCTTGGTCCTGATTGAAGCCCAAAATAATAAAAACAATAAGTCCTATGATCCATATAGAACCTGAGAATTAGGTGTTTAAAACCTTAGCCTGCAGACTTGATTGAGACATAGTAAAATCACAAAGCACTGTTAAAATTTCCAGATAAGGCTTCGCTGACAAGCCTTCTTCCCAGGTTTAACTGTCTCTTCAGTCTAATCTGAAATGTAATAATGCCCAGCTATGTCTACAACCTGCACTATAAATCCCCCATGGCTGGCTTTATTCAGGTCTCCCTATTCAGTGCTTACCAAGGCCTGAGCTCAAAACCATATAGCTGAGACATACCAAAAACTCAGTCATTTCAGTTATTTTACTCCACTCATATTTGTCAAGATGGCAAACCTACTCACCAAATGCTGAAGTATGTATCAATAAATATCAATAAATCAATAAATAGCATTCCTCTGTTGCCAACCTTAAAGAGAGAAAAATCTTCTACTTGGCGTAATACCCTCCAATTCCATCCATGTTCCTCCTGGAAAACTATTATGCTAAGTGAAATAAGTCAATCAGAGAAACACAATTATAATATAGTTTCACTCATATATGGAACATAAGGAATAGTGTGGAGGACAATAAGAGTCCGGGGGAAAAACTGAATGGGAAGAAATCAGAGAGGAAGACAAACCATATGAGACTCTGGACTCTGGGAAACAGACTAAGGGTTGAGGAAAGAGGGGTGGGTGGTCAAAATCCAAAATACTGGAAAAAATATAATTTCTACTTGGAGGGTATAATATAGGGTTTGCTTATTCTGGTAGAAAGTGAAAATCTTACGAAGAGGAATTGATATGATATACTGTAAGCCTTGAAAAAAATTACTTTCGCTATTACATAGAAAATGAATTGAATGGGTCAGGTGCTTAAATAGCGGCATCCTTTAGGAAGCTGTTTATTAATTAAGGTAGAGATGTTTGTGGATCAGGGTAAAAATATTTCAGTTGAGAATGAGAAAAGATTAACATGAGATTAAATTTAGGGAACAATATTGACAGGACTTGAGGATGGATTAGGTATGAGAGTTAAAGGGAAAGTTAGTGTCAAGGAATACTTCCACTTTTCTACAAAAAAAGTCATTTACTCTAAGTGGGATGATTGGGGAGAGAGAAGATTTTATATGGGGATACATAAAGGAAATGAATAGTTCTGTCCCAAGCACATTAAATTTGCAAATCTTATTGGGTATACAAACTTAGAAGTTTAGGCAATTAGATATATGAGTCTGAAAATCAGGGAGTAGTCCAAGACTAGAGATACATGTTTGGGGATAATTAGCATATAGATGTTTCCTAAAATCATAAGACTTAATGAGGCCATTTAGAGAAAGCATTTAGAGAAGGAGGCCAGGTTATAGTCATGATAAATACTAATGTAATAGATGGAGTAGTGGGATGAGAAAAAAAAAAAAAAACTGAGGAAAAGCTGACAATGAGGTAATAGGAATATCAAAAGAACATAGTCTTGGAATTCCAGAGAATAACATGTTTCATCTTAGGGCTAAGTGGCAAAATATATCAAACACTGCTTAATATACCGTGAGGTCAGAGAATACCTATCTGGTTTGTCAAGACAAAGGTCAATAAGGACCCTGATTAAAATAATTTCAGAGGACTTGGGTGGACAAACAACCAAACGGAATAGGCTAGAGGGAGACTGAGAGGTGAGAAGGTGAAATAGCAAATATAAACAGAACTGTGAACATTTTCTGGCTGGGCAGCAAAATGATCTTGTAACCAACGAGGTGTTCTTTTCTCTTTTTTTAATCTTTCTTTGATGGTTAGCACTTCCTATGTTCTGCTTAAGAAATTTATTCAAGGGGCACCTGGGGTTCAGTCAGTTAAGCATATATCTCTTGGTTTAGGCTCTGATCATGGTCTCAAGATCATGGGATTGAGTCTCATGTTGGGTTCTGTGTGGAGCCGGCTTAAGATTCTCTTTCTCACTCTTCCTCTGCCCCTCCCCACTGCACACACACACCCACACACACAGTCTCTCTCTCTCATAAATAAATAAATAAATAAATAAATAAATAAATAAATAAATATTTTTTTTAAAAAGAACTCTTATTCGAAGGACAAAAGGACATTCTTAGGTTTCCTTGTGGAAGCTTTATTCTATTTCCTTCGACATAAAGATGTACAATTTGTACATCTGGAATTAAATTTTGGGTATAGGAGGCAAGTTGGTCTTAGAGGTCATTTTCTTTTCATATATATATACATATATATATATATATACACACATTCATATATATATACACACACACACAAAATACTGTGTATGTACATATATGTATATATGTAATATTGTGCATATTTTATACTATATATAATATATATGTGTATAATATGTATGTATTATCTTATACATATATAACAATGACCCAGCATTCTTTATTGAAAAGACTCTCCTTTCTCTAGTGCTCTTTAACTTTGTCCTCAATCAAGTGTCCATTTATGTGTTGTTCTATAAACGACCATCGTTTCTGTATTTTTTCAGGGGATGTATCTTTTCTATTCTTGCCTCAGGACCACAGTGTTCTAATTTCTCTAGTTCTGTAGGAGGTCTTGCTATACAGTATGGCAAATACTCCTACTGTGTTCTTCTTCAGTTGCATCTTTGTTATTGGTCTATCATATCTTCAAATACATTTCCAGTTTAATAAATTGCATTCATAGTCTCCCCTACCTCCCCTATCACACACAAATTGTTTTGAATTACCCACATATGCACCACATATATTTTGTAATTAAAACTTTTTTTTTAGTTTTTATTTATATATTCATGAGAGACAGAGAAAGAGAGGCAGAGACAGAGGGAGAAGCAGGATCCTTGCTCAGCAAGGAGCCTGATGTGGGACCTGTT
Organism: Lontra canadensis; assembly: GCF_010015895.1. Lineage (NCBI taxonomy): Eukaryota > Metazoa > Chordata > Mammalia > Carnivora > Mustelidae > Lontra > Lontra canadensis. Next base: position 635,470 of record NW_022631074.1, on the reverse strand, counting down.
CCCAGGACCCTGGGATCATGGCCTGAGATGAAAGCAGATATTTAACCTACTGAGCCACCCAGGCACCCCTCTCATGTATTTATTTTTCTAAGGAGTAATTTTAACAACATTTATCGATTCTGAATTGTGCGTAAGACCCAATGGAGTTTAGGTATATATGTAATTCAATAAATGATGTTAATGTAGGATTTGCTCTGTGTAATTTGAGGTATTTATAATTAGATAGACAATGCCATTGTTACTCTAAAAGTTAAAATTTTAAAAGTTTAGCTCTCCCTGCTTGTGCTCTCTCTCTCTCTCTCTCTGGCAGAAAAATAAAAATAAAGATCTTTTTAAAAGTTAAAAAATAGAAAAATATATCTATACCCCAAATGATGCATGCAACATCTGAAGTTTAAAGATTTATCTAAAACCTATGTAAGAACCTCTGTTTAAAAGATCTGTTTAAAGCAACCAATATGTCCTTTAGTAATTGAGTAAATAAATAAACTTTAGTTCATGGAAACAATGGAATATTATTCAGTACTAAAAATAAATGAGCTATCAAGCCATGGAAAGCCATGGAAGAACCTGAAATGCATGTTACTAAGTCAAAGAAGCAAATTTAAAAAGGCTACATATAGTATGATTCCAACTATATAGATTCTGGAAGAGGCAAAATCATGGTGATGATAAAAATATCAGTGGCTGCCACATAAATTATCAGTAGTTCCAGGGGAGGCAGAGATGAATACATGGAGTACAGAGGATATTTAAGACAGTGAAAACAATCTGTATGGAAAAAACTCTGTATGATACCATAAGGATAGATATATGTCATTATACATTTGTCCAAATCCCACAGAATGCAGAGCTGCAAGAGTGAAGCCTAGTGTAAACTGGAGACTGTGGATGATAATGATGTGCTAAAGTAGATCCATCAACTGTAGCAAATGTACATGTTCATGTCAATAGTGGGGAAGTCTATGCAAGCGTGGGCAGGGGTATGTGGGTGTTCTCTGAACCTTCTTCTCAATACTGCTATGAAACTTAAACTACACCAAAAATGTCCTGTTTGATATTTATCTTTGTGTGCCTCATTTCCTTTAATAATTTTCCCTTATATACTTTTATCAACTAAGTATAAAAGAGAATCCTTATTAATTTCCTGTTTATTTTTCTGGTGGAAAAATTACATTTCAAACAACCTACAACTCAAGATTTGATTCTAGGAGGGCTACCATATAGTTTTGATAAAAAACATATAACAATAAAAAGAATATATTGTAGGATGTTATAGAAAAAACGTTTTGTATCAATCTTTCCCTTGCAATTGAAGGGTCATCGGCTGGACTGTGCGACAAGCCTCTAATCTTTTACAGTTTACACTGAAGACTCACTGACAGTACAATAGTGTCATGCTGGTGGGCATCATATTAGGTGTCAACATTCTAGAAAAAAAAAATTATCTGTAGTGTGATTTTGAAGTCAGAAATATAATTATTTTCCTGTAAGCATTTCTGTTGACCTTAAAAAGCTCTCTTTTTAATCTTCCAAATAAAGTAAAACCTAATACAGACTTTCTTACTATTAGTATTGAAATTGTACACAGGACTTTGTTTTGTTTTCTTTTTCACTTTTACGACTTTGCTTTAATTAAACTTAGAAGACAAAAATGCCAGTTGTTCCCAATAGCGAAGAATTTTCATAAATATATCCAAATCATTCATTATTTGATTGAAAGCAATGTGGATAAATCATTACAGTAAGTGAAATCAATAATATCAGAATATATTAGTCATATATATGATCAATTATATCAAATATATGGCTATCCAGACACAATTTCTTTATTAATATGTGTTTAAAATAACCTTATTTAAAAGATTTAGGTAAAGTGGCAAAATTCTTGGAGGACTAAAGGAGATTCCGGAGATTGGGAAAAAAATTTTATTGTATATATAAGGACAAATCTATATGACCATATTTTTGTGCGTGTGTTAAGAACAAGTAACATGAGATTTACCCTGTTAAATTTTTAATGGGAGATTCATTATTGTTAACTATAGACAGTATGCTGTATAGATGAGCTCTAGACCTTAAACATCTTGCATAACTGAAGCTTTACACCCATTGAACTCCCCACGTCCCCTTCCCTTCCATCCCTGGTTACAATTGTACTCTCTGCTTTTATGAGTCTGACAATTTTAGATAGTTCATATAAGTGGAATCATGCAGTATTGTCCTTCAGTGATGGGGCTATTTCACTTAGCATTATGTCCTCCAGATTCATCCATGGCTGTATTTCTTTATTAAGTCAAGTGAATAAGTATGTTGAAGTAATTCATGTAATTTCTATTATTTTATACTTCATAAATATAAAAGTGATTTATATATAAAGAAAAAAACAACAAACAAGACAAACAAGCAGTATTTAAACCCATCTGAAGTAAAAACCTAATACAGTGCCTCATGGTCTGTCTCCCATCCTCTCCCTAGAGGTAGCCACAGTATCCTTCCAGACACTATATACACATATATTTCTGTATATACTTCCATTATTTTGAAAGTTCTATTTCATTTAATAATTTTTACTCATGTTTCAGAGAATATTACACCACACATTTAGAGTGATAATTGTGCTTACAGGTATATATGTTCATGTATAAATTGAATTCTAACTTTTTTTGAGATAAATTTTTCAATATTTTCTTATGATCTTTTTTCTTATGAAGAGAAGGTATTAGATGTCATTGAAAACCTTTTTAACATTAAAAACACCAGTTTTAATCTTTCATGTTATTAATGTAATGAATTATATAAATAGAATTTCTAATATTAAAATGTTATTTAATTTCTGCAATTAACTATAATTAGTCAAAATGTATTATTCTTTGAATATCCTGCTACATTTTGTTAGAATTTATTAATTTTTTTTTTAATTTTCAAAATGAGATTTTTATGTCATTTGCCTTTGTGTAGTTTATCAGATGCTGATTTTTATGTTATTCTGAGTTTATATAAGATCTATAGGTCTGCATAAGTTTAAATAGCTCTGTATGTTTGGTAGAAGTCATACATGAAGTTTTCTGGGCTGCTAATTTTCTGGAAAGTGACATTTTGATAGTTTTGTTTATTTAACTATCACAGTAATTGAATAGCATGAATTTCCTAGCTTCCTTGGGAATCACCATTTTATGTTATACTTCCTTAAAGATGTATGCATTTCATTAAATTGTCTAGATTTATAAGCTTATTATTTATGCATCTTTTACCCTTCTACTTACAATTTTATGTATTATACCTTATGTACCCCATTTTATAATTCAATTGGCTCCTAGCATATATATTTAATGTTTGTTTTTAAGGACCTAAATTTGGAACTATTATTAATTCCTTTATTTTACAAACCATTTCTTCATATATATAATTATAATTTATTTCTGGATTGTTTTACTGTTTCATTTCTTCAGACTACCTAACTATTTAAATCATCAATTTTGTCTTTATTTTTTTCATTTTATTAGTTTTTATTTCAGTGTTCCAGAATTCATTGTTTATGCACCACACCCAGTGCTCCATGCAATACATGCCCTCCATAATACCCACCACAAGGCTCACCCAGCCCCCCCACCCATCTCCCCTCCAGAACCCTCAGTTTGTTTCTCAGAGTCCACAGTCTCTCATCGTTTATTTCCCACTCCGGTTTCCCCCAACTCACTTCTCCTTTCCATCTCCCCATGTTATTTCTTATGCTCCACAAATAAGTGAAACCATATGATAATTGACTCTCTCTGCTTGACTGATTTCACTCAGCATGATCTCTTCCAGTTCCATCCACGTTGATACAAAAGTTGGGTATTCATCCTTTCTGATGGAAGCATAATACTCCATTGCATATATAGCTCATATCTTCTTTATCCATTCATCTGCTGAAGAGCATCTTGGCTCTTTGCAGAGTTTGGTGACTGTGGCCATTGCTGCTATGAACATTGGGGTACAGTTGGCCCTTCTTTTCACTACCTCTGTGTCGTTGAGGTAAATACCCAGTAGTGCAATTGCAGGGTCATAGGGAATCTCTATATTTAATTTCTTAAGGAATTCTCCGCACTGTTTTCCAAAGTGGCTGCATCAACTTGCATCCCCACCCATAGTGTAAGAGGGTTCCCCTTTCTCCACATCCTCTCTAACACTTGTTGTTTACTGTCTTGTTGATTTTTTTCAAAGAGCTGGAAGAAACAATCCTAAAATTTGTATGGAATCAGAAGAGGTCCTGAATTGCTAAGGAAATGTTGAAAAAGAAAAACAAAACTGGGGGCATCACATTGCCTGATTTCAAGCTTTACTACAAAGCTGTGAGCACCAAGACAGCATGGTACTGGCACAAAAACAGACTCATAGACCAGTGGAACAGAGTAGAGAGCCCAGATATGGACCCTCAACTCTGTGGTCAAATAATCTTCGACAAAACAGGAAAAAAAAATATAGTGGAAAGAAAGATACTCTCTTCAATAAATGGTGCTGGGAAAATTGGACAGCTATATGTAGGAGAATGAAACTCAACCATTTTCTTATACCATACACAAAGATAAACTCAAAATGGATCAAAGACCTCAGTGTGAGGCAGGAATCTATCAAAATCCTAGAGGAGAACATAGGCAGTAACCTCTTCGACACCAGCCACAGTAGCTTCTTTTAAGATATGTTTCCAGGGGCACCTGGGTGTCTCAGTGGGTTAAGCCTCTGCCTTCAGCTCAGCTCATGATCTCAGGGTCCTGGGATTGAGCCCCACATTGGGCTCTCTGCTCAGCAGGGAGTCTGCTCCCCACCCCACCCTGCCTGATGCTCTATTTGTGATCTCTCTCTCTCTGTTAAATAAATAAAATCTTTAAAAAAAAAAAAAAAGATATGTCTCCAAAGGCAAAGGAAACAAAAGTGAAAATGAACTTTTGGGACTTCATCACGATCAAAAGCTTCTGCACAACAAAGGAAACAGTCAACAAAACAAAGAGGCAACACATGGAGTGGGAGAAGATATTCGCAAATGATAGTACAGACAAAGGACTGATATCCAAGATGTAGAAAGAACTCCTCAAACTCAACACACACAAAACAGATAATCACGTCAAAAAATGGGCAGATGACAGATACTTCTCCAAAAAAGACATACAAATGGCTAACAGACACATGAAAAACTGCCCATCATCATTAGCCATCAGGGAAATTCAAGTCAAAACCACATTGAGATACCACCTTACCCCAGTTAGAATGGCCAAAATCAACAAGACAGTAAACAACAAGTGTTGGATTTCTTTATTATTATTATTTTTAATTACATTTGTTCTAAGAATTTTCCTCTCATTACCCATGCAGAGAGAATGTATAGGATGCATGTGCAATATTTTCATTGTTATTATTTTTCCCTGTGAGTAATACTATTTTCTCTTCTCTCTTCTCTTCTTCTCCTTCTTCCCCCTCCTTCTCTTCCTTTATTTCTCCTTTTCCTCCTCTTCCTCCTCCTGCCTGTCTCCTTCTGCTGCTTCTTTCTCTTGCCTTTAAGATTTAGAGATGTGAGTTAATTCCACCACAGTGCTCATAGATTACTATTATCAGTCTCTTCAATTTCTCCTGTTTTCTTTTTGTGATGCACTTATTAACCTATGCATTCCTTTAATCCTGTTTTTTCTCTATTTCCTTTTTTCTTCCTCACTCTAGGCAAACTCTGTTAATACTTTTGATGAATATGCTTAAATTAATATGTATCTGAGCCAAAATGTAGTTCTAATCCAACTCTTTCCACTCTTTGGCACTGAAACTTTGATTTATTCTTATTTCCTGCAACCACACCTGATGCTTTTGTTAGAGACAATATGTCTTTTTACATATCCTTTTACTAGAGGATCTGTAGTTGCTATGTTGGTTGGTTGATGAGCTCCTGAAGTACAGTTCAACTCCTACAAAAAGACAAATAATTTTTATTCTTTAACAATTGAATTTATAAATAATATTAATATACAAAATCATTTACTTCATTACCAATCATTCTCATATTTTTAATATGACATTGCACATTGTGACTATTCAGAATGTTGCAAATTTATTTGAATGTATAACTTTTACCAAGGAGGCCAGAATTGGATTAAATTGCTATATACTTAGGATATTACATATGCACCTCATGGTAACTACAAACCCAAAACCTATAATAGGCACATAAAAAATAAACAGAGTAAAAGCCAAACATTACACTACAGAAACTCATCAATCACAAAGATAAAGAGCAAAAGAAGAAAAAAGGAACAGAGAAGAACTACAAAAACAACCAGAAAACAATAAAATGACAGTAAGTACATACCTATCAATACTTACTTTAAATATAAACTGCCTAGGTGCTCTAATGAAAACACATGGGATGACAGAATGGATAAAAATAAGACCTATCTATCTATGTGCTGTGTACAAAAGACTCAACTCAGTCCTAAAGAGACCAACACATTAAAAGTGAGAGATGAAAAAATATTTATCACACAAATGGAAGTGAAAAAAATCCAAAAAGCCAGGTTAGCAATACTTACATCATACAAAATAGACTTTAAAACAAAAACCAACAAGAGACAAAGAAGGAAAAGGATGAATCCAACAAGAGGATATAATAATTGTAAACTATGTACTCAACACTGGAGTACCTAAATACATAAAGCAAATATTAATAGACATAAAGAGATTGATGGTATACAATAATATTAGGGGGCTTTAAAACCCATTTACATCAATGGATATATTATCCAGGCAGAAAATCAACAAGGAAATAAGTCTCTTTGAATTACACATTAGAGCAGATGGATACAACAGGTATTTATAGAACATTTAATACAAAAACAACAAAATACAGATTATTTTCAAGTGCACATGGAACATTTTTCAGAATAGATCACATGTTGGGCCACAAAACAAGTCTCAACAAATTTATAGATTAAAATCATACTATGTGTGTTTTCTGACCACAATGATGTGAAATTAGAAAAACACTTTTAAAAATTGTTTTTCCCAATTTGAATCTTTTGTTTTTAGTAACCATTCATTTCTTCTTCTTTATATGAATAGACGTTATATTACTATGATTTTTCTGAAGAACTAATTAATGAATCAATGATTTCATATATATTTACACACACACACACATACACACACACACATACACACACACTTCCTTCAACTTTCCTTTCTAATAATTTCAAATTATCTATTAAGTTGTTCTTTCATCATCTAAAATGGTACATTCAAGTGTTCCACTGCTACTTGGTTTCTGCCAGTGATGCTTGCTTACATATATTGATGCTGTCTTTGAACTTAGACCTTTGTGCCTGTTGCTTCCTTAATGAAATTGTTAATTTTTTATTGCATTATTAGCTTCAGGTTTTATCATTAGATGCTCATTCTCCAAAGTCCTTGTTGACCACTCAAGATGTGTAGTCTTCTCTTTAATGATCTTTTGTTACTCACTACTGAAGCATTCATCAATCATATTATCATTATTATATATTTTTATATTTCCCCTACAAGATTCTAAATTATAAACCGTGTTTTGATAACCAATGTATTTCCAAGGCTAGCATTTAAAGATCCCACTAAATGTTATTGGATGAATGTATTGATAAATGTATGAATTGCATCTAAAATATGCATTCTTATCCAATGATGAATATATCCTTCCTTCTTCTTACCTGAAAGTAATCACTGTCACTGGCATATTTGATACTCTTCCTAGAGATGTAAATATTACATTTACAGAATGCATATGACACTTTTTAATTTTCTTTTATTCAAATGTAATTATATCCTATTTTTCTGCCACTTACATTTTTTTACTCAACATTATTTTTGAGCAGTTATTTATAAAGAAAATGTGATTCTACTTCATTATTGTAACTACTGTACCATACCATATTGTATGAGTATACCACAAATGATGTATCTCTTTTCCTACTTTTAGACATTTGAGTTGTTGAGTTTTCTGATATTGAATATAATGGAGAAACAAACATTATGTTTGCTATCTATGCATTTCTAGTCCCATAAATAGAAAGAAATATATATATATATATATACATTTGTATATATATATATTCCTATCTATAATCATGGTTTGATGATTCCTTTGTTTTGTTCCTTTTTAATTTTATTAATTTACAGTAATATTAATAGGTTAATATATTAATGATAAAAATAAACCGTTCTATTTAAGAGAAGAGATGCAAATATAAAGTCATATAACTCCAGAAAACAATTCTTTACTTTTTTTTTTTTTTAAGATTTTATTTATTTATTTGACAGAGAGATCACAAGTAGGCAGAGAGGCAGGCAGAGAGAGAGGAGGAAGCAGGCCTCCTGCCGAGTGGAGAGCCCGATGCAGGGCTCGATCCCAGGACCCTGGGATCATGACCTGAGCCGAAGGCAGAGGATTAACCCACTGAGCCACCCAGGCACCCCCAATTCTTTATTCTTAACTGTAAAAACAAATGTTTGTGTGTATGTGTATGTATATATATATATATATATATATATATATATCTCACTTAATTCTGTTCACTAATAGGAGACCAGAAGCAATGATACTTTAGTTGAAATGAGAATTCCTAATGTCCACATCTTGACCTTTTTTAAAAATTAACATATAATGTATTATTTGCCGCAGGGGTAGAGATCTGTGAATCATCAGGCTTACACATTTCACAGCACTCACCATAGCACACACTCTCCCCAGTGTCCATCACCCAGTTACCCTATACCTACCCCTCCATCCCCCAGCAACCCTCAGTTTGTTTTGTGACATTAAGGATTTCTCATGTTTTTTTTTTCCCTCCCAACTTTTAAAATATCATATCCCAATTAAAAAAAAAAAAAGTCCAAAGCTCCTCAGAAAATCGTCTGATTCTAGGTTTGGAACTGTGAAAGTGTAGACTATGTTTGGAACATCTTGTGCCAAAAACGAAGTTCTCAAAGATTAATGGAGGTGAAACAAATGAACACAGGGTGCCAATCACCAAATTCAAGAGAATTTGAACATCAAAACAATGATTTATGATCCAGAAACTATTTTGCCACCTGGATCTCCTGGATCCAGGAGATCCTTTCCTCCTGGAATTGTAAGTTGAACACAATGCTAGTACCTGTTTATTCCGCAAAGTGGAAAATGTTACAGAGAACACACCGGAGCCTTTCTCACTGTTAAGCAATTAATGCTCTTGTGAACGTATGTTCTATGGAGACACCCCTGTAGTTTTACCTGCTGTTGCTGTCTTGTTGGAGAATAAATTTTTGGATTTTTTTTTTTTAAAGTGGTGATTTTAATTGCTTTCAAAGACTGACAAAATAAAAATCCAAGTCCACTGTTCTTCTCAAGTAAAAGTTTAAAATTTTATGTTTCTACTTAAAAAGACTATATACCAACTCTTTCATCTGAAAATTGGTCCAGTTCTCTGATCCAATGGGGACTTCCCACAATGTGTTATGATAGCACTCAATAATATAGAAGTAACATTCCAAATATGCACAGTGTTATGAAACAACAGGCATATGCATATTCTGCTACTGCAGCTGTGACTATAATTTGCCATCCAATGCCAACAGAAAATCCTCAATGTCTTTAGAACTATATGTAAATATATCTTTTTCATACATCTTTTATTGTGCCTTATCAGAGAGGATAGTTACTTAAGAAATATGGCAACTCTAGAAATGACTACAGTAATTATGGTGCATTTTTTTCACTATTAAAGTTGTATGTTTCTTTACATTGCAGAAACAATGTTTAGGGGTTTTTTTTGTACTGGGAAATATAGTCAGTATTCAAAAAAAGTAAATTTACAGTTATTTGAAATACAATAAATAAAGACAATTTATGTCTTTCCCTTAAAAAAAGAAAATGAAGATAGTTGTTACAGGACAAGCTATGAGCACATACTCATTCATTTTATAAGAAATTTTTATCATTCCAATAGATGAAGAAAAACTCTATTCTATAGAACAATCCTAAGTAATGTAGAAAGGGAGATAAAATTAACAGATAATTTCTTTATAATACTCAATAGGTATATATGTTGATAAGGAACACTAATGAATGTAAAAAAAATAGATACAGTATTGTGGCAATCAGGATATTCTAATAATGTCACGTTATCAACCTAAGAGATTAGTAGCAAATTGCATACAAGATCAAACTTAATATCAATAATCATGAGTAAACTACATCTATGTGCCTTATGATATGATTTAATAATAAAATATATAGCATCACTTAATGATCTTGAAAAAAGTACCTAAATTTAATTAAGTCTTTAGACATAAATATCAATCTATAGGAAATCAGAAGATGGAATATTGTATAAGAAAGCATGTCTGGTTTCATCAAAAAATTAGTATTATTGTAAGAAGGTGGGAAGGTTATCATGTTTCTAGGTTAAAAAGATAAATATCTAAAACAACATGAGAAACTTGATTGGACATTTGATTTAACAAAAAGAGATATATAAGACATTTTGAGGACAGTTCTGAGAGTTTGAATATGGTTGAGATGTTAAGTACTTAGTTTTGATGAAAGTATTTATGTAGGGAAAATTTCTTGGTCTTAAAATATACATGCTAAAATATTTAGAAACTATCATTTTAGCTACAAATATTTTCCATGAATATGACATACATGCACGTACACACAAACACCTATGGGTCTGTGCAAGCATATAGGTACATGTTTTATATATACATGTAAACATATATACACATATATGCATATAAACACATGTACACACAAAAGAATGACAAAATGTTAATGATTGTTGATGATAATAATCTAGTGATTGGTACATGGATGGCTAGCCTTTCTATGTTGAGGGCTTGAGTATTTTCAGTTTAAACATTGGGCTAAAATCATTCTTTTATGGCAAAGTTTATCTTTGCTACCATAGCTATTAGATTCCTTTTGTATGTTGGCAACTTTGTTTTGCAGAAACTTTTTGAGTAAGTAAGTAGGAGGGATTTTGGTTTCATTTCATTATTTTAGCTGTTCTTCTATATCTGTCCCTTTTTCACAGTTTAGTAGTTTTGTGTTGGCACTGCCTGATCATAAGCCTCTGTCCTGAGCCAGGTGTTGTAATCAGGTTAGAAATTATCCATGGGCCCAGTGGGAGAACTGGGTCAGGTTGTGCTTGCAAAGCTTCTTGTCTTCCACCATACAGAGGCTCACAACTTACTCTAAAGCTGCCGCATCAGGCCTAGTATGAGCAGCCTTTATTTGTTTGTTTGTTTGTTTGTTTTTATTTTTTCCTAACCAGCTTTTCAGGTAGAGGAACCTCACATCAACTGCTCATTTTAAACTCTGGACAGGCTCCAGGCTCTCCTCTCACATGAAACACTTTCAGGCTGATAATCTGAGTATTGTGTTCCATCCTGCTACTATCTTTATTAGCACCTAGAACTCCAGGTACTAATACTAAAGATATATTAGTGCCATCTTTAATAGTACTTATTAGTACTTGCTACTTTTATTAGTACTTATAGACCCAGTTTTTGTTGTTGTTGCTGTTGTTTTTGTTGTTGTTGTTGTTTCCCTTACAGCTCAAATTTATATTCCTTTTTAGGCAATAAAGATGTTTATCCTGAGGCTTGCACTGCCTTTTTACTAATTTATTTATATATTTTATCATTGCTCTGTACACTTGTTATTCAGTGGTCAACAAATAAATAATAGCATTGTCATTACATGGAAAATTTTTGGGAATTGAAAATGCTTAAGCTTCCAGCTCAGATCTACTGCATCATATTTTGTATTTTAACAAGTTTTCCAAGTGATTCAAATAAACATTAATTTTCAAGAAACATTAGTTTAGATCACAAGGATGCATTGAAGTGAGAGCTCACCATGTCCTCCTGACCAAAATCTGGACACATATCATAGATGAGCCAAAGGTTATTATATTTTCTCAGTGGCTAGTAGAGGTTTCATTCTACAACATTCGCATGCTTTGATTTATCAGGTCTTGGGATACAAACAAATGATGTTCAAACTTGGAATACATTTATTTATGTTTTCTAGGATTTCTACTTTTCAGTAGTACAGAGAACTTTTATAAAATCACTTGATTTTTTTTTCATATCTAGTTATTGTTCCTACCAGATTTTTTCTTCTTGTTCTTTCTCTAGAAAATTTTGTAATTTCATTATTTTTGTCTCAATTATAGTGAACATCATCAATTATCAATCTATAGGTTTATTTTTAGTACACAATGTGTTTTATCATTTATTATTGTTTTTGTGATTTTCGTTCTAAATGTATCCTTTAGAAATTTAATTACTTTCATTTCTCTTATATCCTTTTAAACTTGAAAGCACCTAGAGAATAAACTAGAGCAATACAGAAATATAGATAGAAAAACAAAATCAAACTAGAAAGCAATGTAAGAACTGCAAACACTTTAGTCATTTTTTTAAAAAAATTAACCAAGAATATATATATTCTCTCTTAAGATGACAGATGATTGTTACATAGATCATTTAAAGAATTGTTCAATAAAAACAAACTTACCTTTGGAAGAAAAATCATATCTTTTAGGGATAGAGATTATGTTATACCAGACTATATCTGACTATACAGACTCTAAATTGTAACTATAAAACTATGACACAACTTCGATGTGAATAGATTAAACAGAAAGATGGTCCATAATGGCAAAATATAAAGGATCGGGCCAAGGGACCACTTACATAGAAAGTGAAACAATGTGGTAAGACAAGAGAGCTTGCTCTGTAGCAAAGGTCCAGATTTCAGATAAGGTGATTCATAAATGGTACTCATTCATGCCTATGATTTTCAAATATGTATTGAGTTCCCACTGTAGGTCAGGTGCTTTTGTTGGTATTGAGTATATAACAGTGAACAAAATACTAAAAAATCTTTCCATGTGCAAAACCTATATGTTAATGGGAAGAGATGGAATATACATATAAGGAGACCAAAGATAACTTTTGTAAAGGCAATTATCAATGGAGAATAATAGAGCATCAAAGGGGAGTAAGGAGGAATATTGTAAACAAAAGGGTCGAAGAAGTCATTACTGAAAAAGTGTTATTTAGGAGACCTGTAGAAAATGAGGAGGTGAAGCATTCAGATATGAGAGTAAAAAGGGAAATTATGTTCCAGATGCATAGAATTTCAAGGCAAAGGCCTTAAAGGATTATAGTGCTACTGTTGTAGAAACAGTGAGGAAGCCATGGTTAAGAAGAATAATATAAAGTGAAATCTGAGGAGAAGTGAGTTTGGGGGAAATTGGAGGAGGAGACAAACCATGAGAGACTGTGGAATCTGAGAAACAAACTGAGCATTTTGGAGGGGAGAGGATTGGGGGGTTGGGTGAGCCTAGTGGTGGGTATTATGGAGGGCATGTATTGCATGGAGCACTGGGTGTGGTGTATAAACAATGAATTCTGGAACACTAAAAAGAAATAAAAGAAAAAGAAAAAAATGAACAACTCCCCCCAAAAATAAAGTGAAATGTGAGAGATATTGGAGGTTTACAAATTTAATAGGTTTTAGAAACTCTAAGGTTATTAGATTCTACCAGAGGTAAGGAAAAAAGACATTGCAGTTTTTTGAACAAGAAAGTATAATATTGACAATACTGGAAAAATACTATTCGGGCTGATGTGTTGAGAATACAGTTTAGGTGTACAAGCATGGTAGCTGAGACACTATTTAAGAGCTATTGAAATACTTCAGGGAAGAAAAGATGAAGACTTTAGTAGAGTAACAGGATGTGACAATTGTGGAGAATATATAGATTGATAGATATCTTCAAGGAGATGTGGTGGACAGAATAGCTCCCTAAATATCTCCATATCTTAATTTCCAGAATCTGTGAATATATTACCTTTCATGCAAAGGGACTTTGCAGATGTGATTAAGGAACTTGAGATGGGGAGGTCATACTAGGGGTATACCCCAAATCATCAAAATAGTTCTTAAAAATGGAAGAGAGAAACAGGAAAAAAGTCAAAGGGAGATGTCACTACAGAAAGAAGACACAGAGATGTGCAACACTGTTGGCTTTGAAGATAGTGGAAACAAGTCTCTAGAATATGGAAGAAGCAAGAAAAATGATTTTCTCCTACACAGTTCAGAAAGGAATACAGTATTGCTGACACCTTAATTTTAGGTCAAAGAGACCTATCTAGTATGTCTGACCTAGAGAACTATGTGATAATAAATTTGTGCTGTTTCATGCCAGTGAATCTGTGGTAATTTTTTATAGCAGCAATAGAAAACTCATAAATATTTTGATTCCTGGAAGTAAAGTACTGCTATAACAAATACCTACAAATGTGAATGTGGCTTTGGAATTGGACAGTAAGCAGAAGTTGGAAGAATTTTTAGGAACAAGATCGAGAAGTCTTAGAGTGTCTTTAAAAGACTGAGAATAGAAATATGGATGTGAAAAATCTCACTATCTGGAGAGAAGAGAAGATCCTGGTGTAGAAAACATATATCACATCAGTAAATACCTAAATCTTCTGATGGTAGGAATGTAGATATTGAAGGCACTGCTGATCTGGAAGAAAATGAGGAACATATTATTGAAAATTATAGGAAGGGAAAATCCTTGTTGTATAGTGACAGAAAACTTAGGAGAATTATGCCCTACAGTTGAAAGTAGCACTTGTAGACAATGAAACTGTACATGTAGCTGAGGCAATTTCCAAGCAAAGTGTTAAGATGTGGACTTGCTTCTTTGATACTAACAGTAAAATATGGAGAGGAAGGAATGAATTGAGAGAAGAATTACTAAACAAAAAGAAACCAGTAATAGATGATTTGAGAAATTCTTAGTCTATCCAGATTAAAAAACACACTAAAATTCACTGCTATGTTTGATCAGGAGGGAGACAAACCATAAGTGACTCTGAATCTCACAAAACAAACTGAGGGTTGATGGGGGGAGGTGGATTGGGGGGGTGGGGTTATGGACATTGGGAGGGTATGTGCTATGGTGAGTGCTGTGAAATGTGTAAACTTGGCGATTCACAGACATGCACCCCTGGGGATAAAAATATATTAATGTTTAAAAAAAATAAAATTTATAAAATTAAAAAAAATTAAAAAAATAAAAAATTTTAAAAAAAGAAAATGTAAAATTACCAAAGGGGGGAAAAATTCACTGCTATGAATATGTACTCTAGAAAAAAGACTGAAGTGTGGCTGTATAAACTTTAGCCTATATCTTAGAAAGAGGAAAGGGTCAAAAGATTCAGTTAAAGGCTCTTTAGAGAGATTAAGGGTATAAGTCACAGATGCTCTCAATCAAATCAGAAAGCACTTTAGAAACTAGACGGATGTGTTCCCTGAGTCACCTCAGCAAAAGCCAAAAATAGAAATGGGATTACCTAGAAGATATCTCTTCTGTAATGGAATAAATCCTCATCTCATACATGAAAGAATTATGAGGTTCTTGGGATTTTATAGTAGGAAAAAAAAAAAAAAAAAGAAGAAGAAGAAGGACCAAAAAACTTAAAAGAAGATTGTCAGAACCCTAAACCTCCACAGGTAGGAAATAGGCTGATGAAACAATTCAAATGAAAACATTAAATTTCATTACTTTACATCACTTTTCTCTGACTCAGAAGTCAGAGCCACAAGTCCAGAGCATGGAGCCACAAGCCACAAAAGATTATTCCTAGACTTTAATGGAGTTTGCCAAACTAGTTTCAGAACTTCCTGGGACTGGTGATTCTTTTATTTTTTCCATTTTCTCCCATTTTGAATTAGAATGTCTGTGATAGTGACCTAATGCCTATATCATCATATTTTGGGAGCAGATGCTTACTTCTTTAGTTTTAGAGGTCCACAGATGATGAAGATGTATCTTAGGATGGATCACACCCAGAATCTCATCTATGCCTAATTTGGATGATTTAGATAATAGGATTTAAAACTTTATAGCTGATGAGATTTAGATTAAGATTTTGGACTGTGGATGGGTCTCGTGATAAAGTAAATTTTTTTGCATGTAAGATGGACAAGAATCTTTGAGAGACAAAGAGAAGAATCTGGTAGACAGAATAATGGCCCCCAAAATATGTTCATGTCCTATTCCCTAGAACCTATGATAGGGTTGCCTAAGGAACTTCATATACATTATTTGTTTAGAAGTGGAAAAAGGACATTTAAAAGAGAGTCAGAAGGAGATGCAATTATAGAAGAAAGTAATAGAATAGAATATTGCTGGTTTATTTATAATACCCCGTCCTAAACTCAACTCTGGGATGCCACTAAAGAAAGGAAGAAGTTAATGCACCCCTGAATAAGTTAAAAAAAAAAAGTGAGCAATCCTTGGAGAATCAGATACTGTATTATGGTGTGAATTAATGAAGAGAGCTCCCACACCATTCCCATTCTTCTGTACCACTGCCTCTCACTGGCCTCCAAATTTCATAGCAAGAGGGAAGAGAGGGCCCCCAGAACCATGAATAATCTAGAAAAAACCTTTTCCCCTCTCTAACTTCTAATACAGTCTAATCAATAATATATCCTTTGGTATTGAACCAGGTTATTTCTATAATAATATTTATCTCTTTTGTTGTTCCTATAAAAGAGAATCCAATTCCAGGTTATCTGGAATCCACCACCCAAAATGACATTTAACATCACTCTATTTGATTTCATTTTCCAATCCTCCCTCTCAATTCCCATAACTATTTTCCAAATCCTAAAGTTATGCTTAATAGGCACCAGCAAAACACCTGTGCCATCTTTTCTAAGAATGTTCTCTTTAACTTTTTGTTCTAACTGAAACCTGATGATATGCATACCTTAAAGCCATTTTACTCATTTACTGCTTCTCTAGCATACTCTTCATGGCAATAGGCAATGAGACAGGGGTATTTTTCTGAGCTGCATCCAAATTATTGCTTTGTTCCTTCTGTTATTAATAACAATAACAATAATAACAAAAATAATAAACAGTTTTGAAGATTAGTGATTGTTTTGTATGACTAACTATCCTTCCTGTTATATCAATCACTAGAGATTTCAGTTGCTGAACTAATCAGGGTTCTCAGTTCCTTGGTTTTCTTCATTAGACATTATCCTGGCCTTCACCCTAACTCAGCCACTCATTGCTGTAACTTATTTTTACTTTCACAATTTTCACTTTTATTATTCCATTTTCTGAGGCAAAATTTCTATGTTTTTCATTTCCTCTCACAAATACCTAGTTCCAATAATGCTATGACCCCACTGGGACCTACAGCCCTTTGATCTTATTACTCCCTTGTGATGTAATTCCCTTCCTTACTAAACTTAAATTCTGAGGAATACTATTCTAATTTTCTTTTTTTTTTAATCATTTTTTTATTTATTTTCAGCATAACAGTATTCATTGTTTTTGTACCACACCCAGTGCTCCATGCAGTCCGTGCACTCTCTAATACCCACCACCTGGTTCCCCCAACCTCCCACCCCCCACCTCTTCAAATCCTTCAGATTGTTTTTCAGAGTCCATAGTCTCTCATTGTTCACCTCCCCTTCCAATTTCCCCCAATTGCCTTCTCCTAACTCCCCATGTCCTCCATGCTATTTGTTATGCTCCACAAATAAGTGAAACCATATGATAATTGACTCTCTCTGCTTGACTTATTTCACTCAGCATAATCTCTTCCAGTTCCGTCCATGTTGCTACAAAAGTTGGGTATTCATCCTTTCTGATGGAGGCATAATACTCCATAGTGTATATGGACCACATCTTCCTTATCCATTCGTCCATTGAAGGGCATCTTGATTCTTTCCACAGTTTGGTGACCGTGGCCATTGCTGCTATAAACATTGGGGTACAGATGGCCCTTCTTTTCACTATATCTGTGTCTTTGGGGTAAATACCCAGTAGTGCAATTGCAGGGCCATAGGGAAGTTCTATTTTTAATTTCTTGAGGAATCTCCACACTGTTCTCCAAAGAGGCTGCAGCAACTTGCATTCCCACCAACAGTGTAAGAGGGTTCCCCTTTCTCCACATCCCCTCCAACACATGTTGTTTCCTGTCTTGCTAATGTTGGCCATTCTAACTGGTGTAAGGTGATATCTCAATGTGGTTTTAATTTGAATCTCCCTGATGGCTAGTGATGATGAACATTTTTTCATGTGTCTGATAGCCATTTGTATGTCTTCATTGGAAGCACTCTTCACTTACTTTCTGCATCCTACCTTTTAAGAAAAAATGCAACTACAGTTAAATTCAACTCTCTCTTACCCTGTTACTACAAGTGTTGAGAACATTCTTACTACACAGTGCAGAGGAAGCTAGAACTGGCTGGAGGGCTCTAAATGACTCTGTTGACATGTCATTCAGTCTTCAACATTTACTTGGTCCATAGTGCTGCTTAGAAAGCCCATATTTACTTTTCTATTCTCTTCAACAATTGTTTCCTCTTATCCCTTGAATCTGAAATGATGAATAACCTTCAGTTACCTGTACTTTCAAGTGATGGATTTATATTTTAATTATGTTTTAGTTACATATGAAACAATTAGAAAAGAATCTCTAAATATCCCACCACCACTCCTCAACAGTTTATATCTGTCCCAATATATCATGTGTGTGATTAAACTGTGTATTATTTTATACACTTATATGGTAAATCCAAACCCTCCCCTCAGAACTGTCCTTTCAAGAATTTTCCAGTCTTGCATGTATTACCAGTATTTTCTTTCTTTTCTGCATCGTTCTAATAACCATATGAGTCTATGAGTCTCTTAAACTGATTTCCTGTTAATGGTCATTTTGTTTTGTTTTGATAGTCTTTTGCTAATTTTGGTAAGAGATAACATTTATATATTTCTTAGGCCAGGCATAACATATGCACATAAATTCCCTATAAAGAGATTGCTAAGCCAAAGTACAAATACACTTGCAATTTTGATGAATATTGCTGAAAAGTCCCTCCTATGACATAATAAGGGTGCCTATTTACACATAGTTATACAACGAAAATGCTATCAGACATTGCCCCTTTTTTCTGTCAGTCTATGATGTGAAAAATTTTATCTCAGTATGGTTTTAATTTGTATTTTTATTGTGGTACATTGATAACAAAAATGACTGAAATTCTTTAACTTCCCTACATCCATAGACTTTATACTGTGGTTTTGCAGTTATTATTATTTGAAAGTAAAATCTGTTTCATCATTGAGTAGGAGCATGACATACTCTAGCAATGTAATTTCACAAAAGTGACTGTGTTTTTATTCTGACCCTCGGCCTCAAGAGATAATATGTATTTCTGATCTCTCTTTTGGAACTCTTCTACCACCATATAAAGAAGCCTGGACTAGGTTGTTGGATAATGAGGTCCTCACATCTATTACCCCAGTCAACTAACAGTCAGCCCACAAACTACTAAACACCAACCAGGTGAGTGATATTATTTTGGATGAGCCTAGTTCTGCAGCTGTCCTGCCAGCTGACCACATATGGATGAGCAAGCCCAGCTCAGATCTATAGATATGCACAAATAACTCATAGGCTTGTGCATAATTATGAAAACATTGTTGTAAGTACTGATTTTTGCAGCGTTATAATGCCAGTTCTGCATAACTAACACACTTATTAATCATTTGAACATTTTTTTTCACAAACTTTAAGAGTCATTTGTATTCCTTTTTCTATGCACTATTATATACTTCACTGAGAGTTCTTAGAATTTGTCTGTTCTTCATCAATTACTGGGAGCCATATTTGTATGAGGAATATTAGTCTTTTTCTGTGAATATATTTCTCCATTTGCATCTCTTTTGAAGTCCTTTAAGGTATCATGTGCCATGAAGCAGCTTTTATTTGTGTATAATGAAAGTATTGCTTTTTAGGCTTCTAGATGTTAACTGTTTTCACAGTTTGAAAGATTTGTTTTCCCACTTCATAACACAATTTGCTCATATTTTCTTCTAGTATTTTTTGTTTGTTTTGTTTTGTTTTGAAGATTTTATTTATTTATTTACAGACAGAGATCACAAGCAGGCAGAGAGAGAGGAGGAAGCAGGCTCCCTGCGGAGCAGAGAGCCCAATGTGAGGCTCGATCCCAGGACCCTGGGATCATGACCTGAGCTGAAGGCAGAAGCTTTAACCCACTGAGCCACCCAGGCGCCCCTCTTCTAGTATTTTAATGACTTTTTTTTTTCCTTTTTGTAAATTCAACTTTTGTTTTCTCATTTTGGAATTAAATAGAAGGACGAGAGCATCACACTCACCCACACCATGAGAAAAATCCATAAAACCATATAAGTTGTAGTGTTTCAGAGTCAGTTTTAGTGCTGAGTTCTCAGACAACCAGGTGAACTGAATTTGAAAAAAAGTGACATGCCCTTCAAAGAAAAAATAAGACTTAAAGAGTTTCCCTACAGTTGGAGTGTAGAAGAAAAATTGCTGCCATATACGTAGATAAGAAGAAAACTACTGAAATGTTCATAGATCGAAAATTTTAGCAGAGGTATGACAACTATGAAAAAGTGAAAACTGAAAATGCTAGAAATTAAAAATGAAATATTAGAAATGAAGAATATATACATTTTTGAAACCTTAAGTCTCACTACCTTTGTTTATTATAAAGGTGAAACCTTATCATTATGATAGGCTTATCAGTAGGATTCTGGTAGGAGAGCAGGCACCAGGACCTCCAAACATTTTGGATTTGCAGTGATGAGGATGAGCTACTAGCAGTGTGTGGTCATACTGGGTGAGGAGGTCTTCGATCTGTTTCTGAGAAGCCTCATCCAAGTATTCCTGGTAACAGGCCACCAGGGTTTTGGGAATGGACTGGCAGATTGCATAAATCTGGGCTGTGTTCCTGCTAACTTTCATGCAAACTTGGTGTTCATACCAATAAATCGATCCTTTCCCAGAAGCAGAACAGGTTCGAGTATTTTGTTTTGCAGCTTGGAGGCTCTGTCATCTTTAGGGGTGGTCCATTCTTCTTGGTAAGACCACTGCCCTGTTTGCAGTGCACCAAGGCTGTGACCAACCATTTTCTTGTGTCCAAAATCTGCATGTCTGTCCCTTGGACTCCATGGCTGGAAGCCTAGACAGAAGTTCCTCAGGACCCAGAGCTGAAACTGGAAAAAGCAGAATGAGGAATATTTTTTAATAAACTGAACAAAGACCTGTGAACACCCAAGGAAAAAGTACATGACTGTAATGACAAATCAATAGAAATTATGCAAACTGAAGAGAGGAAAAAAAAAAAAGTGGGGGAAGGGGGTTGGGAAACCAAGAATATCAGAGTTTTGTCAAGCACATTCTAACAGTGTTTGGAATCCCACATTAAAAAGAGAGAGAAGGCACCTGAGTGGAAAGCTAGACATTTGTTGTGGGTTTTTTTGGGGGGGGGGTTGAGTGGGGTGTTTTGTTTTTTTTTTTTGCCCCACTCAGTTGAGATATAACCTTGTCATACACAGAACTTCCATATGTATTTATATCTGTCTCTGTGCTTTTTATTTTCTTCCATTTAGCGATTTCATGTTCAGTAGGGCATTCTTAAACTACTGAGAATTTATAATATGTTCTAATATCTGAAATGACTGTCCCTCACTTATTTCTCCTCTTTTGTGTTGCTTTTCTTTAATATTGCTTTAAAAATTATTTTCTTTATGACATTTAAAATCAATTCATGAGTTTTAAGAAGACATTAACATTGGCATGTTCATTGGAATCACATTTTCATAAATTAACTCTAAGAGGCTTGACAGATTTGATATAGAAACTTGTTTTTCCACTTTTAAAGATTATTTTGGTGTCTTTGGTATCATTTCAAAGTTTTTCTCATATGGGCTTTGCACATTTTTGTGTGTGTGTGTTAATGGAGGATATTTCCATAAATATCTAATGATACTCAGCTCCATATTTATATTAAGATTAGGAATCTGGAGGTGCCTGGGTGGGTCAATGGGTTAAAGCCTCTGCCTTCAGCTCAGGTCATGGTCTCAAGATTCTAAGATCGGGCCCCACATCGGGCTCTCTGCTCAGCAGGGAGCCTGCTTCCCCTTCTCTCTCTGCCTGCCTCTCTGCCTACTGGTGATCTCTCTCTGTCAAAATAAATAAATAAAATTAAAAAAAAAATTAGGATTCTGAAATTCTGGTTCATTGTAGTTAGGTGAGGGCCAAAAGTTTGGTTGGGAATCCTCAAAGGCATATATTTTATTTTAGAATATATTATTTTCCCCAGAAAGGAACATTATAATATCCTGCTAGGAGTATATAAAATAGACTGCCAAAATTATAATTGTTAAATAAAAGAAAAAATATTGCATGTCTAATGGTTGAGCTCTAGATTTTCTAGATTTTAAAACTTTCTTCTTTGATCTTTGATTCCATCCTTTGATTGTTGATTCTGAGTCCAGATGCATTTGTCTACCACTCTAGAGTAGGAAGTGATCTGGAGCTCTAAGTGCTTCTTTAGGTATGTTTAAATACCTTTCTCTTTTCAGCCCTAGGCAACACCCAGTCTTATCCCCAGTCTTTAGGCCTTTGTAGGTTTGTGCAATGTGAATCTACCTTCCCCCATTTAGATTCTCTCCATGCTTAGATTCATTATTCTCTGTTCTGATAAATCATTTACGAAGTTCCAGCTTTGTCTCTTCTCCCTTCCTGAGCATATTGTTTGTTAGTTTTTATTCTCTAGTGGTTTAGTAAGGTGTCAGGTGGAAAAGGAATTAAATGTGTTTTTTTAAAGATTTCATCTTTTTATTTGAAAGGGAGAAATTGAGAGAGAGTGCAAGAGAGAAAGAGTGAGAGAGAATCTCAAGCAGACTCCCCATTGAATGCAGAGCTCGACATTAGGCTCCCACCACCAGGATAGCAAGACTGAGCCGAAACCAAGATGCTTAACCAACTGAGCCATCCAGGTGACCCAGGAATTAGATGTTTTTAAACACGCCATATTTAACTAATGAAAATCATCATACTAATTAAGAGAATTTCTTAAATTAGGTTGTTTTTAAAAACATAAAAAATGAATAGGTGTTAGAGTATAAAATGATGTATGTGAATTTAGAAATGATAGCATGGGCATTTGTCAAGGAAATTCATTTAAGAGAATTTCTTAAATGTAATGAAGTAAATATGGAGCAATGGGGAAGGAAATAGTGGACAGGGTGGAGGGACATATCACACTAAAAAAACTGATAATCACCGATATTATAAAAAAGAAAAGAAAAAAAATGGATATGTATGTCTTATTCTTTTGCACACTTGGTTAGCCAGTTATTGAAGCACGTATATAAACATTGCATTAGGCAATAGTTTATTTTAAATAAAATTGCAGATCTAGATATAATTTTATACTTAAAATATAATAAATAAAATACTACTCTTTAAGTTATACTCCGAATTTCTGTCTTTGTGTGTTTCACTTAGTACAAAGCAATTGTTAAAAAAATGACTTTTTCCTCTAGTTTTTCTTTTATTTGTTATTAACGTTGGTGATAAAATAGAGCTATGTATAAACTATTAAATTATATTCCATAAAGGCATATTTTAACATGATGCTAAAGTGAATTTTTATGAAAATATTTCCCTCATTTGTTATTCTTACATGAAAGTCCTATACTTCTCTGAATCTTCAATCAATTATGGTCTGTACTCTAGGGTTCTAAAAATAATTTAGATAAATCTGAGATAATGCCAATAAACTATTCAATGAGGCCTTTTCATATAACAGATTCTGCAGATACTGTTCTGACTCAAATATATTTTGAGATATTCATATTTTATTGTTGATTATTTTCCTATATGACCCAATCAGTTCTCTATGCTAAATTTCAAAATTATTTTATTTAGCATAAAGTTCTTTTTTTACTTTATTTATTATTCACATTTTTATTTAGAAACATCAAATTTAAATTAAGACTTAAGGAGTAACAGGTATTTCCACCATTATATTATTTTGAGTCACTAAAAAGGAAAAGATGACATTCATGGGTTCTTTGATGTTTGTGGTTATGGGTATTTTTGACATTTTTGGAACAGGAAATTGTTAGTTTTATTATCAAAGTATGTTCAACCTCTTGGAATCATTAGGCAGTGCAATATAGAGAAGAACCTTGGAGAAAACGGGGTCCTAAATAATTGGACAAAATTTGTTGCTTTGCTAAATTAACCATTGATTCAGAGTTTACCTTAAAGAAACTCACAAATGGCTGTATTTGATGGATATCTTGTAAATTTTTTGGACAAGTTACAACTTATCTAGTGCTAAATGACATCAATTTGCATGATATAAAACTTGATTAGTACTTGAGTGTCTTAAAACAAGAGTTGTGCTAATTAGAAACATGACATAAAGAGGGCAATATTTTATCCTCAATACACTTTTGATGAAACTATTTGATAGCTTCACTAAACCTCTGCATGACAAGAAACTTTCCAATGAGAAGATATGACACAATAGATTTGAAGTTGTTTTTCCACTTAGACTAGTTAAACTCCAAAGGAACAAATATTCCTTAAGAATAACAAAAATATTCTCTATACTGTTTCATGTTGAGAACATTATTTTTCAATCACTCATTATTTCAAATAAAGGTACTAAGAATTGCTTTCATGTTTTATTTTTTTTAAATTTTTCACCTTGACACTTCAAAATTATTTATCTATTTATTTAATTTTCCTTTTTTCAAGTTTTTATTTAAATTCCAGTTAGTTAACATGCAATGTAGTAATAGTTTCAGGAGTGAATTTAGTGACTCATTACTTACAAATCACACCCAGTTCTCATCACAAGTGCCCTCCTAAGTACACATCATCCATCTATCCAATTCCCCTGTCCACCTCCCTTCCAGCCACCCTCAGTTTGTCCTCTATCATTAAGAGTCTGTTTTACATTTTGCCTCTCTCTTTTTCTTCCTCCTATGCTCATATGTTTTACATGTTTGAGATCTTAAGGAGCAATTATGTATAAAAGAAACATAAAATTTTGTTAGCTTTCTATTATTGTGCAAGTTTTGAGGCATAAGGGCAAATATTCTTCTAAGCATAATTTTTATTATAAGAGTTATAATTTGGTAGTGACCAAGATATATTTTTGATTTTTTAAAAAATTTTTATAACACAAAGTATGCCAGTATGGCATTTCCTTACCTTCATTTTCATTCTTTCATCTTAATTTTTTGGTAGCAAAAATATTTGTTTGCTCTTAAGATCTGTTGGCAAGAGTGTGTGATGACTTTTACTTAATGTTTCTCAGAATCAAAATTATCGGTTCCCATACATTGTTGTGATATTGTTAATTTCTCATTGCCATCAATGGACTAAATTGTTTGCTTTTACATTCATATAAGATTATGTTATTTGTGATTTATCTACTTTTTTTCTGTAATAATTACTCCAGGAAGAGCCTAAAAGGCAATATTAACAAGTTGCTGTAATTCATATGCTTTTCAGGTGACATATTATAATTATATTTTTTAAAATAATACATGTAACTGACAGTTTGCACCCTTTACCAATCACTCTCTTTTGGCAACCACTTTTCTACTTTATTTCCATGGATACAACTTTTTTTTTTTTTAATTCACATATAAGTGAATCACACATATGATAAGTTTTGGGGATCTAATGGATAAAATGATAGCTATAATTGATAACACTGTATGGTATCATCAAGATTTGTTGAGAGTAGGACTGAAATTTTCTCACACATACACAAAAATGCTTAATACGTAAAGTGATGCAGTATTAATTAACTTGATAAGAAGAATCTTTTTTTTAAAGATTTATTTATTTATTTGACAGAGAGATTACAAGTAGGCAGAGAGGCAGGCAGATGGCGGGGGGAAGCAGGCAGAGAGCCTGATGAGGGGCATGATCTCAGGACTCTGGGATCCTGACCTGAGCCGAAGGCTGAAGCTTTAACCCACTAAGCCACCCATGTACCCCAGAAGAATCTTTTCACATATATCAAATCATCATGTTATACACTTTAAATGACTTACAATTTTGTCAATTATACCCCAACAAAACTGGAAAAAATAACACATGAAACTGGCATAACGGGTATAGAGTTTCTATTTTCTCTTTAATTTTAAAGTAACAAATTAAATTATTACTGAACGAATGTTTATTTGCTTTTTGCCTCCCCAACATCTGTTATCCTTATCCTGTCAAAGTGTTTTACTTTCTTTCAAGAGCTCTGCTTCAGTTCAGGTTTATGTGTAATTTAGACCTGTGCCTTCTGCTCCCAGGCTGCTCTGCTTTACAGGGATGGGTCTATGACTCTGCAAGAGTCCCATTTCTTTTGCCATAAATACAGATTCTCTTGTCCAAAAGGAGAGACCCCATCCATGAATAAATTTAGAAGAAGAATAAAGGGGGTGGGGGCAGGAAAAGTAATTTATTCTTAATGTTGTTTGAGTCTCTCTATCTAGCTAGACCGAAATCTGTAAGTGTATCAGTTTATGTGAAGTATGTTTACTTTTGATTTTAAGTAATTTTTTGTCTCACCTAAAACCAAAAAGTCTGACCTAATTTTACTCACCATCCTGATGAAGTAAACTTTTTTCTCTGTTCAAGCTGAAGTTCATAAAATGTGTGTTAAATCCCAGTCATTTATAATAGAGAAAAAAATGTATATAATATCATTTAATTTGTTAAAATTTTAATGTATATATTTTAGTTGAATAGTGATTGGAAAGAGTTTTCCCAAATACAAATAACATGAAACCACAGGTAGATTTCCTGTAGCAACTTTTAAAAAATACATTGCATATGAAATTATTTTAGGGAAGTTGAGCCAACTTCTTACATATGAAAAGAGAAACTTTCAAAAGATTTCAATTAGCTGTTTATAATAGAAACCATTTTTTTGGTATGTCTACATCTAAAATAGTGAATAAAGCATTTAGATGTTTTAACTTTTATTGAATAGATCCTGGTTTAATTATCCCTTAAAAGTTTATATTAAATTACAAAATAGAAATGATATTTTATATTAATTATGTTCTCCTTTAGGTTTTAAGATGAAACTATTTAAGCTGGCCTTTAAATAATTATACTGAGATTTAGTGTTAATAAATTTCAACTATGTGGTATTTTTAGTAATCGTATTTTATGTAGACCTTGCTGGTGTTAACACTAGTATTTATTTTAAAATACATTTGATTAGCACATTTCTTGTCCATGTTCTTAAAGAATCCATGAATATTAGCCTAAGACAAAGGATTTCGAATCTGTAATCAATCTGCAAAAAAAAAAAAAAAAAATCACCCATATTCCAAAAATTGATATTGTTTTGGGGCCTGAAATTATAACTTTCACTAAATATTATCAAATATAATTTGT
Organism: Lontra canadensis; assembly: GCF_010015895.1. NCBI lineage: Eukaryota > Metazoa > Chordata > Mammalia > Carnivora > Mustelidae > Lontra > Lontra canadensis. The sequence goes on along the minus strand of NW_022631074.1, from coordinate 608,125 downwards.
AAACCTCCAAATATTCTTTGAAAATATTGTTTATGCTTTTCAGATGATAGCATATAACTTCAGCTTATTATTTCAACTAGTTTAATCTATTCAAACAGTACACATTTCTAGCATTTTGTGGCATAAAGTAGATCCTAAAGAACTAGCATACATGCACTTCAGAAGTGAATCATTTAGACCCACAAGGATTAACAAACTTTTTATGTGAAATGCCAAATAGTGAATATTTAACCTTTCTGGGTTATCTGAATTCTGAGAATAGTATCCAAGTGTGCCATTTTAGCATGATTATCATCATGGATTTTATATAAATATATTAGAGAAGGAAAGAGGGAGACAGGCAGAGACAGACAGACAAAGATAGAGGAGCATATTTTGTTCTAATAAAATTTTATTTACCTCAGTAGACAGTGGGCTGATTTTGACCTAGTGGCCATCGCTTGTGGATCAGAGAGCCAAACAAACCTAAAATATAAAATGGAAGAAGATTATAAGTATTTTATCTAACTGGCAAATATTTACTCTTGCCAATTTTTTTTTTTTACTTATTAAAAAAGATTCTCCATTTGTCTCCAAAGTGAAATGCCTAAATTCCTCCATTTTCTTGTTCCTCAAACTACATTTATAGTTTATGTTTCTTCTTCTCATTATTATCTGTATGTCAGTTTTTTTTTCTCCTTTAGACTCTGATTTTGTTTTTCCTGAGAGATGGAAAATGCATTAATGCCTCATTAAAAAATGAAGAGAAAAAAAAAAACAAACAAACCTAAATGATGGAAGTAATAGAGATGATTCTATAGCATTTTATCTTTTTTGTATTTGATGCCTTTTCCCTTTTTTTATATTTGTGCTTGCCTAGTGTATCCAATAAAGCATCGGAGAAGATAGGACCTCGAATAACAGACTAAAACATTAAGAAAGATAAACTCAGAGACAACAAACTTTACATTCCAAATAGAGTTGACACAGAGATCTATTGGTTAAACCAGGGTGAAATGACACATGTGTCAAAATGACCTGGCAATAAAAAGGCAAACTCATCCATTAAGTATTTCTGGTATTTCTAGAGGTCATATACCTTGTCTCACAGTGAATGAAGTCTTTGAGATGACATTGTTTGACGCATTTGCATATCAAGGCAGGCATAATTCTGAGAATTCTATTAGCTTCAAAGGACCCAAATCATAGATGCATATTTGAAAGGACACAGTGTTCAGGTCAAAAATGACATACAAAAATCTAAAGGTGTCAAATAATCTTTCAGGAATATACAGAAATCTTAAGCATCAATCTTACTTCAGTTACTAGGATTCTAAATCAATTTTTGAAAGCAGGCTATTTACCCACCTAAAGGAAAAAAACATATTAAATCGGATTTTATGCATTTTAGACTTTTAAGCTTAATTTGCACCTACATTTGAGATATTCGTGATGTATTTATATAATACCTGGTTCTAATGAAGTTCTGGTAATTTATGGATATCATCTCATTAAACATATGTTAGGGGTGCCTGGGTGGCTTGGAAGGTTACATGGTGGCCTTTGGTTCAGGTCATGATCTCAACATCCTAGGATCAAGCCCTGAGCAGAGCAGGGCTCTGTGCTCAGGTGGGGAGTCTGCTTCTCCCTCTCCCTCTGCACATCCCCACTCATGTACTCTCTATTCTCTCTCTCAGATAAATAAAATCTTTTATATACATATATATATATATATATATATATATATATGTTTAGCGTATATAGAATGTTTAGCACATATATATATGCTAAACATTCTGTCTTGCATAACCCTTGACTATCCATTATTCAGATTTAAGGTAATACTTTATATCCAGAGAATCCAAAAGGAATAGACATATTTAAAAATCAGACATATTAAAATTATGACATATATATCTGTGTGTATGCATGTGTGCGTGAACCTAAGTGTAACATAATCATCTAGCAGGGCTTTAAAATAACTACTTAAGGGTAATTAAATGCAATATTTTAATATCTAGTTACTTTTTTTAGTAGATTGTGATAAGAATTTGTCAAAATTTTGTTGCCTGAATACTTATATAATAAAACTACTTTATGTTTCTTGAAAAATTAGTATGTAACCTATTATTTTTTTTTAATTTTAGGGCATATTCTATATTCAGAGAACTGTTTTCCCATGTTAATTCCATCTCATACCATCATTCATTTCTTTACTCATTCCCAACCATCTCCTGTAGAGAATCACTTTAGTATTTCTGGTTTATCCTTCCTCTCTTTCTTTTTAAGGTTTATTTATTTATTTATTTATTTGAGAGGGAGGGAGGGATAGAGGGAGAAGGAGAGAGAATCTCAAGCAGATTCTGGCCTGAGCACAGAGCCCGTTGTAGGGTTCTATTTCATGACCCTGAGATCATGACGTGAGCAGAAATCAAGAGTCTGTCACTCAACCACTGAGCCATCAAGTGCCCCTCCTTTTTTCTTTTTAGGAAAACTAAGCAAATATACACATCTGTCCCTATTTCTTATACAAAGGGTATTGGTATCATATAAGAGATATCTTTTAAACTTTGTCAATTTCCCTTAAAACTAAACCTTGGGAATTACTCCCTGACAGTTCAATTCATAAAGATAGTCTATATTTTTTAACAGTTACATGACACTTCATTGTGAAGATGGATGCACTTCAGTTTAATTACTTTCCCATGTTTGACTCTTTAGGTTATTTCCAATATATTGCCTTTATAAATAATGGAATAAAACTGTGGATATGTAAGTAATGCTGTTGGAGAATTATAGTCAGGATAAGTATTTACAATAATGGCTGGATCAGAAAGTAAGCACATGTATTTTATTATGTATTTCCCAGTTCTCCACAAATATATTCATTTCCTCTTCCACAGGCAATACATGAGAGTACTCTTTCTTCACAGCCTCGACAAATAAAGGATTTGTCAAGCTTTGTAATTTTCTAATATGATAGGTAAGAAATAATGTCTCAAGGTAATATTTTGTATTAAAATTTTTATTAAGGTAATTTCAGATTTACTTGCAGTCATAAGAAATAATACGGAGAGATCTCAAGTATTCTTCTCGTTTCCTCCAACAGGGGAAACATCTTGTGTAGTAAAAATATCTCAACCAGGATGTTGACTAATGACTGATAAAATTCAACAGAAACATTCAGATTCCTTGAATTTTACTTCTCTTCATTTATTTTGTGTGTGTATGTGAATTTAATTCTACATAATTTTATCATATATGTATTTATGAATTCACCACTACAGTGTATATACAGGACAGTTTCAATGTCACAGGAATCCCTGGTGTTGCCCTTTTATAATGACACCCACCTTTATTAACCCCAATAAACAAATAATTTGCCCCCCACTTCTAAAATTTTGTCATTTCAAAAATGTGTACGTATAATCATACAGTGTGGATTTGGCATCTTTCACTGGGTTAAGTTGTTGTGTGTATGATTTTTTTTTTTTTTTTTTTTTGTAATACTGGTATGGGTTCTCTGTATTCTGTGGCATAGTTGTATCACATAGTTGTATCATTTAGCCCTTCACCTATTGAAAGACATCTGGACTATTTCTAGTTTTGGGCTATTACAATTAAAGTTGGTATAAATCATAGAAAAGTTTTTGTGTAAACATAAGATTTCATTTTTCTTGGTTAAATGCATGAGAGTGTAATTGCTGGGAAACTGTTTAGCTTTATATAAGATTTCCAAATAAATTTTAAAAATGGTACATTTCCTTACACCACACACAAAAATAGACTCAAAATGGATGAAGGACCTCAGTGTGAGAAAGGAATCCATCAAAATCCTAGAGGAGAACACAGGCAGCAAACCTCTTCGACCTCAGCCATAGCAACTTCTTCCTAGGAACATCGCCAAAGGCAAGGGAAGCAGGGGCAAAAATGAACTATTGGGACTTCATCAAGATGAAAAGCTTTTACATAGCAAAGGAAAAAGTTAACAAAACCAAAAGACAACTGACAAAATGGGAGAAGATATTTGCAAATGACATATCAGATAAAGATCTAGTATCCAAAATCTATAAAGAACTTATCAAACTCAACACCCAAAGAACAAATAATCCTATCAAGAAATGGGCAGAGATGATGAACAGACATTTTTCCAAAGAAGACATCCAGATGGCCAATAGACACATGAAAAAGTGCTCCACATCACTCAACATCAGGAAAATACAAACCAAAACCACAAAGAGATACTACCTCACACCAGTCAGAATGGCTAAAATTAACAAGTCAGGAAATGAAAGATGCTGGCCAAGATGCGGACAAGGGGGAACCCTCCTATGCTGTTGGTGGGAATGCAAGCTGGTACAACCACTCTGGAAAACAGCATGGAGGTTCCTCAATAAGTTAAAAATAGAGCTACCTTACAACCCAGCAATTGCACTACTGTGTATTTACCCTAAAGATACAAATGCAGTGATCTGAAGGGGCACATGCACCCGAATGTTTATAGCAGCAATGTCCACCATAGCCAAACTATGGAAAGAATCTAGATGTCCATTAACAGATGAATGGATAAAGAAGTGGTATATATATACAATGGAATACTATGCAGCCATCAAAAGAAATGAAATCTTGGCATTTGCGATGATGTGGATGAACTAGAGGGTATCATGCTGAGCAAAATAAGTCAATCAGAGAAAGACAACTATCATATGATTTCCCTGATATGAGGAAGTGGAGAGTCAACGTGGGGGGCTTGGGGGGTAGGAAAAGAATAAATGAAACAAGATGGGATTGGGAGGGAGACAAACCATAAGAGACTCTTAATCTCATGAAACAAACTCAAGGTTGCCAGGGGGAGGGGGATAGGGAGAGGGTGGTGGGGTTATGGACATTGGGGAGGGTATGTGCTATGGTGAGTGCTGTGAAGTGTGTAAACCTGGCGATTCACAGACCTGTATCCCTGGGGCTAATAATACATTATATGTTAATTAAAAAAAAATGTTGAGGGTCTATTTCTGGGCTCTCTATTCTGGTCCATTGATCAATGTGTCTGTTTTGGTGCCAGTACCATACTGTCTTGCTGACGAAACCTTTGTAATAGAGCTCGAAGTCTGGAATTGTGATGCACCCAACTTTGGCTTTCTTTTTCAACATTCCTCTGGATATTCGAGGTCTTTTCTGGTTCCATATAAATTTTAGGATTATTTGTTCCATTTCTATGAAAAAAAAAAAATGGATGGGATTTTAATAGGGATTGAATTAAATGTGTAGATTGCTTTAGGTAGCATAGACATTTTCACAATATTTGTTCTTCCAATCCAGGAGCATGGACCATTTTTCCATTTCTTTGTGTCTTTCTTAATTTCTTTCATGAGTACTTTATAGTTTTCTGAGTATAGATTCTTTGCCTCTTTGGTTAGGTTTATTCCTAGGTAACTTATGGTTTTTGGTGCAATTGTAAATGGTATTGACCCTTTAATTTCTCTTTCTTCTGTCTTGTTGTTGGTATAAAGATATGCAACTGATTTCTGTGCATTGATTTTATATGCTGACACTTTATCAAATTCCTATACAAGTTCTAGCAGATTTGGAGTGGAGTCTTTTGGGTTTTCCACATATAGTATCATATCATCTGCAAAGAGTGAGAGTTTGACTTCTTTTCCAATTTGGATGCCTTTAATTTCTTTTTGTTGTCTGACTGCTGAGGCTAGGACTTCTAGTACTATGTTGAATAGTAGTGATGATAATGGACATCCCTGCTGTGTTCTTGACCTCAGTGGAAAAGCTTTCAGTTTTTCTCCATTGTGAATGATATTCACTGTGGGTTTTTCATAGATGGCTTGATGATATTGAGGTATGTACACTCTATCCCTACACTTTGAAGAGTTTTGATCAGGAAGGGATGCTGTACTTTGTCAAATGCTTTTTCAGCATCTATGGAGAGGATCATATGGTTCTTGTTCTTTCTTTTATTAATGTGTTGTATCACATGGATTGATTTGCAGATGTTGAACCAACCTTGCAGCCCTGGAATAAATCCCACTTGGTCGTGGTGAATAATCCTTTTAATATAGTGTTGGATTCTGTTGGCTAGTATTTTGGTGAGAATTTTCACATCTGTGTTCATCAAGGATATAGGTCTATAATTCTCTTTTTTGATGGGATCCTTGTCTGGTTTTGGGATCAAGGTGATTCTGGCCTCATAAAATTAGTTTGGAAGTTTTCCTTCCATTTCTATTTTTTGGAACAGTTTAAGGAGAATAGGAATTAATTCTTCTTTAAATGTTTGGTATAGTTCCCCTGGGAAGCCATCTGGCCCTGGGCTCTTGTTTGTTGGGAGATTTTTGATGACTGTTTCAATCTCCTTACTGGTTATGGGTCTGTTCAGGTTTTCTGTTTCTTCCTGGTTCAGTTGTGGTAGTTTATATGTCTCTAGGAATGAATCCATTTCTTCTAAAATCAAATTTGCTGGTGGATAGTTGCTCATAATATATTCCCATAATTGTTTGTATTTCTTTGTGTTGCTTGTGATCTCTCCTCTTTCATCCATGATTTTATTTATCTGGGTCCTTTCTCTTTTCTTTTTGATCAGTCTGGCCAGGGGTTTATCAATCTTATTAATTCTTTCAAAGCACAATCTCCTAGTTTCCTTTATTTGTTCTATTGTTTTTTGGTTTCTATTTCATTGATTCCTGCTCTGATCTTTATGATTTCTCTTCTCCTGCTGGGATTAGGCTTTCTTTTTTGTTCCTTCTCCAGCTCCTTTAAGTGTAGTGTTAGGTTGTGTATTTGAGACCTTTCTTGTTTCTTGAGAAAGGATTGTACTGCTATATATTCTCCTCTCAGGACTGCCTTTGCTGTGTCCCACAGATTTTATATCACTGTATTTTCATTATCATTTATTTCCATGAATTTTTTCAATTCTTCTTAATTTCCTGGTTAACCCATTCATTCTTTAGAAGGATGCTGTTTAGTCTCCATGTATTTGGATTCTTTCCAAATTTCCTCTTGGGATTGAGTTCTAGCTTCAGAACATTGTGGACTGAAAATACGCAGGGAATGATCCTAATCTTTTGCTACCGGTTGAGACTGATTTATGACCCAGGATGTGATCTATTCTGGAGAATGTTCCATGTGCACTAGAGAAGAATGTGTATTCTGTTGCTTTGGGATAGAATGTTCTGAATATATCTGTGATGTCCATCTGGTCCAGTGTGTCATTTAAGGCCCTCATTTCCTTGTTGATCTTTTGCTTGGGTGATCTGTTCATTTCAGTGAGGGGAGTGTTAAAGTCCCCTACTATTATTGTATTATTGTCGATGTGTTTCTTTGATTTTGTTATTAATTGGTTTATATAGTTGCATGTTCCCTTTTTAGGGGCATAGATATTTAAAATTGTTAGATCTTCTTGTCGGATAGACCCTTTGAGTATGATATAGTGTCCTTCCTCATCTCTTATTATAGTCTTTGGCTTAAAATCTAATTGATCTGATATAAGGATTGTTACCCCAGCTTTTTTTTTTTTTTTATGTCCATTAGCATGGTAAATTGTTTTCTACCTCCTCACTTTAAATCTGGAGGTGTATTTGGGTCTAAAATTATTTTCTTGTAGACAGCATATTAATTTTGTTTGTTTGTTTGTTTTGTTTTGTTTTGTTTTTAATGCATTCTGATACCCTATGTCATTTGATTGGGGCATTTAGCCCATTTACATTGAGGATAACTGTTGAGAGATATGAATTTAATGCCATTTTATTGCTTGTAAGGTGACTGTTACTGTATATTGTCTCTGTTCTTTTCTGGTCTACTACTTTTAGGTCTCTCTTTGCTTAGAGGACCCCTTTCAATATTTCCTGTAGAGCTGGTTTGGTGTTTGCAAATTCTTTTAGTTTTTGTTTGTCCTGGAAGTTTTTTATCTCTCCTTCTATTTTCAATGATAACCTAGCTGGATATAGTATTCTTGGCTTCTTTTTTTTTCTTGTTTAGTGCTCTGAATATATCATGCCAGTTCTTTCTGGCCTGCCAGGTCTCTGTGGATAATTCTGCTGCCAGTCTAATATTTCTACCATTGTATGTTACAGACTTCTTGTTCCCGGCTGCTTTCAGAATTTCCTTTTGTCACTAAGACTTGTAAATTTTACTATTAGATGATGGGATGTGGACCTATTCTTATTGATTTTGAGAGGGGCTCTCTGTGCTTCCTGTGTTTTGTTTCTTGTTCCTTTTGCCATATTAGGGAAATTCTCTACAATAATTTGCTCCGATATACCTTCTGCTTCCCTCACTCTTTCTTCTTCTTCTGGAATCCCATTTATTCTAATGTTTAGTCTTATGGTATCACTTATCTCTTGAATTCTCCCCTCGTGGTACAGTATTTGTTTGTCTCTCTTTTGCTCAGCTTCTTTATTCTCTGTCATTTGGTCTTCTATATCACTAATTCTCTCTTCTGCTTCATTTATCCTAGCAGTAAGAGCCTGCATTTTTTATTGCACCTCATTAATAATTTTTTGTTTTATTTCAACTTGGTTAGATTTTAGTTCTTTTATTTCTCCAGAAAGTGCTTTTACTTCTCCAGACAGGGTTTCTCTAACATCTTCCATGACTTTTTCGAGCCCGGCTAGGACCTTGAGAATCATCATTCTGAACTCTAGATCTGACATAATACCAATGTCCATATCGATTAGGTCCTTGGCCTTCAGTACTGCCTCTTGTTCTTTTTTTGTGGTGAGTTTTTCTGCCTTGTCACTTTATCCAGGTAAGAATATATGAAGGAGTGAATAAAATACTAAAAGGGTGACAAAGACCCCAGTAAAAATGTGTTTTAACCAAATCAGAAGAGACCCCAAATCATGGGGGGAAGAAAAGGGGTAAGAAGAAGCTCAGAAAAAATAAATAAATAAATAAAAGAAAAAAATAAATTAGAAAAAATATAAAAGAGAAAAAAAGCATATATATATATGTGTATATATATACACACATATATATATATATATATATATATGTATGTATTAGACTGGTGAATAGAACAGGGTCAGCCACTTAATTTTGGGAGTATTTCGGTCTCTTAGAAGAAACTTCCTCCCAAAATTTTAAAGAATGAAAAATATATATAAGGGTAAACGCAATGAAGGGATTGAATATGAGTATAAAGATGAAAAGTAAAATATATATATATATATAAAAGGAGTTGATAAAATAAGTTTGTTGAGAGAATAAAGAAAAAGAGGGTGGAGATGATTTGTTCAGGCTGGAGACTAACACAAAGCCCTGTGCTAGATTTAGGGTACATTTTGATCTATTATAAGTTGTATCCAATTTTTTTTTTAGAAGAAAAAACCCTATGTGTATACAAAAAATAAAGTTAGATACAATGAAGAATAAAATATGACTATAATAATGAAGGTTCAAATAAGATTTTTTTGAAAGTTAGTGTTAAGATAAATTAGTTCAAAAACATGAAAAGAGGAAAGGGTAAAAATTTAAAAAAAAAGATTTAGCAGAAGAAAAAAATAAAATTAAAAAAAAAATCAATTGACTTTGCAAGACTAAAGAATCATGTGGATGAAGCCATGAATTCCATTATTTGCTTTCTCCTCCTCTGGAATTCCACTGCTCTCCTTGGTACGTGAACTTGGTCATGGCTGGATTTCTTGTTGATCTTCTGGGGTAGGGGCCTGTTGTAGTGATTCTCAAATGTGTTTGTCCCAAGCAGAATTGCACCACCCTTACCAGGGGCCAGGCTAAGTAATCTGCTCAGATTCACTTTCAGGAGCTTTTGTTCCCCAAATGCTTTCTGTAGAATTCCAGAGGATGGTAATGAAAATGGTGCCCTTCCAATCCCCAGCCCAGAGGAGACAAGAGCTTGGGGCCCCACTCCTCAGTGTGTCCTTGGAGAAAAGGCTTAATCACTCCCATCTCCCTGGCCTCTGGCTGTGGTCTCAGCTCACCCAGCCTGTGACCAAGTGTCTCTGTCTCTAGCACACAGTCCCGCCTGGAGTCTCCAAGCCCTGCAGATCCCTGCACTCTTCCAGGGGTGTCTCCCTGGATCTTGTGGGGTCCCCACTCACTGAGCAGTGGCCTTTGCCATGGATCACAATTTAAGGCAACCCCAAGTTGAGAGCTCTCTCCTCGGCTCTGTCTCTATAGCCAGCTCCCTGATCTAATACCTGTGAGCTCTGCAACACTCAGATACCCCCAATCCTTCTGTGACCCCACGGGACCTGAGACCATGCTGTCCCCATGTGTGCTTCACCCCAGTTTAGTCTCTGGAGCAATGTTCCTCAATGGAGCAGACTTTTAAATGTTCTGATTTTGTGCTCTGTTGGTCTGCCGCTTGCCAGGAGCTGGCCCCTCCCACCGCGGTCTATCTTCCCATTGCTTTGGATTCACTTCTCCACAGGTCCTACCTTTCAGAAAGTGATTGATTTTCTGTTTCTAGAATTGCTGCTCTTCTTCTCTTTGATCTCCTGTTGGATTTGTAGGTGTTTGGAATGGTTTGATAAGCTATCTAGCTGATCTGCTACCTGATGTCATCTCAGCCTGCTACTTCTCTGCCATCTTGACTCCTCCATCAGCATTTAGTCTTTAACATTAAGTATAATTCAGTGTCATTTTAAAGTTAATTTCTTTTGCATGTAAATGAACTCTAAAAAATTTAATGGTTATTTTTTTAAGTTTTTTTTTTCCCCAACTCTAATTAAAAAATACATACATGCATATAGTATAATACAAGTTTCAGGTGTACAATTTAGTGATTCTACACTTCCATACATCACCTGGTGCTCATCACAAGTGCACCCTTGTGCACTTTAATCCCCATCACCTATTTAACCCATCCCCCTACTAATCCTCCCTCTGGTAACCATCAGTTTGTTCTCTATAGTTAAAGTCTGTTTCTTGGTTTGCCTTGCTCTTCCTTTCTTTTCCCTTTGCCTATTGTTTTGTTTATTAAATTCCACATATGAATGAAATCATATGGTATTTGCTATGTTAAGTGAAATAAGTAAAGTCAGACAAAGAAGAATTTAATGCTCAACCTTATATTTTTTTTTGAGAATTGTCTGTTTATCACTTTAGCCCAATTTTCTGTTTTATGTTGCTCTTCCCCCATCCTTAATATTTTAGCTTTCATATGTTGGTGCTATGAGCCTTTATCTGAGAAGCAGTTTGCAAAATATTTCTGTCAAATGTCATTTTTCATTTCTCTTTCTTTATAGTTTATGTTGTTTGTTAAAATACAAAAATCTGAGAAAAAATTTATGCATTCAAATGTATCTTTTTTTTTCATTGAATTTGGATTTTGTCATATTTATACAGGTTACACAGGAATTTGTAATTTATTATATTATTTGTATAGTTTTTCTATTTTACATTTGGATCTCTGATGTATTTGTATCTGGTATGTGGCATTGATCTATTTTCATCTTTCTATCAAATACTTTCATCTACTATCAAATAATTGTTCAGTTGTCCTTATATTTATTTAAATATGTATCTTTAACAAATTCATATCATATCACTTTTATTATATGATTCACTTATACATATACATAAATGGATATATATATATATATGCATGTGTATATATTTGAATAGTCTGATCTTTCTATTTAACTCATTGATCTGTCTATTCATGTGTAGTACCAAACTTTTCCAGTTAAAGAGGATTTTCTAGCATATTTTATACAGTATGTATTATTTATATTTTTATACTTTATTACATACATACTTTATATCAATAGTGCATTTTAATATCTTGTGAGGCTAGTACTTCCCACTTTTTGTTTGTTTTAAGACAACTAACATTTGCATGAACAAGAAAAAGAAATGACTGCTTGTTCAAGTTTACTTGCATGTTTTTCAGGGATGTTTTAAAGTTTTTTTCAGAGGCACCTGGGTGGCTCAGTTGGTTAAGTGACTGCCTTTGGCTCAGGTCATGATCCTAGGGTCCTGGAATGGAACCCTGCATTGAGACCCACATCGGGCTCCCTTCTCAGCTGGTAGCCTGCTTCTCCTTCTCCCTCTGCCTGACACTTCCTGTGCTTGTGGTCTCCTCTCTCTCTCTGTCAAATAAATAAAATCTTTTTTAAAATAAAGTTTTTTTAATATAGATTTTGCAAATTTCTTAAGTTTATCCCTAAGTACTTTACTTTCTAGTTGATATTTAAAGGTGTGTCTTTATTACTATGCCTTCACCTGTTTTGTGTTTCTGTTAGGTTATTGATTTCCATGTCCTATTACTTTATTTCCTGATAACACTTCAATTATACCCTGTAAAAATATATTAATGTTAATTTTCAAAGTATCTGTATCATTAATATGTAGTTGCTCATAGAAATAATATGAAATGGCAAAGAATAAATATAATGATATAATAATATGAAATGACAAGAATAAATGTAATGAAAATGGTAAAATAATGTGCATACATATATGCAATAAAAATAAAGTAATAAGAATAGCTGAAGCCAAGGAAAATTAAAATAAAGAATAATAAAATGAAGTGAAATTAGTAAAATAGATGAGCATTTTCAAATTAAAAAATATCAACACCAAAATAAGATTTTTTAAAATAATTAAATAACTGATGTAACTATTAAAAGACAATAAAAAGAGGGAGGAAGAAAATGCATAAAATGCTGGTATGCAGAATAATAAAGTCAACACTGGAGATTCTAAATACATTAAAAACGTAAAAAGAAACTAAAAATTTTATAATTAAATATAATAATTTGATAAAAATGGGTATAATTCTTAAAAAATACAACTTAGCAGAATTACAATTAAAAAGTAAGAAATCGGGGCACCTGGATGGCTCAGTGGGTTAAAGCCTCTGCCTTTGGCTCAGGTCATGATACCAGGGTCCTGGGATTGAGCCCCAAGTCAGGCTCTCTGCTCAGTGAGGAGCCTGCTTCCCTTCCTCTCTCTGCCTGCCTTTCTACTTGTGATCTGTCAAATAAATAAATAAAATCTAAAAAAAAAAAAAAAGAAATCTACAAGTTGACACATCATATATACGTGTATATATGTATGCATGTGTATATATATGTTTGTATATATGTGTATAATTCAAATAGAGGAGGAAGTTTTGAGGTATACCCTTGAAATTATCAAATAAAATGTAGAAATAGATTTACTGAAAGATTTGCAAGACCTCTGCACTGAAAAGTATAAAATATTTAGTTACACCCAGATTGATTTACAGATCGTTTAGAATCCCAACCAAATCCCGATGTGTTGTTTGTGTAATTTGAGTAGTTGCTCTACAGAAATTCAAAGTTTGAGAATAGTCAAGACTATATTGAAAAAAACAAATCATTTAGTTGAATAATAAATATAAACATTTAATCTAAAGATACAATAAGACATGGCAGTAGCAGAAATAAAGGTAGCATTACAGAAATTAATAAACACATTCAAAAAGTTTTACTTAATTCGTGACAAAGTTGACACTCTGACAGTTGGGAAGAAAATATCTTTTCAATCAGTGATTCCAGGTGAGTTGGACAATAATATAAAAATTAATCTGATGCTTATTTTATATACTAATATAAAATTCATGAATTATATACCCCAAAAGATGGTGTATTTAAATATCAAAGTAACACAATAAATATATCAGAATAAAATACGGGAGACTATCAGCATATATTCAAGGTAGGCAAAGAATTCTAAAACAACACATCGAAATGGTAATTCATAAAGAAAAAAAATGGGCAAAAAGATTTTTATCTTCTTCACAAAAGAAGACATCCTAATGGTCAATAAATATGTAAATATGTGCTCTCCACTTGTAAGTAATATGAAAGCAAAAATCAAAACCACAAAGATTATAGTCTTCTATTTTCTTCATATCCATCCATATCATGATGAATAAAAAAAATTAAAGATATAAAATGACATTTGCATAGAGTCATGGAGATACTGGAACTTTGGTTCACTGCTGATGGATTTGTAATTGATATAATTCCTTTGGAAAATTGTTGGGCATTTGATGCAAACGCTGAATACATCTACCTACATTGTGACCCAGAAATTCTTCACTTTTACAAGAGAAATGCATACCTATGTTTACAAAAACACATGTACAAGAATTTTTATAAAAGGTCTGTTTGTGTTCTTGGGTGGCTCAGTCAGTTAAGTGTCTGCCTTTGGCTCAGGTCATGACTCGAGAGTCCTGACATGGAGTCCCATGTTGGGCTCCCTATCCAGCAGGGAGTCTGCTTTTCCCTCTCCCCCCCCCCCCCCGCTTTGCTCTCTCTGTCAAATAAATTAATAAAATCATTAAAAAGAAAAAAGAAAAACAGAGCTATTCATCATAGCCCTAAAGAAAGCAACATAATTGGCCACCAAGAATAAAATGTTAAACCCCTTGTATCTTGGAAGATGAACAACCTATTTCTGTTACAACATGAATTTATTTCACAAGGTCAAAATTTGAACTAAAGGAACCAGAATTTACAAGTGCATATTGTATGATTCCAGTTATATAAAAATCAAAAGCAGGAAAACAAATCTATGGTGTGAAAAGTTAGGGCACCACTTATCCTAAGTGTAGTGCCAGGAAGGAGGCACCAGGGATATATTTTGTACTGATAATATTCTATTTCTTGATGTAGCTGTTGGTTTCATGAGAGAATTCACTTCATAAACTTTCATTGAGTTGTGTAGTTATAACTCATATCTATCTATTTACATGTTATGCTACAATAAAAAGTTTTGTTTTGTTTTTTTCAATCGTGTAACATATCCCTTATCCCTCATCTTTCCTTTTTAGGTTTCCTGCATTGGTGAGAATGAAATGGTCTAGTTTAACCATGGAAACTTCCTCTTTCATTCTGAATCTTATAAAAATACATTTAGAATAAACAGAGGATAATTTTTACTTAAGAATATTGTTTTGAGAATCAAGTGACATGATACATGTGAAATTACATGGCACATATATGTAGGTGCTCAATAAATCTTAGATCAGACTGTATTTTTTATCTCAATTACTAAATAACCTTCTACTTTTGTTTTAGGACATGTCAGCTGCCAGAGTTGAAACACAGGGATTCCACCCTTTATTTGCAATATTTCCTCTTTGTCTGAGAAGTGGGAAAATTCATACGAGCAAATTTCTTGTGCTCTCCTTAACTGTATGTTGATAAATTAGAATTTTCATATTAGAAGTCATGGTTGTTAAAAAACACCTGTGAAATATTAAGTGTACATATTTTGTAAAGATTTTATTTATTTATTTGAAAGAGAGAGAGAGAGAGAGCACAGCACATGCACATGCCCAAGCTGGGTGGAGGGACAGAGTGAGAGGAAGAAGCAGGCTTCTGGCTGGGAGCAGGGAGCCCAACACAGGGTTCAATCCCAGGACCTCTGGATCACCATCTGAGCTGAAAGCAGCTGTTTATTCAAGTGAGCCATCAGGCGCCCCTTAAATATACATATTTTTGAGTGGGATAATGGTCTACACTTTAACTATGCTCTACCCTATTAAAGCCATTAAAATATGCTCTGTCTAAATCAGCAAATTGTACCAAATATGATTTCCAGAAACACTATAGCTCCAATAAATGCCAAGGAGTTTTCATTCACATATCAACATTTAGAATTTAGGTATAAGTGCATGCAATCATGGACTCTTTCAAGGGTAGGGGAGCTAAAAGGCATCTAGGAACATTGATTAGTATTTTCCTTTTTAAAGATGATATTTTGATATAACTCCATTCATCTGTCAGCAACCTCATGAAAAAAATTCAGTTTATTATGTATTTCTTGTGCATTAACTTTATATCTTGTTTTCTAAGCTACATTTGTCTTATCCCATTGTTTTATATCCTGGCATTGTTGCAGCTACTGCTTTTTTATTGTTGATGTTTTGTTGTTGTTTGTTTTCTGTTTGCTTTTTAAAATATGGGTGCCTTAAGTACATAATATATGGAACTGTATAATGTCCTTTTTATCATCCAGGCTAAGTTGGTCCATTTTAGGCATTGACTTAGTGGTAATAAAAGAAGTATGATTTCAATTAAAAAATAACAATAGCGGCATCATTAGTCCTTTATAAGAAAGTTAGTTTTGGGGTATATTTTTTACTTGTTTGCTATTTAACACACATTTGTCAGTTAAATAGGTATGTAATTATTTTCCAATTATGGAGATTTTAAAGAGAGTTTCTAGGTTTCTTTATACAAAACATCAATATGGTGATGACTTTGGATTGTCAATTTACATCTTTATTCCTAGTTTATATTTCTTTCTAAGAGCTTGAACAATTGCATCAGTCATGGTTCATCTACTTCAACCGGTTGAATTAATAACTTCATTTTAAAATGATTGATTGTATAATATATTATTAAATCAGTTTATTTGACCTTTCTCTTGTAGAAATTGTATATAAATGATAAAAATTCAAACAATACAAGAAAATGTACAGCACAGAACAATACCCCTTAATCTATAACTCCCGTTTCCAAGGCTACCACAATTAACATTTTCTTACTAACATATAAAAGCATACATAGAAAGCTAGTTAGAGAGATAGGTGGGTGGGTAGATAGATGTACATATTTAAGTATATTGAGTTCTGCTTTAAGAACTGCATATAATTTCTAATTTCATTATTTCAATATTTTGAATGGTCCTCAGTCACAAGTAATTGACTAAATTAGTCAATTAGTTCTTAAAAAGCTGTCTGTTGAATGATTTAACAGACTATTTTAATTAATCAGTAATGTTAAATATTTTTTACCCTATAAAGTATTGTTGTCTACTTACATTTCATGGATTTCCTTCATCTGTAAAAATAATAGCTTGTTCAAATAACAATTTATTTTAATAAATATTTTCAAAATCTGAAAATGATAGAATTAGTGATAATATTGTGTACTTGTGGCAAGTAAATTTTCTGTTAAAATAATAGCTACACTAATTTTAGTTTTATTTTCAAAGAAATTACTTGTGGTCATATTCAAATATGTATTTAAAAACATAAATTTCTAAAATTAAGGTAGTGTAGCAATATCTATTGATACTTAGAGAAAACAAAACTATAATTGAAAAAATATGTTTGGATATGCTAAGCATAATAGCTTTTCGTGCTCCATTCCTACTGACCCCACTGCAAAATATTTACATAAGAATTAAAAAACTCCTGGGTACCTGGCTGGCTCAGTCAGTAAAGCAAGGGACTCTTGATCTTGGGATTGTGAGTTTGAGCCCCACATTAGATGTAGAAGTTAGTTAAAAAAAAGTCTTAAAAAAATTCAAAAACTCCCATTTAATTTCCCTCCATAAAATCTTCACATTGTCTTCATATAATATGTGAAAGAAATTCCTTAAAATATTGAGGTCATACCATATTCTAGAAAAAAAGAAATTCCACTGATATTTTCTGGATTAATATTGTGCCTACATCATGAAGTATCTACAATAGAACTTGTTTGGCCGTACATAATAAAAAAAAAAATACACTTACTCATAAGCAATTTTCCACTTTTCTAGAGAAAGGTGATTTCAATTGAGAAGGTAATTTACATTCTGTGCCATTTAATACTTTTTGTGTCATCATGCTATATCATTCTATTAGTAAGCATGAAAAAAATAAAAAATATATATATATATAAAATAATTTTCAGGGATTTTTTTTCATTAGAAAAATTTATGAAGGCAAAAAGAGTTGAAACAGTTCCTTATGCTCTAATGTGCTCACACAAATGTCAACATGTTATATATCTGGGTTTTATTAATTTAGTATTACACTTTAATACTAAAGGGAGATAAGGAAGAATCTTTAGATAACCATAAAATTTTTCTAACTAGGTTAAAAAAAGTAAATGTATTCTAGTCTCCATTCTTTTTAACTTTTTATTAATGCCTTGATTGAACTTTTGAATGAAATAAATGCATTTACCTTTCTCTCTTGTTATAAAGAAGGTAGCAATATAAACATTTCCTTTGTGCGATTTCAAGAACTATAAGTACATTTTATGGATAACTCCTCAATTCCCTGATGACTATTTAATCAAAAGACTTGTCAGTATCACAATAAAAGTCAATCTTTTGTTATCCAGAAGAAACTTCTTAAAAATGTTATCTTAAGGGACACCTGGGTGGCTCAGTTGGTTGGACAACTGCTTTTGGCTCAGGTCATGATCCCAGAGTCCTGGGATCGAGTCCCGCATGGGACTCCCAGCTCCATGGGGAGTCTGCTTCTCCCTCTGACCTTCTCCTCACTCATGCTCTCTCTCACTGCCTCTCTTTCAAATAAATAAATAAACAAATAAATCTTTAAAAAAAATGTTATCTTAAATGCTTAAACATTAACTTTCTATATGTAATTCATAGTGGAATTTTACTATGTTGTAATATAATTTAAAATGTTATTATGGATCAAATAAATACTTTACCTGAAATAATTTTGCTTATATTTCAGTTTTCAAAATTATTTTTGAAGAAATTCATGCTATTGTAAGGTGTATGGGGAGGAGAATACTTTTCATCAGTGATATATACACATTAAGTTACACAGCTATTACAAATATATTCCTTTATTTCTTTAAGATATAACATCAAATATCTTCTGTGTATGCATGTGTATAGATAGATAGATAGATAGATATGTACACACACACACACTGCTAATTTATTTATATATTTATATATTCTCTGTATATAAATACATTGTAGAGGATATGTAATCAAAATCATTACCTCCCTTGTCACACACATACACCATCATTTGGGGAGGATTAGTTGAAAGATAATCATTGCAATTCTCTAGATCAGGGTTTGCTAATTCAAATGTCTTTAAGAGTCACACTGCGGGGTGGGTACCTGGGTGGCTCAATGGGTTAAACATCTGCCTTCGGCTCAGGTGATGATCCTAGGGTTCTGGGATCAAGCCCCGCATCAGGCTCCTTACTTAGTAGGGAGCCTGTCTCTCCCTCTCCCTCCACTTGCTCCTCCCCCTGGTTGTGCTCTCTCTCTCTCTCTCTCTGTGCCAAATAAATAAATAAAATCTAAAATAAAAAAAAAAAAAGAGTCACACTGGGAATATAAATGGGTAAATATAAATAAGTCCAGGGAAACAAATGCAAACGAATCTCTTCCAAATGAAAGAGTACATGCTCTAATTAAATAGGGTTATTAAATACATGTTTCACCCTGGACTTAATAAAAATCCAACTCAAACAATTTAGCTTGTGCAATTTGTTTATCATGACTGAAAGTCCGGTGAGAGGATCAGCATCAGATGTGGTGTTATTGAGACTGTTCAATTTCTCCCAGTTTATCCCTATCATTTCTGATACCCCTATCATCTCTGGCACTGTGGCTCCTTCGCGACAGTACCTACTTCCTTTTCATGTCCAGAAGATGAGAGAGAGCCTTTCCTACAAGGTTTGAATAGAAGTTCTTCTTTTATATGACTTGGTTCACTTTAGGTCATATGTCTATTTACTGGCTAAAATAATTCTTAAGGGAATATAATTTGTTGGTGGGTTTAAATTTATTTTTTCTGAACCAATTACCTGCAAGAGAAATCTAATTATCATAATTGGCCAAAGCTAATGAGAGCTCACTCTTGGACCTGAATAAATGGTCAGTTCCTCTTGAGTTCCATAAATTGAATAGGCAAAGATTGGCTATCTAATAAAAATTGAAATTCAGCTGGAAAAAAAACAAAACAAAACAAAACAAAAATAGATGCTGGTGATCAATGAAGAGTGCCTACATAACTTATGACCCAGCAATCCTTCTCCTAAGTATATAACCAAAAGAATTTAAAAACAGGTACTCAAATCCTATACATAAATATTCATAGCAGCACTATGCACAATAGTATATAAGTACAATAGGTAGGGGAGAAAAAAGAAATGTCCACAAACAGATAAATGCATACACAAAAACAGTATACACACACAATGGAATATTCAATCATAAAAGCAAATGAAGAAGAATGAACAAAAATATGCTAACTAAAAGAAGTCAGACAGAAAAAATTACATATCATATGATTCTGTTTATATGAAATATTCAAAATAGGTGAATCCAAAGTAGCAGAGAGCAAACTGATTGTTGTCAGTGAGTGGGGTCAGTTGGAAATATAAAGTGGCTCCTCAATGAATATGGGATTTTGTTTTGGGGTAATGAAAATATTTTAAAACATGATAGAGTTGGTGGTTGTACAACATTGTGAACATATTAAACATGAATGATTGTACACTTTCAAATACTTAGTTTTAAGTTATGTGAATTTTTATTCAATAAAAACAAATAATTAAAATCTGTAAAGGACATTAGGAAAAAACTGTCCACTGACAGAGGACATTTCGTATTCTTTTTCAGGCTTTTCAGAGCCACACACACAGTATTGTCAAATCTTTTTTGATATTTTGAATAAAGTTGGAAATCTGTGTTATGTAAAATGTTTCAATAGTGAAAATAAATCAAATCTGAATCTCTGTGCAAGGCAAACAATTTCAGAAGGAGCTCACCATGTGCAGTGATCAGGTCACAGCTCTACTCTTACAAAAGTAATTTTAAATTATTCCTGATTACGAACTTTGTTTACAGGATTTTTTATGCCCACTTCAGTGCTATAGATACTATAGTCATAATGTTATAGATACTATATTTATATAACTATAGATGCTATAGTTATAAATATGGGACAAGTGGATACCTCATACTAAAATTTTCTGATGTGTGTGAATGTGGGGAAGGAGGATGTTTTGAAGGAGTAGTGAGTGAAAGTAGAACAAGGGGTAGAGTTTCATTATTTAAAATCTTTTCCGTAGTACCCAGCAAATAAGTAACAGTGGTGTGGGAAATAGTAGGACAGGAGAATAACATCACTTTATGAATTACAGATAATGCAGACAGAAGATAGACTATATATATGATAAGACAATATGTATGAACATACAGAAAACAGTCATTTTAAAATAATTAAAATAATAGCATTTGTTATAAAAATTTGGGGGGAAAGGAAGAAAGAAAACAGACCAGAAATCATGGCATCTCCCAGATGTAGCACAAATAATTTTCAAGTGTTTCTTGCAGGTATATAATCGTGCACATTTTAATATGTGATTATATATGACTATGACTAGCAATCAAATTATATACAATATTTTTAAACTTAAATATGAGTGGCTTATACAGTATCCTTGTTAAAGGTGTTTTAATGGCTATGTAGTATTCAAGAATATTTTATAGATTTTAATATAAAAACCTACTATTAGATTTCTTAAAGGTTTTTAATATGTTGATGTTACACATTTCCAACAAACATCATTGCTAAAATCTCTTTCTCCATTTCTATCCCTCACTATTTCCTTTATATATATATGTAAAAGATGAAATAATAGATAAAAAGTACATAGGACATATTAATAACTTTTTATAAAACTGCTAATTCTCAAAGAAATGTATAAAAATCTATATCTTAATTCAAAAATTTACAAATCTCCCCTTTATCCTAAAAACATTGTGTGTTTTTATTTTTAATAATGTCTAAGCTGACACATTTTAAAGTGAAATCATATTAATTAACAGCTGTTTGATAGGTGAAATATGAGGTTAGCTTTTCTCCATATGCTTATTGAATAATTGTATATTGTTATTTTTCACTTTGTGTGCTCCTCCAATTTTTATAATAATAATTAATTTGTTAATTTTTCAATAGTTTTATATTCTATATATCAAAGTTTTGTGTTTATTACAGCAAATATTAATCCAATGGCTAAAATCAAAATAATTGTCAGGATATAATATTGCTGTGGATGTGGCACAACTACAATTCTCATACCTTGTGGATAGGACTGAGAAAATAAAACCTGCTCTTTGAAAAACAGTCTGGCAGTTTCTTCTAATGACTACTTTATGACACAGCCATTTTACTCAGGTTCACACAGAAGAAATGAAAATATGTGTTCATAAAATATCTTCTATAAAAATGTTATAGGTAGAATTATTCATAAGAATCAAAAACTAGAAGCAAACCAAATGTCCCTCCACCTGACAGAGGACATAAGAAATGTATATCCACACAATGGAGTACTACTCGGCAACCAAAAACAGAATGGATGGACTTTTCATCTGTTATTTTGAGTTCGATACAAAAGAACACATGTCATGTGATTATTTTTTTCAAGAACTCCATGGAGAAACAAAAACTAATATATACTTTTCAAAATCACAACTTCAAAAGGGACACAAGAGAATTATCTGATGTGATGGAGATGTTCTAATATAGACTTCAGCATGGCTTCTATGATTATATACATTTACCAAAAGGCATCAAAATAAACATTTAAGATCCATGCATTTCATTTTATTTAAGTTATTAAACGAGAAATTAATTTTTTGAGAAATTAAATTTTAAGAAAATAATGCCCTAAAACAACTGGAAAAAAGTGGGTGGGACTTCTCTCTAATTCTTGCATTTAGAAAATCTATTTCAGAAACTTTTAAAGTTCCTAAGGTTTTTATTTAAATATTTAATGTAACTTCTAAATCTTTCTTCTTAAAAAGGTTGCTCTAAGAATTTTTTTTTAAGCTATAGATGTAGAGATACAGATATAGATATAAGGTTGGGAAGCATGCCTCAATTAATTCCTAGGATCTTTCTAGTTTCATTTGATAATTTGTACTTAAAAGGTATACCCTTTAATAAATATTATGAATTATATCCATGAAATCATATTGATTATCTCAGTTTAGTTTTATATAATGTTATATTTCACAAACTATAATCATTTTAACTTTCTTTTTAGCTCAATTTAACACTTTTATAACTAATCATAAAAATTTCAAGCTTCCTCTTGTTCATTTCTTACCTCATCAAAGCATAGAAGTGTTGTAAAATTTACTTTGTACTAAATAGGACTCCTTATCAAAAATGCCTATTATGGTCAAATATTTTTAATTTAATTACTTAAGGAAAAAATGATGTATTTTCAACTTTTTTGTTGTTCGTTTGGGACATAAAAATGTTAGTGCTTGTCAAACTATAAGTCATAAGTTCCTTTATATTTTTTCCAGTTTTAATGTTCAAATAATCTTGGATGTTTCCTGCTATGAATTTCTGGTGTTTGAGTATCATTGTCTAATAACCAGGAGCCTGTTCTATTCAGGCAGCCACAGATTAATAAATAAAAACTCACATGAATGCTGCTACTTGTTTTTTTAATTATGATGAAATAGTTCAAGAGATTTTTGTTTGCAAGATAACAGTCACATTTTCCAGTAAAGAATAGCAAAGAGGAAAGAGTAGGCATCCTTGAATAATGGTGCTCTGTTTGTCAGCTTTCAAACAGGAAATCGTATATATTCAAACTGTCAACAATGTAATAAAGAAGTCTCGGGAAACCAGAAGAGAGAGTGCAATACAGTAGGAGGTAAGTTGATCACCCTGCTCTTGAACAGGGAACCATGTTACTACCAGAACCAGAGAAGTTTCCTGAATGGAGAGTGCTGCCTGACAGGATTGGTAACTCTCTAGAGACAGACACAAGGAAACAGGTGCAGCATATTTGGTAGCAACTCCCAAGAATAGTACCCTTGCCTCCTTCTACACCCACCTTCTGATCTTCTGTAGGTTCCAATGAGGCAAACCCAAATTAAATCCAGAGAGCAAGAAGTCCTTTGACACTCTCCAGGTGGCCTCCCAAGCCACATGGCAAGCTGGAGAAAGATGGAGATGCAGCATAAGAAGATGCAATAAATAGAAGATATCTAACCATTGTGTTTTTTTGTTTTGTTTTGTTTTGTTTTTGCTCAAGCGATATATTAGCTTAGTATTCATCCCAAATCCTTCCCTCAGTTCAAATACCTTGACATTACCTAAATTTGATATGAAAATAGAATATTTTTAATTGATACAGTTCTCTATTCACTTGAATTTCTATTTAAAAGACACTGAAGGGGGCGCCTGGGTGGCTCATTGGGTTAAAGCCTCTGCCTTCAGCTCAGGTCATGATCCCAGCATTCTGGGATGGAGCCCCGAATCGGGCTCTCTGCTCGGCAGGGAGCCTGCTTCCCTTACTCTCTCTCTCTGCATGCCTCTCTGCCTACTTGTGATCTCTGTCTATCAAATAAATTAAAAAAGTCTTAAAAATTAAAAAAAAAAAGACACTGAAGGTTTTTTGGTTTTGTTTTTGTTGTTGTTGTTTTAAGAAGAAGCATTTCAGTTTCAGTTTCAGTTTCTGTCAAAACAACATATATACTACCATACTTGATATATAACAGATTTTGCCATTATTCTATACTTAGGATTCAAAAATCCAATAATCTAAAATAAGGGGTCAACTTTATGTGAGATTGATGAAAATTAATACTTTTTATTTGGTCTATGCTCTCTCAACTACTTATATTATCACAAAAAACCCTCAAAATAATGATAATGAAGCTTTTACAGTAGGCAACTATACAATATAGTTTGAGACCAAATGATCAAGAAATAGTCATTTCCTAATAACAGTTTCTGTAAGATAAGTAAGAACTTTAGTCCTTCTTGTTTGAGAATGGAAGATGGAAAGAAATAGGAGCTAATCAACATTTACCCTAAATTCATATTCAGCTTATTATAGACTTTTACTACAATTTTCATTCATTCAACATATTTCTGCCCTTTTCCATTTTACTTTTATAGACTTCCTCATAACTGAAATATGGATAAAATAATGAGAAAAGCATATCTTGGATCATTGTTTTGTTTTATGACATATGTAATTGGCAAAGAGACAAATAATGTAACATTGAAAAATCATGAAATAATCTAAGAAAGTTAAGAATTTTGACTTTCAGGATGCCTGGGTGGCTCAGTGGGTTAAAGCCTCTGCCTTCAGCTCAGGTCATGATCCCAGGGTCCTGGGATCGAGCCTTGCATCGGGCTTTCTGCTCAGCGAGGAGCCTGCTTCCTCCTCTCTCTGCCTGCCTCTCTGCCTACTTGCAATCTGTCTGTCAAATAAGTAAATAAAATCTTTAAAAAAACAAAAAAGAATTTTGACTTTCGTGATTCCACTACTAATTTATATAATATTTAATTTGTTAAAATTTTTTAAAGTTCTTAAAATATTCTAATAAAACTAATTTTTTTTCACATTGAAAGAAAAGGTGATTGTCCAATAACCTTATGAAATATAGTTTAGGCGATACATGTTACACTAAAAATTTACAGATTATAAATATAGTTTGAAAATAAATCAGTTGGGTAACTAGTTAACAGAGAAACACTAAAATTTTATAAGAATTTAGCAAAATATATAAAAAATGAAATGTACAAAAACAATCCAGAAATTTAATAAATATTGATTCAAGTATGTCCCTGGTTTACATTATATTAAAAAATGAAATGCAGGGACACCTGGGTGGCTCAGTCGATTAAGCAGCTGCCTCCAGCTCAGGTCATGATCCCAGTTTGTCCTGGGATCAAGTCTCACTTTGGGCTTCTTTCTCAACAGGGAGCCTGCCTCTCCCTCTGCCTCTGCCTGCCACTCTGCCTGCCTGTGCTCTCTCTTTGACAAATAAATAATTAAAAAAAAAATGAAATGCAATAACCTGTAAATGTTGATTCATCACATACACATACATATACTCACACACATATAGTCCATACCCAAATATATTTATTATAGCACCCAATAGTATGGTTACATAAGTACTGCTTCGTACATTTAACCAATAAATGACTGTGCCACATTGCTATACTGCTCTTTCCTCAGTTTGAGAGCTACTTGCCCATCTGTGTCCTCACTCAAGGTCATGTGCCACTCATTTGCATTGTGGTGAATGATGTCTGGAAAAAATGAAAATACTTTCAGTGCTGCAAAAGTGCTCAGCAAGTTATTACACTAAAAATTAGAAATGAGAACTTTATGATCACTTGAAATAGGGGAGCACATACAAGGTGAACCAGAGTGAAGATATGAAAAATCTCAGAAATTGATTAAGAAGGAATTGGTGACTGTTTTTAAGAAGGTGATCTATAAAAGCAAACAGAAGATATTGTGGTTGAAAGTGTATCACCACTGCAGCAATTTAAAAAGAGACTAAAAATTGCTGTTAAAGATTTATCGTGTTAGGAACATATGTTGAAAAGCTCTATATTGGGATTTTACATGTAGCTGAATTTAATTAGCACAAATTTTAAGTAAAGTGACACTCTCATTAACAAAGAGGGGCCTTTATTCCATAACATAGACACATTCAATTGAAAGAAGATAAAATTAAATAGTATTTATCACTCATAATATTGAATGAAATATATTGCAATATTTTTCAGAATATATTTAATATACCTTTTATGTCTCACAACCATTATTCTCTAAGGTGAATGATGCTTATAACCTTACAAACGAAAATGCTCATTATTATGTATTATTTACACATTGTACTTTTTCATGTCAAACTCTTCTCTTGATAATTCTCTTCTTAATGACGGTCTTCAGAAACCCCATCTAAATTTGTAATCCCCATAAAATATATTTTCCTGGGGTACCTGCATGTCAAATTCGATTGAGCTGTGGACTCTTGGTTTTTGCTCAGGTTTGGATATCAAGGTTGTGAGACTGAGCAGACCTGGGGCTCAGTGCTCTATGTGGAGTCGGCTTAGGACTCTCTCTCAAAGAAATCTTAAACCCACACACACACACACACACACACACACACACACACACTTTTCTTCCTGACATGTTTTTACATTACTCTAATAATTAGAGATTAGAACATTAGGGACTTAAATTCAGAAAATAAATTCATATCTACACTTATTGTAATAAAACAAAAGTCATTCTTAAAATTTTTTAAAGATTTATTTATTTATTTAAGAAAGAATGAGAGAGAGAGAGTAGGCAGAGAGGCAGAGGGAGAGGGAGCCAGAAGGAGGGCTTGATCCCAAGACCCTGAGATCATGACCTGAGTGGAAATCAAGAGTTCATGCTTAATGGGCTAAGCTATCCATACCCTCTTATAATTTTTGTTTTATGTTTACAATTATCTTTCTCAATGTCTCCTTCTAAGTCCTACAGGCCATGTGTTAAAAATGTGTCTCTTACTGCTTATTGTATAGTGAGTGCTGTGCACATACTGCGTACTCCTAAGCATTTAGCTCAACAATAAAGTGCTTTGAAAGGGAATAGTCTAATGAAGAATTTGGAGTTGAAGTTAATTATGGGGATTAAATATAGGCAAAATGAGAAAATAATGAGAATGAGAAATGGTTTTGTATACTGGAAATAAAAGCTATCAGCAAGTTTTGATCTTCAAATTCTCTAAGATTCTATCCCTTTGATTCATCTTTTTTAGAAAGAAAACTTGAAATTTTATTATTTGAAACATGGAGAAAAAATAATAATAATACAAATAAACTTCCTAACATGCAACAGCCTTTTTAATCTGGAGAAATCTCTGAGAAGTCAGTGAAATGTTAGAACAAGTGGCTCAGAACAGATGTGCCATCTGTCCTTTCTCAACACTCCACATTTGATGGTACTTGTGTCTGGTTATTTTGTTTATTTGATTGACCAGAAGTTCAATATACCTCAGATATAAAATAAAGGAATAGTTGTAAAAAAAAAAAAGTATTGCACTTTTCAGATTTCCCTGTTTGTTTTTACCAGTTAACATTCCATTAATATTGTGATTCAAGAATTTTCCTCACTGCCATGTTCTCAACTTATTTGTGAAGGTAAAAAGGAAGATCCTCTTAAAGATATCTGACAAAAAACGAAACAGAAACAAAAAAAACAAACAGAACTTCATTACCTACATATTCAACTTAAACATGCTACTTTAGCCAAAAAGAGGTCATTCAGAATTAGGAAAGCAAGACTGGTATATTATAACACTAGATAAACATAGACATAAGGGCAGATAAATCTTGTAAGTTTGAATATAAACTTGAATAAACTGTTAAAAACTATTTAGAATATTATATAAATCTAATGAAATAATATGGGATTAATATATGTGGTTTATGTTTAATGAGAATGAGAAACTGTATTGAAACACATGATTAATTTCTAATTCTGAGAAGGATTTTTACAAGCTAATTTTCTCTATCATTTCATCAAAGATATTTAAGAGTAAAAGAATTTTCAGAATGCTTAGATAAAGGGAATTTTCACACCCTCTGGTGGGAGTTTTAATTGGTAAAATGATAGAGAAGAAGCTTTTAAAGATATGTAACATTTTACTTTTTAATTCTGCCTTATGGGATACTCAGAGATGTACATAATACTCATAAAATGATAAATCAATTATGATATTTATATGATGGATTTATAAAAATTGAAGTGATATTTTAGGTAATATCATATAAAATCCATTAGTATATAAAAATGAAAAGCAAGCTACAAATAGATATACAAACATGCATTATATATTGCTAAAATCAAATATATTTTAATAAATTTTTAGTTTTTCCTCAATATGGTATATATTATTCTATAATTAGAAAATGAAAATCCTCAAATAATAATCTAATCCATATGTATATGGTGAATTTAAAAATATTTGGAAGGAAATTATTGAATTGGAATTGTGCAGAATTATTTCTAATTTGTACTAATATCTAACAAAGATAAATTTTTGCTTAAAATTCAAAATTTAAAGGTAAGATCTATACTCAATAATTTTTTAAATGTATCATAAAGAACATACAATTTCGTCTAATTTATAGTCACAGTGACATGAGAAATCTTTTTATAGTATTTGTGTACCTTTCCTAAAATATTCAATGTTCATATCTTTTTATATAGTATGAATTTTCAATCTCTTTACATCAAAAAGGACCTCACTGTTCTGTTTTATTTTTTGAAAAATCAGCATGTATATCTCTAACTCGTTTAACTGTGGTTCATTTTACAGACGCATTATACTTTATTTAAATCAATCTCATTTGATGGAAATTCAGATAGCTTATTACATATACATTCATGCAAAAATACTTGTAGAATAAATTACTAGAATTGGCAAGAAAGAGTAAAACAAATAAAGTAAGAGTCTTGATTATTGAGTTAATTATGGACTATAAAGTCTTGAATTTAAGAAATTTTGTTGGTATTTGAGGTAGTCATCAGGATGCCTGAAGTCTCATTTAAGGAACAAATTTTTTGTCATGTGCAAAATGGATTAAGAGGAGCAATATCATGTTTTGTTTTCCTTCTGTTCTACCTTTCTTCCTTCCTTCTTTTCCTTCCTGCTTCCCTCCTGCCTTCCTCCCTGTATTCTTCCCTGCTTACTTCTCCCTCTCCCCTTTTCTTGCTTTTTTTCTGTCTTCTCTATGTATTTCTTTGATACACTGTGTTTTACTTTTTTCTATTTTGTTTTGTACCTTTATTTTTTTGCATTTTCTATTTTTTTATTATGTTCAGTCATCCAGCATATAGTACATCATAAGTTTTTGATATAGTGTTCAATAGTTCATTAGTTGCATATATTACCCAGTGCTCATCACAACACGTTCCCTTCTTAATACCCATCACCCAGTTACCCCATCCCTCCCTTCCTTCTGTGACCCTCAGTTTGTTTCCAGGAGTCGAGAGTCTCTCATAGTTTGCCTCCCTCTCTGATTTCTTCCCATTCAGTTGTTCCTCCCTTCCCCTGTGGTCCTCCACACTATTCCTTATGTTCCACAAATGAGTGAAACCATGGGATAATTGTCTTTCTCTGCTTGAGTTATTTCACTTAGCATAGTCCCCTCCAGGTCCATCCATGTCAATGCAAATGATAGGCATTCATCCTTTCTGATGGTTGAGTAATATTCCATTGTATATATGTACCCTATCTTCTGTATCCATTGATCTGTTGAAGAGCTCCTTCCACAGTTTGGCTGTTGTGGACATTACTGCTATGCATAATTATAATTATGCTGTGCATAATGCTATGCACACATTGGGGTACATGTGCCCCTTCTTTTCACTTCATCTATGTCTTTGGGGCAAATACCTAGCAGTACAATTGCTGGGTCATAGGGTAGCTCTATTTTTAACATCTTGAGGAACCTCTGTACTGTTTTCCAGAGTGTCTGTACAAGCTTACATTCCCACCAACAGTGTAAAATGGTTCCCGTTTCTCCACATCCTTGCCAGCACCTGTTGTTTCCTGTCTTGTTAATTTTAGGCATTCTTACTGGTGTGAGGTGGTATGCATTGTGGTTTTGATTTATATTTCCCTGGTGGCCAGTGATGCTGAACATTTTTTCATGTGTCTGTTTGCCATTTGTATGTCTTCTTTGGAGAAATGTCTGTTCAAGGCTTCTGTCCTTGTCAAATCAAATAATTTGATTATTTATTCTTTGGGTGTTGAGTTTCATAAGTTCTTTATAGATTTTAGATACTAGTCCTTTATCTGATAAGACATTTGCAAATATCTTCTCTCATTCTGCAGTTATCTCTCTCTCTCTTTTTTTTAACTGTTTCTTTGCTGTGCAAAAGCTTTTTATCTTGATGTTCTCCAAATAGTTCAATTTTGCCTTTGTTTCCTTTGCCTTTGGAAACATGTCCAACAAGAAGTTGCTGCAGCTGAGGTTGAAGAGGTTGCTGACTGTGCTCTCCTCTAGTATTTTGATGGATTCCTGTCTCACATTTAGCTCTTCCATACATTTTGAGTCTATTTTTGTGTATGGCATAAGGAGATGGTCCAGTTTTATTCTTTGGCTGTTTAAGTTTCCCAGCACCATTTGTTGAAGAGACTGTGCTTTTTCCTTTCCTGCCTTGTTGAAGATTAGTTGACCATAAAGTTGAGGGTCCATTTCTGAATTCTCTATTATGTTCCATTGATCAATGTGTCTGTTTTTGTGCCAGTACCATATTGTCTTGACAATTACAGTTTTGAAATATATCTTGAAGTCCAGAATTGTGATGTCACCAACTTTGGTTTTCTTTTTCAACATCCCTTTGGCTATTTGGGATCTTTTCTGGTTCCATACAAATTTTAGGATTAATTGTTCCAGCTCTGTGAAAAAAGTTGATGGTTGTTTGATAGAAATTGCATTGAATGTATAGATTGCTCTAGGTAGCCTACACATTTTAACCATATTTATTCTTCCAATCCATGAATATGGAGTGTCTTTCCATTTCTTAGTGTCACCTTCACTTTATTTCATCAGTGTTTTATAGTTTTCACAGTACATCTTTCACCTCTTTCGTTAGGTTTATTTCTAGGTATTTTATCTCTTTTTTTCTTCAATTGTAAATGGGATTAATTCCTTAATTTCTCTTTCTGCTGTCTCATTACTGGGAGATAGAAATGCAGTGGATATCTGTACATTGATTTTATATTCTGTGACTTTACTGAATTTATCAGTTATGACAGTTTTTTTCTTTGTTTTTTTGTTGTTGTTTGTTTATTTGTTTTTTTTTTTTTGCCTTGTTTTGTTTTGTTTTGTTTTTGTGGAGTCATTTGGGTTTTCTATATAGAGTATCCTATCATCTCCAAATAGTGGAAGTTTTACTTCTTCCTTCCCAATTTGAATGCCTTTTATTCCTGTTTGTTGTTTGATTGCTGTGTCTAGGATTTCTAGTACTATGTTAAATAAAAGTGGTCAGAGTAGACATCTTTATCTTGTTCCTGACTATAGATGAAAAGCTCTGTTTTTCCCCATTTAAGATGGTATTAGCTGAGGGTTTTTCATATATGATCTTTATTATGTTGATGTATGCTCCCTCTAAACCTACTTTGTTGTTGTTGTTTGTTTGTTTTTATCACCAATGGATATTATACTTCATCAAATTTTTGTTCCTATATCTACTGAAATGATCATATGGCTCTTATCCTTTCTTTTATTAATGTGGTGTGTCATGTTAATTGACTTGTGAATATTGAACCACACTTTTACCCCAGGAATATATTTCACTCGGTCATGTCAACTGATTTTTCTAATGCATTGTTGGACTTGGTTTGCTAGTATTTTGTCAATGATTTTTACACCTATTTACACCAGAGATATTGACTGGTAGTTTGTTTTTGTTTTTGTTTTTTGGTTTTTTGTTTTTGTTTTTTGTGGTGTCATTATCTGGTTTTGGTATCAGGATGATGCTGGCCTCATAGAATGAATTTGGAAGCTTTCCTTTGTTTTCTATTTTTTGGAACAGTTTGAGAAGAATAGGATCAATTCTTTGATAAATGGTCAGTAGAAATTGAGGATGAAGACATCGGGTACCAGATTTTAATTTGTTGGAAGTTTTTGATTACTGATTCAACTTCTTTGCTAGTTATAGGTAGGTCTATTCAAGTTTTGCATCGCTTCCTCTTTCAGCTTTGGTAGTTTATATGTTTCTAGGAATTTATCTATTTATCCCAGATTGTCCAATTTGTTGACATATAGTTTTTCATGTTATTCTTTTGTAATCCTTTGTGTTTCTGTGGTAGTTGATGTTATTTCTCCTTTCTCATTTATGATTTTATTATTTATTATTATTATTTATTATTATTTATCATTTATTATTGCATCCTTTCACTTTTCTGATACATCTGTCCTGAGGTTTACCAATTTTATCAATTTTTTTCCAAAGAACCAGCTTCTGGTTTCTTTGATCTATTTTTTTGTTGTTGTTTGGTTGTGGGTTTTGGGTTGTTTGTTTGTTTCTATATCATTTATTTCTACTCTTATCTTTATTTTTTTCCTTCCTTCTGCTGGCTTTAGGCTTTGTGTGTTGTTCTTTTTCTAGCTCCTTTAGGTGTAAGTTTAGTGTATTTATTTGAGATTTTTCTTGCTTCTTGAGGAGGCTTGTATTGCTATAAAATTTCCTCTTATGATCATTTTGCTGTACCCCAAAGGTTTGGACCATTGTGTTTTCATTTTCATTTGTTCCATTTTTTTAAATATTTTATTTATTTATTTGAGAGAGAGAAATCACAAGTAGGCAGAGCAGCAGGCAGAGAGAGAGGGGGAAGCAGGCTCTCTGTTGAGCAGGGAGCCCGATGTGGGTCTTGATCCTGGGACCCTGAGATCATGACCTGAGCCCAAGGCAGAGGCTTAACCCCCTGAGCCACCCAGGTGCCCCTGTTCCTTCTTCTTTTTTTTTTTAATTTCTTCTTTGATTTGCTGGTTGATCCATTCATTGTTTACTAGCGTGTTGTTTAACCTCCATGTATTTGTGGTCTTTCAGATTTTTCTTCTGGTTGATTTCTAGTTTCATAGCATTGTGGCCAGAAAAGATGCAGGATATGACTTCAATCTTCTTGTAGTTCAGAGGTTTGTGCTGTGATCTAATGTGTGATCTGTTCTGAAGAATGTTCCATGTGCACTTGAAAAGAATGTGTATTCTGCTATCTTAGGTTGGAGTGTTCTGAATATATTTGTTAAGTCCATCTGGTCCAGTGTGTCATTCAAAACCATATTTCCTTTGATTATTTTCATTAGATGATATGTTGATTGATGTAATTTGGGTGGTAAAGTCTCTTACTGTTATTATATTATTATCAATTAGTTCCTTTATGTTTGTTATTAATGGTTTTATGTATTTGGGTTCTCTCATGTTGGGTGCATAGTCACAATTATTACATCTTTTTGTGAGATTGTCACCTATATGATTATATAGACTCATATTTTGTCTCTTGTTACAGTCTTTGTTTAAAGTCTAGTTTGTCTTGTATAACTACTGGTACTCAGATTTTCCTTTGACACCTATTTGCATATAAATGTTTCTCCATCCTTTTACTTTCAATCTGCAGGTGTCTTTAGGTGTAAATGACTTTATTGTAGGCAACATATAAGTGGGTATTTTTTTAAAGATTTTATTTATTTGACACAGACAGAGAGAGACAGTGAGAGAGGGAATACAAGCAGGGGAAGCAGGAGAAGGAGAAGCAGGCCTCCCGTGGAGCAGGGAGCCTGATGTGGGGCTCGATCCATGATGCTAGGATCATGACCTGAGCTGAAGGCAGATAATTAAGGACTGAGCCACACAGGCGCCCCAGGGGGCATGTATTTTCATCCATTCTGACACCCTATGTTTTTTGAGTGGAGTATTTAATCCATTTATTCAGAGCAATTATTGATAGATTTCTATTTATTGCCGCTTTATTACTTATTATGTTTCTGGAGATTTTCTCTGATCCTTTCTTGTCTTTCATGTTTTGCTGATTTTCTTTAGTGATAAGTTTGCACTTCTTTCTCATTATACTTTGCAAGTTTATTAGTGGTTTTTTATGTATAGCTACCATTAGTTTACATATAACCTCTTGCAAATAGTCTATCTTAAACTGATCATCATTTAAGTTTGAACCCATTATTTTCTCCTCTACTTCACACATTTTAGGTAATGTTATTATGTTTCATATCATTTTTAGTGGGTTCCTTGACTGATTTTTTTACAGATTTTTTTTTTAACTGCTTTTGTGTCCTGCCTTAATACTGTCACTTTTGGTCTCTCATTTCTATTCAAAGAGTCCCCTTCAATATTTCTTCCAGGGCTAGTTTAGTGGTAATAGTGTTTGTCTGAGAAACTCTTTATCTCTCCTTATATTCTGAATGGTAGCGTTATGGAAACAGCATCCTTGGCTGCAGTTTTATCCCATTCAACACTTTGAATATAGCATGGCACTCCATTCTGACTTGCCAAGTTTCTGTTGAAAATTTTCCTGCTAGCTTTATGGGTTTTAACTTGTAAGTTAGTGACTTCTTTTGCCTTCTACTTTTAAGATTTTTTTCTTTATCACCATATTTTATAAATTTAATTAAAATACATCTTGATGTGGGCTTGCTTTTGTTGATTTTGATGGGAGTTCTCTGTGCCTCCTGAATCTAGCTGTCTGTTTCTTCCCATAGATCAAGGAAGTTCTCAGTTATTATTTCTTCAAATAAATTTTCTGTCCCCTTTTCTCTTTCCTACTGGGACTCCTTTCTGTCTTTTGTTCAACTTCCTTGCTTTCCATTACTTTCTCTTCTACATCATTAATTCATTTCTCTGCTTCTTCCAGGCTGCTCTTCATTGCATCAAGCGTGTTTCTAATCTCACTTATTACACTATTCATCTCTGATTCTTTTTAAATTCTTTTATCTCTGTGGTAAGAGTCTCACTGATGTCTTCTATTCTTTTCTCAAGCTCAGTGAGTATCCTTATGATCACTACTTTAAATTCATCATCAGTCATGTTACTTATATTTATTTTGCTTAGATCTTTGGTAGGGCCTTATCTTTTTCTTTCATTTATAAATATTCCTCCATCTCCTCATTTTACCTTAGTCTCTGCTTTCTCTGTGTTAGAAAAGTCAGTTATATCTCCTGCTCTTTAAAATAATGGCCTTAGGAGGAGGAGGTCCTGTAGTGTCCAGAGCCTGTTGCTCAGGGACTTCCTCCAGTGAGTGTTTTATGTTCTCTACTGTTGTGTTCTGGCTATTCTATCCTTTGGACAAATTGTCGGCAGAGACTCTCCTTGCCTGCTGTGGACAGTGTTTGGCCCCCGTCATAAATGTGGTGAGTTTTAACTAGGTGTGCTCTGGTCTTCTTGGGAAATAAGATTTGTCTCCACCTCTACAAGAACCCAGGCCCTGCAAAACATGGAATGGGCAGGGGCCTATGCTGGTCTTCTGAGGGAAGGGCCTGCTATGCTGGGAGTAAGGCAGGTGTGAC
This sequence comes from Lontra canadensis, assembly GCF_010015895.1. NCBI lineage: Eukaryota > Metazoa > Chordata > Mammalia > Carnivora > Mustelidae > Lontra > Lontra canadensis. Next base: position 572,571 of record NW_022631074.1, on the reverse strand, counting down.
TCAGAAAGGCAGTTCCACCATAGTGCAGGGGGTGGGTCTTAGTATAAGCAGGTTACGCAGCCAGTTTCCACCATGTCTGCTTCCTGCAGGAGGTTCTATGTTTGTGCTGAGTGGTGGGGGAAGGAAATGGCACCAGACAGCTCCTTTTTTCCCAAAGGGATGTCTCCACGAATGCACTCAGGGGAACTCTCCAAGAGGAGCAGATAATCTCCTCACTGTGTGCTTATGCACTCTTCAGATTGCTATTTCCAAGCTATCTGCTGCCAGGGCTGTTTGCCTAACTTCTTACCAGGAGGAGCCTACTGCTCTCCAAATTCCATCCCAGGCAAGCCCTCGATGCTTAAAACTCAGATTTTCAGCCCTGATGGTTGGACGACCTCATGAAATTCAACGAACTCTCTCAGTTTCCAAGACAATGGGTAAGGAAAACATTCTTGTGCATTACTCTGTGTGCTCCTTTTTTTCTTGCCCTTCTCTATGACCATGGTTCCCTCCCTTCCACAACAGCCAGTATTCGTTTCTCCCCAAAGCCACCTCTCTCTACTTCCTACTTTCTTCTCTCCCTTGAGTTGTGGAATTTATTCTGCCCCTCTTCAGTTCAATTTGTAGGATATTTAGGATGACTTGATAGTTATCTACTTGTATTTGTGGAACAAAAAGAGCCTAGGGATCTCCTACTCTGCTATTATCTTTCTATCTCTAATGTTGATAGTTTTTATAAAAAAAAAATCCAGGAACATAGAGGATTGCAGGTTTATAAAAATAAAGTATTTTTTTTTAATAATAGATGCTTCCTTCATATGATGTTATATATTTTGTTACTAAATATCTGTAATAGAATTACTGATTTATTCTGTGTTAGCTGACTCAACAATGGAAATATGCCAGCAACAAATTATATAAGAAAGAGCAGCTCCTCTCACAGTTAAACATTTCCTTAAAATAACCTAGATTTGGAAGCAATTATCCAGTAGTAGTTGTACTTTCTTCTTTATCTCTAAAATATCCCCATTAAAGCATAACTCATTTAAATACATCATCCCATAAAAATGGAAGTACAAGAAATATAGTTATACCTTTCAGTGGAGAATTGAGCCAACCCTAGCAATTTTCTGCAGAGTTGTGTTTGTGTTCAGTTTATTTCTTAACTTAACCTCTAGGGAATAGGTGTAGAAAAGTTGACACAGAAATTATTCTCTAAGGATAAATTTTCTTCTTGTTTTCTGCTTGGACTGAAATACTGTCAGGTAAAAGGCCACCTCACCTTACTGCCTGCTTGTACTTGCACCTTTAAATGGGGTGCTCTTTGGAATATGTACAAGAAAGATTTCCAGGAGCCAAAGAAAGATTTCCTTTTTATTTAATTTTGTATGTGAATACCCTGGTGATGGACTATTATAAAGGGAAATGCAAAATTTAACACCCAAGAAAATATTTAAATTGTAGTTATGTTTCTGCAAAATTCTTCAATGTTTCTTCATTATTACAGGGTTTAAAACCTTTCTGTTTAGTTTATCTAAAATGTAATAAGCTTTAAGAACTTTGATGTATGGTAGTATAAGTATTGCAACTAACAATTAAGACAGTGTTTAATCTGAGAGACAGTATGATTGTTTATAAAGGAAAATCCCTCTTTTCAATAGAAAAGAGAACCCATAACATTAAAATCATGGGGTCTATAATCTATATTCATACTGAAAATTAAAATTAAGAAATCTATAGTAGACTTCTTTATTCTATCAGCTGATGAAGTGATCTAGAGTCATATTACAATTATCTGCAAATAGGACTAAAGATATTATTTCTCTTACTCATAAAAATATAGTCTGTTTTTCTGGTTTCATCAAGCTCGTGTCTAAATTCCTTTAATGTCTAAAAGAAGGAGCTATTTCCCTAAAAACTGTTGTATTAAGCCCCATAAGAAAAATAATGAGACTTTCAATTTAACAAAAAAAAATAAATTAAATATAAAAATATTGTAGGAAAACCATGTGCAAAGCAATCTGTTATGTGCTTAGCATATGAAGATGATTAGAGCTAAGTTCCAGTCTCCAAGAACTTTATAGTCAAACAGCAATACAAGGATATACAACAATATAAATTAAGCATGCTGAGTGTACAACCTGTGGGAAAGCTCAAATACCCTTGATGAGTGTTGGCAGAAAAGGATGTCTAAGGTGACATTTAACTGGGAAAAGGGCATTTGTGCTAAACTATTAAGAATGTGTGAGATTTCAGTAGGACTTGTTGTAGAGAATGAGTATTCTGTACAAAATCAATAAGGTCAAATATATTCAGTATGATAGTGCACGATTTATATTATTCACTTAAGAAATATTTATGGAGTTCTTATTAGTTATTGGGGAATAAGCAAAATTCATGAACCATGAATTTAGGATACCTTTCCTCAGAAGTTCAAAGTCAATTGGAGAAATACAGACAACTATCTATGACAATAAAGACAAGAAAGTTCAATAAGGGCACATGAGAGTTTTAGAAAATATATTAACCAAGTCTGAGCTAATAATATGCAGTTTTGTAAAGAGAGGTCACCTCTAATGTATACAAAGTGAAGTTGAAATTAATCAAAGTATAGAAACATGCTGAAGATAAGTACTGCAATCCAAAAATGTCTGTTTAACTATGTACCTACATGTGACAGCATAGCAACTTTGGGAAATTGAAATTAGTTGATTACCACTGTGGTAGTGTAAGAGAAATATCATTAATTTCCCAGCTATTGGAGAAAATTCATTCATTATAAAAATATTTATTGATTAGCTACTATGTGTCAAATTTTATAGTCAATGCTTGGGATACAAAGAACAATGTTTTATCTTTCCTCCAGGCTGTTAATAACATAGTGGGAAGTCTGACAAGCTTTCAGAAAAGTGTAATTTAGAGTGATAATTGAATTAGTCTTTAAAGAGGAAAAGGCACAAAGAAAGCTTACTGCAAAGGAAATGTTTTATTTAATCCTACAGAACATACCAATCAGCAAAGTGTATGAGTTGGGCTGAGGAAAAGAGATATTCCAGAAGTTAAGACTGTTTTGTGTAAAGGAAGAGAAGCAAAGAAAATGTAAAACTTTCAAGAAAATTTTGGCTGGAAAAAAAAATTGAAAAGGGAAACATGAAGTTGGAACATATGAGAATAGATCCCAGAAGGCCTTCTATTTTCTAATAAAGAGTTTGGGCTTCATTCTGAGGGAAACCAGAAATCATGAATTAGGAAAAATGTTATCTTCATTTTTAGTTATTGGAAAAAGCACTTTCCTATAGTGTGAATAGATGCTATTAATAAAGGTAAGAAGCATAACTAGGGACTATTTTTTAAGTTTTTATTTAAATTCTAGTGAGTTGACATGCAGTGCAATATTAGTTTCAGATGTACTACAGTAATTCAACACTTCCACACATCACCTGGTGTTCATTACAAGTGCCTCCTTAATCCCCATCACCCATCTAATCCATTCCCATAACCCACCTCCATTCTGACAAACATTGGTTTGTTCTCTATAGTTAAGAGTCTGTTTCTTGGTTTTCCTTTTTCTTTCACTTTTTTATCCTTTTGTTCATTTTTTTTTAATTCTATATATGACTGAAATCATATGGTATTTCTCTACTATTTCTCTATGGTATCTCTATCATATGGTATTTCTCTACTATTGTAATCCAGAAAAGAAAAGGTGGTGGTCTGGACTAAAGTAATAATAGGGTTTGTAATACAGATTTACCAATCTATAAATTACAGATACTATCATTTAACTGGTTGTTTAAAGAGAAAAACAACCTAAATTTAAGATTAACTTAAACTGATAAGCCTAAACTGTAACCAAGTTTGGGGCAACTGTATGAAGTGATGCTACTAATTGAATACATGACATTTGGAAAAGAACAAATAAGGAGCATAACATAGGAACTTTAGTTTTAATGAGCTGTTTGAGAAGAAAAAAAAACACAAAAAAACACCCATTCCCCCAACCACCTTACCTCTGGTGAGGTAAGGTGGTTGGGGGAATGGGTGAAACGGATAAAAGGGATTAAGAGGTATATAATAAATCAGTCATGGAGATGAAAAGTACAGCATAAGAATATAGTCAATAATATTGTAATAACTTTGATGACAGATGGTTACTACACTTATCATGGTAAACATTGAGTAATGTATAGAAATACTGAACCATTAAGTTGTACACTTGAAATTAATGTAACAAGTGTGTTAATTAGGCTACAGATGTGAAGTTTGTTAATAAGATGTCAATGATACAATTTTGTAAGAGCTGAATATGAGGTAAAAGAGAGGAGCAGAGAAGGGTGGGTCTCAGATTTTAATCTTGGAAGACTAAAAAGATGTTGGAGACTAAGGAAATGACTTGGATGAAGAGAAACTTTTAGAGATAAGGTGGGGAATTGTGCATTTGGCCCACATCAGTTTTAGAGACTCATGGGGTAATAAGCAGTATCCAACTGTAAATATAAAGATCTCTGGGCTGGAAATTTATTGTGTTTAGTTGCTAGGGCTTGGGAAAGAATGAAGTCAGTCAAGGAACACACATAGGTCAGGCTCAAAAGACAGCATCTGTCTGACAGGATCAGTGTTTGAGACACCAATCATCTGGCTTTCCACTGGCCAGGGAAAAGAGAGAACCAGTAGCACTGTGTCTGAGAAAACAAAAGGGCAGAGATTATTTCTTGAATTAAGCCAAGGGACAAATGCAGATGAAATATCTAGAAAGAGAAAGACCAAAAAAAAAAAAAAAAAAAAAAGTCATTGTGTTTAGTAAAGTGAAGGTTATTGGCAAAACAATTGCATTGGAGTGATGGGAAAAGAGTTTATATTGAAGTTTAACAACAAATTTGTCTGTGATGGGAGAGAATAAGAATGAAGGGAGCAGGAGCAGGTAGCAAAGTGGGGGAGAGAGAGTGTTAGATTCTAAATGGTAGGAATGATTGAACATATTTAGGTTTCAAAACAAAACAAGAAAATAGTATGTAAAAGAGGTTACTTCACCACAACATTTGAAGTTATTTAGTGAAAAGATTTCTTCTGATATTCTTTCCACACAAAACTATGTGTATGAGAGAGAATTTATTTTAACAAAATAAATACTCAAAAAGGAATTAAGCCACTTTAAGTCATATAGTTCTTTAATTGGTGGAATCATTTAATAAAACTTCTCCTTAATGATGCTTACTCAGTCCTTCATCTCAAAAGATTATTTTAGTCAATAATTTTAGGATTAGATTATATATTGAGAAGCATATATTCAAAACTAAGACGACATACATTATAGATTATAAAATAAAATATAAATATAAAAACTTCATGATTTTCTTCAAACAGGAAGGATATGAATGCTCCAAAAATACAAATAATGGTTTTTATTTAGAAGTAAATTGTAGTTCAAAGTATTAAATAGATACTGATTAAATATTTCTTCTCTAAATAAATGCATACATAATTTATATTTTAAATTTAATTTGCTTTGACAATATTATTCATCCACACATTTTTATTTTAAAGGACTATTAAAAATCACTTTATCATATGCTATATTGTAGTACTGAAACAAATTTAGGATAAGATAAAATCTTCCTTTGAAATAAGAAAGTGAATGGCTATGACTAAATATTATGTTTGAAATTCAGAAAATTTAAAAAAATGGCTTTCAAATTTAAAATTCTCTATGTAAAGAAATAAAATAGTAAGTTTGCATACTTCTAGGTATATAACCTTGGGAAATTCATTACTATTTCTGAGTCTTGGTTTCCTTATCTATAAAATAAAGATGAAAATAACACTGAAATCATGGAGTTATTTTGAAAAATAAACTTCCTTAATTCCCCCTACCTTTTCTCTCTCCCTCAAAAATTCCCAGGGCAATGGTAAGTTCTATAGAGGTGTTAACGATAATGTATTGTAACTTCAATTGAAATTAAGCACATTTCCTTTACTTGATCTGTACTGAATTCAGTTTTATTCATGGTAACATTAAATTAAACTTTCAGTTTAAATGTGATTTTTTTTCCCCATTTTACCCCATGTAAATGACATTTACAACTTTTTATGAATTCAAGAGAAAAACAAAATCTATGTAGAGTCAATCAACTAAAATAAAATAGGAATTTGATTTTCCTGTGCACATTTTTGTTATTAAATAATTTTGAACGCTAATCTTTGGGCTAATCAAGCAAGAATTAAAATTAAATGTGGAAAATTATGTGCTAAAATTTGTTTTGGAGTGATTAATATTATGAGGAAATTTTATAATTTAATGTTAAAGAGAAAAGAAACAAATGAGATTTAAATTTCAGTTTCAATTTTGAATTGAATTGAAAATTTAATTTAAATGGAATTTAAATTATAGTATCGGCTCATTGTATTTGAAGTTGACTCTAATCTTTGTGTAATCAAATAGTTAAATATATTGTTACATCAATTAACAGTATTTTAGGTTTATTAACTTCCCCATCTTTAAGTGAAAACTCAAAAAATTGCATATATAGAAATTAAACTCTAAAACCTAAGTCTTGAAATACAAGTGTATACGTACACAACTTTATCTGCCAAAAGTAGATACTATCATTATTTCCATTGCATAGATTAGAAAATTGAAACTGCAAGTGGTAATAATTTTTCTATGGCTGTATCACTGATATGTGGCAAGATTATACCAAGCACAAACTAAGGATAATAACTCTGCTTATTTTAATACTATGATCATGACATACTTCTGAAATGGATCTGTCTTCTCTCCTTCTCAGTCACTATGTATTTTTATATGACATGCTCCACACCTAAAATGTGTTCTCATCTTAATTCCTAGCTGAAACTCTTGTAAGATCAGATATTAAATATGAAAACCTGTGATATGGCAGGAATTTATAAAATATATGATAAGTGAGAAGAAACATGAAACCTGTTTCCACTTCTTAAGATAGATAAGTGCTGACATTTGGGACCAAGTGAGAATCACTTAGTACATGTGAAAATTGTTTGGTGTTGCTAGGAGGAGCTGTAAAAGGCAGACATCAGTGCTGACTTTTGGTAAGAATTAAGCTACGGACTTCTGGCAGTTGATGTTTCCAAAGCTGCTTGTATTTTCCATTGTTCATTTCAGGGGCTTGGAAAGATAAGTCATAAGAAAACTCACTCATACATACATGAGAAAGGTAAGAATAAAAGATATGAAGAATATAGCAAACAAATTAAATAAAGAGGGCTGGTTTTGCAATATTAATACCAGATGGAATTAAAACATAAATATAAAGAAGTTCTGTACATAATAATAAAAGGAGCAATTTAACAAGGAAATTCAATAAAATTTTAAATGAGATTTTGAGACATGAAATAAAAAAAATCAATACATTTATGTATATTAGTTGAATTAATAGAATTCACTTATGTAAATACAAACTAAAGTGTAACTGACACAAAGAGGTTTAGAAAGAAACTCAACTGGCATATATTACTCATTTAATCAGAACTAACAGAGGTAGTTTTGAGCAGACTTGAAAAAAAATAGCCTCCTGACTGAACTCAGGATGGTTTTAGATGTTCTGTAAACTTAATGGAAAACATTATTAACCAAGAAAATTAATATTGCATGTTGACTAACAGGATTTTGCTTTTTTGTAAATAGAAGTATTATATACACAATACATCATATATATATATATATATATTTCTTATTTGACATATAAATCATGCACATTTGGCATCTAAGGAAAATATTCCAAACAAAAATTATATATATATATATATATATATATATATATATATATATGGCTTAATTAAATATGTGAAGCAGAATTTAACATTGTGTTCATAAACCTATTTTTCATTCCTCCTAAATGCATAACTACAGTACATTTTCCAGTATTTTTTTCACTTTGGTTTAGCTACATATCCAGATGTAATGTGATTAGAAGTAATGTATATCACTTTAGTTCAGGCCTATAAAGACTTTCATGTCTAAACATTAGTATGCAGGGAGACCTTAAAAGTAGTCACACATTTCTGTAGTATCATAGATGGATGGATAGATAGATTATAGATCATAGATAGATGATAGATTAGATAGATAGATAGATACATACATACATACATACATACAGAGATGCTATGGTGTGTGGGGGATGTGTGTATGTGTGTCTGCATCTCAGAAGAATTACAGATATGGGTCTGAATTCAAGTCCAGATACCTTCCTTTTGAACAGCCACTAAACTTTATTTATTCATGACTGGATACAACTGAGTCTTCTTGAATTCTAAAACTCTATCAAGGTATTGGAAGAGAAATGCTGATCCTTGTGAGTTGGGTGAGAAGAAAACATTAGCAGCAGAAAAATCAGGAACAAATTAGGTTCTCCCCACCTTCTAGAATTTAAACCTATGAGATGCCTAAGTTTCATTATAGGCTCCATCATAGCATGTGGGTTTGGTTTGACAGAAAGGATTCTAATGACATGACCTGGTCAATAGAATAAATAGAGCTTTGAGCAAACCAATGGGGAAAAAAAAAAAAAAAAGGAGTCATCAAAGAGATTAAGACAGATCAGGCAAAATACTTAAAACAGTCAATTCTTGGTAAAAAAAAAAAATATATATATATATATATATATATATATATATTTGTGTGGGCATTACATACATACATGCATACATACACAAAGTTATTTCCAAGAAAATATTTCCTAGAAAATGAATTTTTAATTATTATTTCTATTAATAAACTATGAAAAGATAATCATTGTTTAATATTAAATCAGTCTGAATGAAGAAAAAAATATGCACAAATAAGTAAGGCAGAATCTAAAAAAAAAAGACACAGTCAATATGAATGAAGAGGAAAGATTGTGGGGAAAAAAAAAAAAGGAACGGTAAGAGGAATTTAGAGAACTTACTTGATAAGTTCTTACAAGTTCCAAAAAGAAAAACAACAGGAAGCAAAGAATATACAATAACAAATAGCAGCATCTAGAGTCATCTATAGATTTTGAAATAATTCACCACAGTCTAGATAGGATGAATTAAAGAAAGAAAAGAAAAAAAAAAAAAGAAAAGAAAGAAGGAAGGAAGAAAGAAAGGAAGGAAGGAAGAAAAGAAATTGAATGGTTCCTGAACTAAGGGAATAATTGGCATCTGACTTTTTATTTACAACAATCTATAGGGAAAGCAGTACAATAAGAGCTAAAAAACTACAGAAAAAAATATACAGTGACACTAGCATCTTAAACATAACCAAGCTAACACTTCTTGCTAGAGGTAAGAAAATATATTAGCTAATATTCAAGAATTGAGAGAGTAAACCATGCACATATGGCATCTGAGGAAAATAGTCCAAAGAAAAATCAAATGAGTAATCTATGATATTTCAGTATAGAAGACAATTAATGATGGAGAATAGTGTTAACCAATGAGCTTTACAATATATAGTTCCATGTAAAGAGAAAATGACTGTCTATTGGCATTCTTAGAAGAGAATAGGTCTACTGCAAGGAAAAACTTACAACCCAACAGGAACAAAAATATTAAACTTTATAAATGTAGGCTTTTGGAGACAGAAATGTAAGAGGAATACTCTAAGGGAATATAGACAGTTAAAATACTTTCAAAAGATCTTGATTAATTGACATCAAAGAGGAAGAGTGTAAATAGTGAATACTCTGATGGTGATAGGATTAAGGGAAATTAATTTTGTATGTCACTTTTTAATAATTAAAATAAGGATAAGGACAAGGATATATTCAATGAAACAGGAATTTGAGATTTGAAGAGATTTGAAATATTGAGTTAAAATTGAACAAAACAAAAAAAATATAATACTTAAGACCTTGCAAAATAAACAAAAATAAAGAGAAAAATGTTTATAAAAAAAATGAGACATAAAAGCATTAGAATCTAATGAACTGTATCTGATGCTAAGTAACTAAGTTTATTTATTACTAAAGATGGATTTGACAAATGAAACTAAAATACTTGTTGTTTTAAAGAAATATTCTTAAAAGAAAGTTTTGAAGGGAAGATAGAAATAAGAGATAGACAAAAAGAGGAAGAGGGTGCAGTTGGAGGATCCTAAGTTCACCTCATCCAACAGATACGACAACTGGATAGCATGTCACTTCAGTGTAAATAACCCAAAAATAACTCAAGGATTGGCAGAACAAACTCTCCATAGGTAAATGTAGAGAGGAGGTCATTTGGAAAAGGGTACAAGAGTAGAGACTCTCCTCAGGACAGAACAATCTATAGGTGTACAGAGGGAGAGAAACAGACTCTCACACCAGGGAGCCCCATCAGAGAAGATGAATACATAACATAGCATAACATAACATAAATTCAGAAGAGCTGAATTTCAGGAATTGTTAAGATTAGTGAGCTTAACACAAGGAACTCTAAAAATCAGCAGGCTTGCCTCTGGGAGAGCTGGGAGGGCTAGAGAAAACTGACTTTTGCCCTTAAAGAGACAGCACAACACATAACCCTGCAGAGATACAACAAAGAAGCAGCACTTTGGTGGGGGGGTATTTGTTTACTAATCTCTGAGTGTGTGTTGAAGGGGCAGGGATCATTTGGGGAGACTACTCAAGGAACAAAGGAGCTAGCAGGCCCCATTTTCCTTTTCTGCCTCACCCCCAAGCTAGACACACAGACACCTACAGGAAGCAGTGTGGGGGCACCATAATTGATAACAGCACACCACATATTCCATTCTCCAGTTGAACGTGCCCCCTCTAGCCAGACCTCCACTCTAGTTCTCCTCCCATAGCAGACCCCTGCAAATCTTGCTAAAACCTTGGAGATGGCACTGACGTGCTTCTCCACATCCTCTTACCTGGTCTGCCTGGGTCCTGATGGCTGTGAGTGTCCTCCCACAGCAGACCATCTCAAACCTTTCTAGCTCAGCCCACCCTGCCTTCATGTATCTCTATGCTCCTGCCCCTCTAATATGCTCTTGGCTTGAACCCATCTGAAAGAATGCCACAAGAACAGGACAAACTCAGCAAGAGACCCAAATGAAACAGAGATAAATAATATGCATGGTAGAGAATTTAAAGCAATTGTCATAAAGATACTCATTGGACTTGAGAAAAGAGTAGTGGATCTCAGTGAGTTCCTTAGCAAAGAGAAAACATTAAAAAAAATTCAGAGATGAAGAACACAATAACTGAAATAAAAATACAGTAGATGGAAAAAATTGTATACTAGAGGAAGCAGAAGAACAGATTGGTGACCTGGAGTTCAGAGTAATGGAAAACAATCAAGCTGAACAGGAAAGAGAAAAAATATATTTAAAAAAAAAAAGATGAAAATAGACTTAGGGAAAGCAGTAACACCATCAAGCATAATAATATTTGCATTACAGAAGAAGTGAGAAAAAAAGGAGGCAGAAAATTTGTTTGAAGAAATACCTAAAAACTTTCCAAATCTGTGCAGAAATCCCCCCAAAAAATCAACCCAGGTGGTCGGCAACAAGACACATGGTATTAAAATGACTAAAGTAGTAATAAAAAGGGAATTTTAGAAGCACCAAAAGAAAACGGTTACATACAAAGGAAACCCCGTAAGGCCATTAGCTATTATTTCAATAGAAACTGTAAGCCAGAAGGTGGTGGCATGATATATTCATAGTACTAAAGGGAAAAAACCTGCAACCAAAATATTGTAACCACCAAGTTTATCATTCTGGTTATAAAGAGAGATAAGGTATTCTAAGACAAACAAATATTAAGGGAATTCATCACCACTAAACAAGTCTTACTAGAAGGTTAAAGAGAATACTTTGAGTAGAAAGGTCATAATCAGGAGTAAGTAAATTGTGAAAGGAAAAAGAAAAATCACAAGTGAAATCAAACATATAATAAGAGTAGGCTAATCACTTATGAAACCAGTTGAGAGGTTAAAGCATAAAAGCACTAAAATCAATTATTAAAATAAAAATCAGTTAAGGGGGGAAACTGGGTGGTTCAATCCATTAAGCATCTGCCTTTGGCTCAGGTCATGATTCCAGAGTCCTGGGATTGAGCTCCACATCAGGCTCTCTGCCAGCAGGAAGTCTGCTTCTCTTTCTCTCTCCCTCTACCCCTTCCCACCGCTCGTTCTCTCTCTCTCTCAAATAAGTAAATAAAACCTTTAGAAAAAATCAGTCAAGGGATTCACAAAATTAAAAGATGTAAAATATGACACCATATTCCTAAAATGTGAGAGGGAGAGGAATAAAGAATGGGTTCAAATTAAATGACCATCAACTTAATACAGGCTTTTACATGCAGATGTTATATACAAACCCAATGGTAGCCACAAATCAAAAACCACTATTAAATATGCAAAAAATAAAGAGAAAGGAATATTAAAGTATATCCCTAAAGAAAGGAAACAAACTATGAGTGAAGAGATCAGAGAAGAAAGGAACAGAGAAGAAGTACAAAAACAACCATAAAACAAGTGACAAAATGGCAATATGTACATGACTTTCAATAATTACTTTGAATTTAAATGGACTAAATGCTTCAATCAAAAGCATTATGCTTTTCAATCAAAAGCATTATAAAAGCATGGAATAGATAAACAAAGCAAGACCATCTACCTGCTGCTTATAAGAGACTCATTTCTGACCCAAAGAAACATGCAGATTGAAAGTGAAAGGATGGAATAATATTGATCATGCAAATGGAAATGAAAAGAAAGGGTAGCAATAGTTATATTGGACACAATAGACTTTAAAACAAAGACTGTAATAAGATACAAAATAAGACACTATATAATCATAAAGGGAGCAATCCAACTTGAAGATACAATTTATGTATAAAATATTTATACATCCAATATAGGAGCACCCAAATATATAAAGCAGCTGGTAACAAACATAAAGAAAGAAAACAAGAGCAAAACTAGAATAGTAGGGGACTTTAACTTCCCAATTACATTGGTGGACAGATAATCCAAACAGAAAATCAACACAGAAACAGTGGCTTAGAATAACACATTAGACAGAGGGATCTAACAGATATATTTAGAACTTTCCATAGTAAAACAGCAGAATGCACAGTCTTTTAATGTGTACATGGAGAAATCTCCAGAATAGATTACATATGAGGACATAAAAGAAGTCTTAACAAATTCAAAAAGATTGAAGTTATACCCTGATTCTTTTCTGACTGCAACACTACAAAACAAAATCAAGCACAAGAAAAAACTGGAAAGACTACAAATACATGGAGGTTAAATAACATGCTACTAAAAAATGAATGGGTCAAGCAAGATTTCAAAGAGAAAAATCAATAAATCAATGGAGACAAATGAAAATGAAAAAAATAGGCGTGCCTGGGTGGCTCAGTGGGTTAAGCCTCTGTCTTCAGCTCAGGTCATGATCCCAGGGTCCTGGGATCAAGCCCCGCATTGAGCTCTCTGCTCAGCAGGGAGCCTGCTTCCCCACCTCTCTCTGTCTGCCTCTCTGCCTACTTGTGATCTCTGTCTGTCAAATAAATAAATAAAAATCTTAAAAAAAAAAAAAAAGAAAATGAAAAAAATAATGGTCCAATATCTTTGGGATGCAGCCAAAGTTCTCCTAAGCATGAAGTTTATAGCAACAAAAATCTCAAATAAACACCCTAATCATACACTTAAAGAGCTGGAAGAAGAAGAACAAATAAAACACCAAACCATTAGAAGTAAAGAAATAATAAAGATTAAAGCAGAAGTAATGATATAGAAATTAAAATTTAAAAAAAAAGTGAAAAGAAAGAACAATTTTAAAAAAGAACAATGGAAAAATCAATGTTACCAGGAGCTGGTTCTTTGAAAAAAAAAATCAAAAAAATTGATAAACTTCTAGTGAAACTCATCAAAAAAATAAAAAATAAAAAAATAAAAGAGAGAGAGAGAGAGAAAGGGGGACTCAAGCAAACAAAATCAGAACAGAGAAATAACAACCAACATCAGAGAAATACAAAGAATTTTAAGAAAATACTATGAAGGGGTGCCTGAGTGGCTCAGTGGATTAAAGTCTCTGCTTTCAGCTCAGGTCATGACCCAGGGTCCTGGGATCGAGCCCCACATCAGGCTCTCTGCTCAGTGGGGAGCCTGCTTCCTCCTCTCTCTGCCTGCCTCTCTGCCTACTTGTGATCTCTGTCTGTCAAATAAATAAAATAAGAAAAAATCTTTAAAAGAAAGTACTATGAAAAATTATATGTCAAAAAACTGGACAACTTAAAAGATATGGATAAATTCCTAGAAACATAGAAACTACCTGGGGCGCATGGGTGTCTCAGTGGGTTAAAGCCTCTGCCTTCACCACAGGTCATGATCTCAGGGTCCTGGGATCCAACCCATATTAAGCTCTCTGCTCAGCAGGAAGCCTGCTTCCCACCACCCTTTCTCTGCCTGCATCTCCGCCTACTTGTGACCTCTGTCAAATAAATAAATAAAATCCTTAAAAAAAAAAAAAAAAGAAAAAAGAAACTACCAAAACTGAATCATTAAGAGATAGAAAATTTGAGCAAGTCAATTACCAGCAATGAAATTATATTAGTAATCAAGAAACTCACAACAAACAAAAGTCCAGGACCAGATGACTTCATGGGTGAATTTTACTGAATATTTGAAAAAGAGTTAATACCTATTCTTCTCAAAATATTCCAAAAAAATAGAAAAGGAAGGAAAGCCTCCAAATTCATTCTATGAAGCCAGCATTACTCTGATGCCAAAACAAAGTAAGAGCACACACAAAAAAAGAGAACTGTAAGCCAATATCTCTGATGAACTTAGATGCAAAATCTTTAACAAAATATTAACAAACCATATCCAACAATAACGTTAAAAAAATCATTCACTACAATCAAAAGGGATTTATTTCTAGGATGCAAGTATGATTCAGTACTTGCAAATCAACCAACGTGATAACTCATATTAGCAAGAGAAAGGATAAAGACAATATGACCATTTCAATAGAGAAAGAAAAAGCATTCTACAAAGTTTAATATCCATTGATGTTAAAAACGCTTAACAAAATAGGTTTAGAGGGAACATACATCAACACAATAAAGGCGATATGTAAAAAATCCACAGCTAACATCATACTCAATGTTGAATAACAAAGAGCTTTTCCTATTAGATCAGGAAATCAGACAAGAATGCCCCTTCTTACTGTAAGGGCCTGGTTGGCCAGAGGAAGTCATTTTGTGTTTATGTAGTGAACTTAGATTGATCCCACCCATCCCAGAGGAACTTACTTGCAAAGCCTAGATACAAGGGTGGGTCACACCAGGTGAAGACATCCAATCAGCGGGGCGCGCATATATCTACTAGGGTAAATTGAAATTCAATTGGCCACCCGTGTGCTACCTAGCAGTTTTTTCTGTGTGGGACAGACCTAGCATGACTGTGCAGTTTTCTCTGTGTATTGCAATCTCACTGGCCACCTGTGTATAGCCCGGCTAAACTACCTCATAAAAGTGAGTCTGCGAGGCTGGGAGGGGTCGCCTCTTTGCAAGAGCTGGCCCTGACAGGGCAGTTTGAGTCTCAATGATTGGCGCAAAATGAAGCTTTGCTTGACCTTCGCTTTATATCAGTCTCACTCCTTTGATTACGGACCCTAACACTTACCACTTTTATTTAGCACAATATTAAAATTCCTAGCCATACCAATCAGACAAGAAAAAGAATTAAACAGTATTCAAATTGGCAGGGAAGAACTAAAACTTTTGCTATTTGCAGATACATGATACTCTATATAAAAAACCTTAAATATCTCAAAAAAAAAAAACATGAGAACTGATAAATTAATTAGCAAGACTGCAAGGTACAAAATCAATATACAGAAAACATTGCATTTCTATACACTAATAATGAAGTAGAAGAAAGAGAAATTAAGAAAACAATCCAAGGTACAATTGCAGCAAAAATAATGAAATACATAGGAATAAACTTAACCAAGGAAGTGAAAGATCTGTACTCTGAAAACTATAAAACACTGATGAAAGAAATTGAAGATGACACAGACATTCCATGCTCATGAATTAAAAAAACAATTTTAAACTGTACATACTTCCCACAGAAATCTATAGATTTAATGTAATCCCTATCAAAATGTCAACAGAAGTAGAAAAAAATAATAATTTATAGAACCACAAAAGACCCAAGTAGCCAAACAATCTTGAAAATGAAGAACAAACCTGGAAGTGTCATACCAGATTTCAAGACATACTACAAAGCTATAGTAATCAAAATAGTATGGTACTGGCACAAAAATGGACACATAGGTCAGTGGAACAGAACAGAAGCCCAGAAATTAACCCATGATTATATGGTTAATTAATCTTTGACAAAGGAAACAAGAATATACAAAGGAAAAAAGGCACTCTCTTCTAAAATGGTATTAGGAAAACTGGACAGCTATATGCAAAAAACGAAACTTACCACTTATGACATGATACAGAAAAGTAAACTCAACGTACATTGAACACCTAAATGTGAGAGCTGAGACCATAAAAATTCCAGAACATAGAACAGGCAGTAATTTCTCTGACATCGGCCATGGCAACATTTTTCTAGGTATGTCTCCTGAGACAAGGGAACAAGCAAAAATCCACTATTGGGACTACAAAAAAATTAATAGCTTCTGCACAGCTAAGGAAATAAGAAAACTAAAAGACAATCTATTAAATGGGAGAAGATATTTACAAATGATGCATCCAATGAAGGGTTAGTATCCAAGATAAATGAAGAACTTACACTTCTCAACACTAAAGAGCCCCAAATGATCCAATTAAGAAATGGGACAGAAGATATGAACAGACATCTCTGCAAAGAAAACATCTAGATGGCCAATAGACACATGAAAAGATGCTCAACACATCAGGGAAATACAAATAAAAATTATAATAATATATCACTCACACCTGTTAGAATGGCTAAAATTAACAACCAAGAAATAACAAGGGTTGGTAAAGATGTGGAGAAAGGAAAACTCTCCCGCACTGTTGATGGGAATGCAAACTGGTGTAGCCACTCTGAAAAACAATATGGAGGTTCCTCAAAAAATGAAAAACAGAACTACCTTATGATCCAGTAATTGTATTACTGGGAATATACCCCCAAAATACAAAAACACTAGTCCAAAGGGATACATGCATTATTTTTGTTTATTGCGACATTATTTACAACAGCCAAACTATAGAAGCAGTGCAAGTGTCCATCAACTGATGAATGGATAAAAAAGAGGTGAGACAGATTAGATAGATGATAGTTGATAGATCATAGATTATAGATGATAGATGATAGAAGGTGATAGATGGATAAGTGATAAATGATAGACAAATGATAGATGATGATGATAGATGACAGATAGATGATAGATGATAGATAGATAGATAGATGATAGATAGATGATAGATAGATGGATGGATGATAGAAAATGGACTATCATTCAGCCGTTAAAAAAAAAGAATGAAATCTTGTCATTTGCAATGTCAGTGGATCTAGAGAGTATAATGCTGAGTGAAATAAGTCAGTTAAAGAAAGACAAACACCGTATGATTTCACCCATATGTGGAATTTAAGAAATGAAACAAACAAATAACAACAGCAGCAACAAGACAAACCAGAAAACAGATTCCTAATTCTAGAAAATAAACTCATGGTTACCAGAAAGGAGGTTGTTCAGGGAATGGGTGAAATATGTGGAGGGGATTAAGAATACATTTACCTTGGTTGTTTTTTTTTTTTTTTTAGATTTTATTTATTTATTTGACACAGAGAGAGAGAGAGAGAGAAAGATCACAAGCAGGCAGAGAGAGAGGGGGAAGCAGGCTCCCTGCTGAGCAGAGAGCCTGATGTGGGTCTTGATCCCAGGACCCCAGGATCATGACCTGAGCTGAAGACAGAGGTTTTAACCCACTGACCCACCCAGGTGCCCCAAGAATACACTTACCTTGATGAGCACTGAGTAATGTATAAAATTGTTGAATCACTATATTGTACACTTAAAGCTAATACAACACTGTATATTATCCAACTGGAATTAGAGTTTTAAAAAGGAGAAGAGTGAAAATACAGCAGCAAATATTAACAACAATGATAATAGCAAAGTATAATTGCCATGTTCATAGCAGATTATGTGATATTTAATGTTAAAAGTATTAAATGGATTGATGAGGAAAAAAATATTATGGCCAAATTTGCAAAACATACAATGTACTAAGCCATTTCAGTTAAAATAACAATGTGATACTATTTTCATTTATCAGACTGACACATGTTTAGTTTTAAAAGATTGATAATAGTTAGTACTCTTATAGTGTATGGAGAGATGTGTGTTATCTTACAGTCTGTAGGATTGAATTGATGGCAAGTTTTTTGGAACAGAATTGCACAGAGTACAAACTTTGACTCAGAAATTTTATCCTTATATTCTACTGAATGCTTTCTACTCAGTATAATCATTATCATTCTTGAACACAGTCTTGGACACATACAAACAGACTAGTATTTTAGTAATTCTAATATATCTGTAGGATAATCTTCTAAGGAAGAATAACACACAGACAACTTTATATGATTAGATATAGTGGGAAGAGATTAAGAAGGAATCTGGTAAGCTCAATATGAAGATATAATCTTTTTCTTTTTTTTCCTGAGATTCTATACGGCATTGCCAATATGATATTTTGAAAACAAAAATCTGATGTTTAGTAATTCGTTGGGCAAAATAGTTAATAGAATATGAGACAAGAGATAAGTATTCAAGTATATTTAGGTATCTTAATAAATCCATATTTGTAAAGGAATGCATAACATATGGAAAGGATTTTTGTCCTCAATTAGCTTGATAACAGGAACAGTATATTTTAAAGTTCAAGTTAAAGTGTATGTATATCCTATTTCACTTGTGCTGGCTTTCACCAAGGAGCCTCATATTTTCTATGTCTTAAAAGAAGGTCCCCAATCAAGGGGCTCTGAGTGAGTCACCAATAACATCTACTACAAGTAGCATTTAAAATTAGGTATATATACGGTCTCCAAAATGAGCATCATAAAATGTTTTACTATTTGTCAAAAATCATTCTACTTAAGATAAAATGTGTTCAAGGAGAGTAAAGGGCTTCAAATAGTTAAGTTACTGTTTAGTCATTCATTATTTAATTTGGTTCTTTTTATAAGAGTGCTAGTATAATAGCACGCAAAATATTCTGTTGTGTTTAAAGGTCTTAGTAGTCAGCTGAACATTATAGAAAGCATTTTAACTGTAACACCTGTTATCACTATCATCACTATTAAATATTTGTTCAAACTACACAGGATTTATTCCATTCCAGTATGTGCTTTTATATGATATTCCTTAATAAGTTACAGTAATTTTAATATAGGGTACATAGTCTGAGGATTTATTTCCCTTAAAACATAATTATAGGGAGAAAGAAACATGAAATTCTACAAGCTCTGCCTTTTTTTTTTTTTTCCATTCAAAATATTAAATGTTAGGCAAAAGTCCCACCAGGCGGGTTACACTTTATGTTCACTAACAGATATTTACCCTAGATTCTAAAAAGACATTCCTATTGAAAATCAAAACTAGAGGAAAAAGAAAAAAAAAAAGCTTTTGAAAATTTCTTAAATGAAAAAGAGAAAAACAATGTATTCACAAAAACAGAAGCCGGACAAGGACTTACTTTTCTTTTCCTATTAGCTTTGCTTTTTCCTCCTTATTCTACTTGTATATCTTTAAAAATAAGCATACATGCATTTATAATAGAATATTGATAGAGTATAATTAGCAGTTGATATTAATAGAGCTAATTAATAACACTGTATTGTAGTCTTTAATATATAATATATTAATATTGATAATGAAAACAAAACAGCTATGTCAACAAAATGTAGATATCAGGACAAGTTACACCAACATGCTAAAAATCATAACAGAAAATACATATGTTCTTACTAACTTTATTTCATAGAACCATAAAAACAATGATTTCAAAATATGTAAATGCATATACAAAATACCTAGTAAAATATCAAGTATCTTCTTCAGGGAAAGATCTGAGTGGGAAAATAAGTAAAGTAAGGATATTTATTTTCTCGGCTCTCTGCTTGCTGATTTGTAATGGGTTGCGTGTTCCCCCTATAAAAACCATAGTTCCATTCACAAGACCCTCATGCTATCTACACTTTCTTTATGTTCTAGAAACTGACTTCCTTTTCTTTTTTCAGGCCTTCAGATGTGAATGATCCCTTCATTGTTTTAGCTTCAGGAAACTGAATACTTACTGTTGTCTCTTTAAGCCCTGATGACATTTATTGAAAGACTCTACAAATTGCACATTTTGGCAAGGCCATTGTCTGTTGATATGAATCTAACTGATACAGTTGATTATTTCAGGTTGGAATGATATATAGCTGAAAAATAGTTACAGCTAAATTCTACTTCTTAGTTTTTATTCACTTTTTTTTATTTTTAATGAGTAATAAAATACCCTAAATAGCAGTTGATCAGAGCACAATGTTGACTTTTTATCTTATATTTAAATCTTATAAAATTGTGTTTTTAGTATTTGTAGCAATGAATATGTTTTACACAAATAATAAAAGTTTAATAGTGACCATAAAGAAATGGCAATATTATTTTAGGTTCTGTTTCCATTAGAATGAGTTTTACACAAAGATAACACTTTACTTCTATGAAAGAATAAACTAGTAAAGATGACCATGCAAATTTCTCTGGCTCAAAATTTGTTTTATGAAAACTATTGTTGGAAAAAGAGTATGTATCCATGAAGATAGGGGGGGGGAACAATATTTGTTGTTTTTGATTTATTTTCAATTCGTGCTAAATTAATCTCTTAAGTTGTTATGATGTTTTACATAAATTCAACCACATTCAAGCCATCATGATTATATCACTCATTATATAACCAAACATTCCATATGAAAATAATCCAATGCCTTAGTTTGGAATTTATGTGAAAGAAAAAGGTGCAATATCTAGAATGCTGTAAGTTTTAATAGGTAAAACAACAATGCAGCTTTGATTAGCCATGGTCTAAATGTCACCTCATAAGAATTACCTAATAAGTCTTTTATTCCTCATGTTTGAATCATAAATATTCTATTGAATGCCTTCATTGTATAAGGAAATTTAGAAAGTAATGGATAGATTCTATTATGCTATATCAACATTCCTAGCATGGTAAGTACTAAGAACTGCATCCTCAGAGTTTTAACAACTTACAGAAAAGTGAATTGAAATTTCTGAACCCTACAAAATGATAAGAGAGAGGTGAAAGATAGACTGTGTGCTAATGACCCTAGAGAGTTTGAAAACATTATGGTCTTGTCTTTTGAGAGAATCTCCTAAGAGGAGATAATGGGCATGCCTGAATCTATAAAGAAAAGATCTTGCTATCAAGTGCTTGAGAGCATGGCAATCAAGAGCTAGCGGCAGTCAGCCAGAACTTGCCCCTGTGTAAGTTACTGAATTCCTTCAGAGTAAGGCTGAGGCTGTGCTTATACAACCAGAAATGATTAACCAGTGCCATTTTTTGTGCCCTCCACACTAAAATTAACAGTTATACTTTTTTTTCTTCCTTCCTTAAAAAAAAAAATAATGCGTAAATGTTAAACTCATGCATAGAGATAGATTGGGACATAATTCTGGATGATAGCAAAGTCTGTAGGATACTTATTTTGATGCATGACTAAAATGAAGAACAGATAAACTACATTGATTTAAAACCATTGTTGAACACATCAAAAAATTATGAATTTAGAATGACAAAGAATTATCAAATCTGATGTTTCATTTCCCAAATACCATGTCAGATAAATTCATGAAATATCCCTTATGTATCTTTCCCTATGTATCTTCCCCTAGTTTATTTCTCCTTCATTTTAGTCATGCATCAAAATAGGTATCATGCAGGCATTGCTATCACCAAGAATTATGTCCCAAACTCTTGAATTAATCAATTCCATTATTCCTATCATTCTTGCCTTTTTATGCCAAATGCAATTGTATTTCCCCATGTCTTCCACTCAATCTTTTTTTCTTCCTATAATTATGCCCTCTCTTACATAGACCAAATCATATAAGTAACCAACCACACTCTTGGAAGTGCTGAATGTAATTACCCATTGCTTAATAGACGGCTTTAGCTTCCTTTATGGTATTAAAACTGAGGCAATAAAATGTGGAGTTTCTTAAATATCACTCGCCTCACCTAACTAATGTAAGAGAATTCCTTCTTTCCTCTTTTCTTTTTATCTCTGTCACAAGGAAGAAAGCTCTTCATTTATGAGTAGT
Source organism: Lontra canadensis (assembly GCF_010015895.1). Classification (NCBI taxonomy): domain Eukaryota; kingdom Metazoa; phylum Chordata; class Mammalia; order Carnivora; family Mustelidae; genus Lontra; species Lontra canadensis. The sequence goes on along the minus strand of NW_022631074.1, from coordinate 550,265 downwards.
TAATAGCATCAACACTAAAGAGAGGGAGTGTGAAGGAGTTCTGAACTTTAAATAACCAACTGATATTCTTTCAGTCTTTTATAAACTACTATACAAAGGTAGTTTCAAGCATTTCCCATCAAATTATATTGTGGATCCTTAAAAAATTCTGTTTCCATTGTCTTCCAAAATTATAATCTCCACTTGGAGTCATTTATTTCATCTGTGTTTGCTTTTTCTTTCTTTTCTCTTCATTGACTTTTTCTCCATGATTATATACATATATTCAAATCTCATGTTTAAGAAATGCTGAGCTGAGTTTTCTTTCAAACTGCCAGTAACTTAATGACCATAAAATTAGAAAGCTCTAATCCACAACTCCTCTACCTCTATTCAAAATCTCTCTTAAACTCTGAACATCCTGGACACCATCATCATCATTCTTATAATACTGGCTCCTCAAAACTCACCATATTTTTCCTTTTTATGAATTGAAAATGTTACTTAAATAATTGTAGATTGGTGTAAAATTGTAAGATAGAAGGACTCTTCTTTGATCTTTCTAAATGAAAATTTTTTCCTGACTCTTCACCAAGAAAGTCTTAGTTTTTTAATGAAGTCTTTTGATTTCCTAACTCATTGTCCATGGATTGGGTCCTTCAGCTTCTCAACAAGAATTAGAAGCTACTTTGGCTCCCTGATAGAGATTATGTGTGAGACTTTTTTCTTCTTCTCTCCTCCACCTCTTCCTCCTCCTTCTTCTTTTAAAATGTTATTTATTCAGAGAGAAGAAGGCAGAGGCAGAAGAAGAAGCACGTTCTCCGTGGAGCAGGGAGCCACCCAGGCCACCCAGGTGCCCCTGTGTGAGACTTTCTAACAAAGTTTTTCTCACTTACTCTTTTTCCCCACTTAAACTTCCTCTTCCCAGAGTAACTCTCAATTTGCTTGGAGTCTGCTCTCCTTCACTAACTACATGATCTGCCACTATGACACTAATTCTGTCCACTATCTTTTAAAATTGCAAACTTTTACAAAGGATAATTTGGAACATCAGTGATCTTTTTGGAAAATTTGAGATCTTCCAAATCTGGCTCATGTTAAGACCTCTCCCTTACATTATGCCTTATCTTTCTTCCTTTTTGCCACCTTGACTTTCTTTTCAGCTTCCTTGAATCCTTTGATCTGTCCCTCTTCAATAACTCGAGTTCCTCCACTCCTGCCAGACCTTTCCACTCCCAGGCTGGCTCCTCAATCCATTTTTTTTTTTTAAGATTTTATTTATTTATTTGACAGAGAGAGAAAGAGATCACAAGTAGGCACAGAGGCAGGCAGAGAGATTCGGGGGGCGGGGAGCAGACTCCCTGCTGAGCACAGAGTCTGATGCAGGGCTCAATCCCAGGACTCTGAGATCATGACTTGAGTGGAAGGCAGAGACTTAACTCACTGAGCCATCCAGGTACCCCCTCAATTCTTATAATCACTAGAATCAGAGGCCTTCTGCTCACATTAGTGACTCTTGAGGGACCTCAAAACTAACCATTTGATGTTGAAAAGCCAATATGAAATAAGCTGTATATGTTATATACACAGATGACTTTGGAGATACCTAGATGCCTACATGGTGTCTCTTCTACCCTTTGCCAAAAATTTAATCCAAATCCTCCATAAAGTCACACATCAGAGCAAAGAAAATCTTAAAATTCTCCTCAACAAATATTGGTGGGTACTCCTTAGTCCTCATGTTGAGCAGGTAACTTCAACTTGCTCCAACTGCCAAAAAACTGATCATGATAAAAATACAAAACAAAACAAAAATATATAAAACTGAGGAAAAGACTCAGTTCTTCATTAAAAACAAATGACCTTTGAATATCTGTGTTTATGTTTGACCTATGGCTAAAATTTTGGAATGAAAGCTATAAGTTCTCTATTTGTGTCTATATAGACACAAAAGGAAATTTTATATATATATATATATATATAATATATATATATATATATATATGATATTTTCTTAATTCCAATTACAGCATTACCAAGTTAAATTATAAAGTCCCTAGTGTGGCACTATTCTAAGCAACTAGAAATAAGTAAATATTTATATCTATTAGAGACCTTAAACTCCCAAGAATTAAAAAAAAAAAAAAAACCTACTAAACTTCCATAAGAAAAAAAAGAAGTATAAAACTAACCCAAATCTTTTAAACATTTGTTTGTATTTATATAAAGTTTAGCAGAGACATTTAGCTTAATATTCTTGACATAATAAAAAGACCTATGTGTTCTGAGTTACCAATATTAAATATAAGACAAAACACATATTTTATTGTATTTGTGTATATTTTTTCTAAACTTATACAGATACTAGTCAAATAAACTAGCATTTTATCTTCTAGGTTTCTAGAAATGTAAATGTGCATTTAATCACATTGAGTCATTTCTTTTTTTAAGAATTTATTTATTTATTTGACAGAGATCACAAGTAGGCAGAGAGGCAGGCAGAGAGAGACAGAGGAGGAAGCAGGCTCCCTGTGGAGCAGAGAGCCCCAATGCAGGACTTGATCCCAGGACCCTGAGATCATGACCTGAGATCCGAAGGCAGAGGCTTAACCCACTGAGCCACCCAGGGATCCCAAGAAGGTATTTTTAAACTCAAAAGCAAACTTTACAAAATTTTTAAAATAGCAATTACTGAGAAAAAATTTATAATTTTATATTTATTGTCTGCCTCTGTTTATACACACACACACACACCACACATGTGTGTGTATATATATATACTATATGTATGTATATATATACTGTATATATAATTTAGTTATAGTTAAATTGTATGTGTGTGTTCACATGTGCCCATGTGCATAAATTTAGTATAACAAAATATTTTTTAAAGAAACCAACAGAACAAATATCCATAAAGGCCTTTAAGTTTTTGTAGTTGTTGTTTTTTTTGTTTGTTTGTTTTGTTTGTTTTTTAACATATTTTGGCAAACCATTTTGAATACGCAACCCAGTAAAGCTGTTGTTCTGAAAGGAAGGAAAGATGTAAAATATTCCTAGACACAAAAGCTGAAGCAATTCATCATCACTAGATCTTCCTTATGAAAAAATATTAATGGAATGTCTTCAAGTTGAAATGGAAGGATGCAAAATAATGAAAATATAAAATTAACTGGATAAAGCTGAAAAAATTTTCTTCTATGAATAAGTAATATGAACTATACAAGAATTTTAGTAACTACCTGAGAATTTTCTTGTCATCATTTATAGATGTATATAATTTCCTAGTAAGTCTTTAGTAGATGTGGAAGTTTTCCAGATACAGTTATATTGACCATATTTTTATAGAAATGCTAAAATCTTCTCTTTCCCTTTAACTTATGGATAACAAAATATGATTATCCATGTCCTGGAATGTACAAATCTCATTTCCCATAGAGAAAAGAGAGAATTTTGTCCTATATGTCTTTTACTTCAATTTTTTGCCTTATTGCAGTGTTAGAAACTCTAGTAATACAAGTCTGAATAAAAGTGATAAGAATATACGTCTTGGCCTTATTTCCAATCTTAAGAGGAAAAATATACATTTTTTTAACATAAAGTATATTAACTATAAAGTTTTACAGGTACACTTTATCAGTTGGAAGGTTTAATTCCTTCTTACTTTACTGTAACATTTTTTATGAATGAATATTGAATTTTATCAAATGAGTCACCTGCATCTGTTGAGATAATCATATACTTTTTCTTGTTTCTACTGATAGTATGGACAAATACATTGATTTTCAAACTTAGGAAAAAATTACATTTTTGAGATAAAACTCATCTGGTCATGCTATATTATATTTATTATTGGATTTATTGGCTAAAATTTTGTTAATAATGTATGTATATTCATAAAGGGTATTTTGTGTATAGTTTTCTTTATTTGTAATATCTTTTTTTTTTCTTTTTCTAGTTTTTGTTAAATTCCAGTTAGTTAACATACAGTAAAATATTAGTTTCAGGTATAGGATTTAGGGATTCATCACTTACCTATGACACCCAGTGCTCATTACAAGTGCTCTCCTTAATACCCATCACCTATTTAATGTACCACCTACCCACCTCCCCTTTACTAACCCATTTTATTCTGTATACTTAAGTTTGTTTCCTGATTTGTCTCCCCTGGGTTCCCCCCATGTTGATCTGTTTTGTGTCTTAAACTCTACATATGAGTGAACTCCTATAATATTTGTCTTTCTCTGACTGACTTATTTCACTTAGCATAGTACACTCTAACTTGACATTGCACATGTCAAGATTTCATCTTTTTGATGACTGAGTAATATTCCATTATATATATGAATATATATTATATGTATTAAATATATACGTGTGTGTGTATATATAAAACATATACAGTGTGTGTGTATATCAAGTATGTATATACCAAATGTGTGTGTCTGTGTATATATATATATATATATATATATATATATATATACACAG